>NC_064580.1:50128999-50428999 GCF_937001465.1 Orcinus orca | reverse complement strand
ACCGTCACCATCACCACCACCTCCACCACCGTCGCCACGACAACCACGAGCGATGCCGTGGATCCAGTGCAGAGGCGCTTCACTGTGTATCTTTTGCAACATGCACAGGGAGTGACAGGGAGACACAAGCTGCCGGCAGACCAAAGGACAGGCCACCAGGCAGCCCCTTGACCTGGGCTTGGCGGCGGGGGCGGCGTGGGGGTCCCTCCTGAGTGCCATCAAGGGCTCCGAGTCAGCAGTGGGCCCGCCGGGCCTACAGAAGGCAAAAGGAGAGGTAGAGCCACCTCTGACACCCTGAGTATGTCATGGGTACACTGCAAAGGGCCAAAGAGCCTCGGGATGCACTCAGGGCACTCAGGAAAGGTTAGGTAGAACCCTGGGAAATCTAGGTTACTAAGGGGAGGTAAGGGACACGAGAGGGGCGAGGTAATCCCCGATGGCAATTAAGGGATGGCTGTGAGGGAATGCCCCTTACTCTCCTAGTCCACGGGGGCATTTTCCCTTGCACAGGGAAAGTACATGTATTGGCCATGTTGAGCTTCCCAGGCACGCTCCCAACCGTGCCTTTTGTCCAGAGGGAAGAACTGAAAGTAAGGCATTGAGTGGAAGGCAGGAGCCGAAAGCGGAGAGCAAACAGAAATCAAAAGAAAGGACCATAATGGAGGTGAAGCATGAAGGCGATCCCCAGGGCACACTGTGTCCCAAGTTGGCAGATGGAACCGGCCGAAGCCTCCTGGGGCTTCCTGAGGGAAGAGCCGTCAGCCAAGGCTAAGTCTCAGCCACTCAGGCAAGGGGCAGAAGCGTGTCCAGGGAGAGGCCTGTTTGGCGATGCTGTAGTGCCCAACTGGGAAGTGGAAATAGCAACAGAAAAGGGCAAGGAGGAAGAACAGGGAACAAGGAAGGTAGGGCAACCGTCGGGTCCACGGAGACGGGCAGAGTGGGTACCAGTGCGGGGGCCTGCGCAGGCGTGCTGCCCTGAATGTGACCATGTGCGGGGTGGTGGGGGCGTGCGTGCGCGAGCCCGAGTGATTTCAGTAACATTAAGCCCTGGCGAACACAGGCAAGGGTGTGAAGCGATGCTGAGAGTAGGGGTTCCACCACGTGCTGCTCCCAATCCCTGCCCTCCTTCCTCCCTGCATCTCCCCCAAATCAGTGTCCGATGTGCCCTGATGTTTCATGCCTGGGAAAGATCCCCCTTAGGCCCTACAGGAAGGTGGTGACTTTTGTGGTCGCGGGATGTTTTCGTGTGTTTGTTTTTTCTCACCAATTTCAAAGGTGGGCCTACTTCCTGGGACAGCTTGGCCTACAAGAATGTCCCAAACAGACACTCCACTCTTCAATTCTAAGAGTCCTTCAGATACTTCAGCGTGTGCGAAATCCCTGGGACGTGGATGTGCTTTCCCTTGGAGCTCCCTCCTGCTCGCTCTGCACACCTAGGAAGACTTTAGAGGAGCAAAGAAAGGAAACGTTGAGGAAACTGTAAGGAGCCTCACGATCACCTTCCACATTGGTCTCGCGCCAGGCTCTGGGTGGCATATGGGCATGACATCCTTAAACACTCACGCCACGGTGACCGCCTGCTTTGCTTTGCATCTGCGGACACAAAATGTCACCAGCCTCTTCAGTAAACAAAGGTTGTGGCCCTGCCATCGGCACTCACACACTGCCTCTGCCCCCAAGGGTGGCCCCCGAGGGCAATTCAAGATGGAGAAAAGCAGGATAGTAGTCCTGGAAAGTTCAGATGCATACCTAGGAATGATTTCAATGGACCAAGACTCTTGTGTCTTCCCATGATTAGAAAAGCGCTCAAATCTCTGACTTGAGATGTTCTGGGTGAGGTGTTGCGGTTGTTGTTGGTGGTGGTGGTGGTGCTGGTGCTGTGTTTATGTCATTGTTTTGTTTTTTGTCTTTGTGATTAGCAGCAATCTTTTGGTATTCCCCGACATGTTTCTATTTTTTCCTCTTTTATTCAACGAAAACTCCTACATAGCCTGGCTCTTTCCTCCCGTACTAATTCAAGACCTTTCCATAGCACTTTGTGAGTGGCTGTCGCCGTGTCTGTAGTGCTCAGTAAGATCCCCGAATAAAAGGTTCCTCTCAGCTTTTACGTTGTACCTTTTTCTTCTCTACACATCCCAGTCGGCTCTGGATAAAGGCCCTGATCCCTTGTTTTGAGGCTCTGCCTGGAAATGCATCATAGGGTTAGGGTTAGGGTTAGGGTTAGGTTTAGGGTTAGGGTTAGAGGTAGGGTTAGGGTTATAGTTAGGGTTAGGTTTAGGGTTAGGGTTAGAGGTAGGGTTAGGGTTTTAGTTAGGGTTAGGTTTAGGGTTACGGTTGTGGTTGTGGTTAGGGGTTAGGGTTAGCGTTAGTGTTAGGGTTTGGGTTAGGGTTAGTGTTAGTGTTAGGGTTAGGGTTAGGGATAGCGTTAGGGAACGGGTACGGTTTATGGTACAGGTTAGGGTACGACAACGGTTTAGGGTTAGGGTACGTGTTAGGATACGGGTTAGTGTTACAGTACGGATTAGGATTATGTTACGGGTTAGGGTAAGGATTAGGGTAAGCGTTAGTGTTAATGTTAGGGTTAGGGTTAGGGTTAGGGAACGGGTACAGTTTAGGGTACAGATCAGGGTATGACAACGGTTTAGGGTTAGCGTACGTGTTAGGGTACGGGTAGGGTAGTTGTTAGGGTACGGGTACGGGTTAGGGTTAGGGAACGCGTACGGGTGACGGTTAGGATTAGAGTTAGGGTTAGGGAACGGGTACGGTTTAGGGTACAGGTTAGTGTACGACAACGGTTTAGGGTTAGCGTAAGTGTTAGGGTACGGGTTAGTGTTAGTGTACGGGTTAGGATGAGGGTACGGGTTAGGGTAAGCCTTCGGGTAAGGTGTTGAGTGGTTCTTCAGAAGTGGCTTCTGAGATGTGTGCATGTGCGTGTCCGTGTGTGAGTGTGTGTGTGTGTGTGACTGTGTGTGTGTGTGTGTGTGTGCGCGCGTGTTTCCCGGGGATCCATAATTTCCCCTGCAAGATCTCACGGGTCTTCCAGTGAGAACACTAGGCCAGTGTCAGAGGTTAGGTTGAGAAGCAGAGTGATCTCCATGCCAAAGCAAGCCAAAAAGCTCCCTTCTTCCACATGACCCTCCAAACCCCAAGACCCACTTCCCCTCCCCCTCCGCCCTGTATCCCACTTCTCCCAAAGGATAAAAATTCACAGGGGCACCTGGAAAGAATTGAGCATGACATGTGGACGGGCTTCTGGCGCAGAACTGAAGCCTGAGAGCCTGGCTAGCGAGGCCTGCGGGAAGAAAGACCCCGGTGGTAGCGAACTTGTGGACAAATGTAGTCGAGGCCAAGTGGCCTTCCCCAAGTAGGCCCACCGGTGCGACCCATGCCATCCCCAAAAGTCCCACCCCTGCGCACAAAGGATGCTCGGGGTTTCCACGCAGGGATGCAGCGCGGTGGTCACCTCCGGACCCTTGTGACTCAAGTAAAGAAGGGTTCACAACCTTCGGAACCTTCCCGGGATGTGTCTGCCACTGACCCACAGGATCTTTGTCCCAGTGAAGCACTCAACTTGAGCAGAACAGAGGTTGCTCCCTAGGAAGTGATGCGGTGCAGACAAGCCACAGGACAGGAGTCAGAAGATACAAAGAAGAAACTGCAAGCTCACTGGTGGGATCTCTGCAGTGTCGTCGACAGCGGCGTTCACTGTGAACCAGGGCATCAAGGGAATCAAGAACTGCCTAGCTACACTTGCGGGTTTGGTGGAAAGTGGCCAAGTTGGTGAAGAGCCCAGCTGAAGGTGACATGGGTGGTCGGTGAGCTGGACTATGGATGGGGATGAGGATAATGGGATATTGGTGCCTCTGTGGCTGCTGCTGCTGCTGCTGTTGATGATGATGATAATGATGATGATGATGACGGGGAGAAGGAGGAGGAGGAGGAGGTGGAGGAGGACGAGGACGACGACCAGAAAGAGGACGAGGACCAGGACGAGGAAGGTGATCTAATAGTTTCACAGCCAGCACTACACACCGTCCACTGTTTGGAAGTTAAAGGCAGGCGCGGAAGGCTCGGTGGGGGTAGGGAAAGGGGAGACTGCCATTTCTGGAGCCACAGTGCCATCCAGCGGAATGCGTTATGTGAAAAGCCCAGGCAGCCGAGCTGTGTCTTCTGCCCTGCGCAGGGAACCGCGAGGCTGTGCTGGGCAGAATGGGTTCTGCCCAAGGCGCAGGAGGTCTCCTCCGCGGGGTTTCAGAGGCCTGTGAGGGCGCCGTGCGCGCCAGTGCGACCCTGTGGGGAAAATCATGAGCTCTCGGGGCCCCGGACACAGCAGGCAATTCCCGGACTGTCCAGCCCAGGGAGCGGAGCTTCCCCCGTCAGCCATTTTGGGGGTGGGCCCAGAGCAACCCTGCAACTTTTCCTCCGGTGTCCCTGCTGGGGAGTGCCGGGGTGCCCTGCCTGCGGCCGCACTGGGGTCACGTGGCCCCCTTCCTCACCGGAAGCTGAGGGTCTTAGAGGTCCTGGAGCCCGGGCCATTTGCACCGGGCATCCCAGGGGCGGCCATCTCGTGCTGCCCCTGGGGTCTCTGAGGGCCTTGCCCAGCTGCACAACCAGGGTCCAGTCCCCCGCGGAGAGCACACATGAAGGCACGGCCCGGAGCCCATTGCCCATGTGCACCCTCAGGACAACACACCCACCCCAGCCCCACGCCGCGCCGTCCCCACTGGGCCAGTTGCTTCCAGCCCTGTGGCTGTCTCCATCCCTTGAGACCTGGTAACTGGCTTTGAGCGAAACCATCTCCGCTTGGTGGCAGTATAGCTCCATCAAGGCCAACTAAGCGCCTAACCCTGCCCCCACTACATCATCAGGCCTGGGTTCTCCTCCCCTTCTAATGTAAAACCAAAAGCAAAACCAAACCAACACAGACAGTGCCACGAAGGAGGAGAGAAAAGGAAAGAAAGCAACCACCCACCGGCACCCACGCGGACCACCAAATGCACAGGACGAAAGGACCACTGGCCACGAGGCTGGACCCCCTGCAGTCCTTTCCACTTCCTTTCCTCCAACCCCCTTTTTCTTGACTCCTGCTCTTGGGAGAAGTAAAAGGCAAAGGATACACCAAGCGACCTGGCTGGGTGACATTGCCTGAGTGTCTAAATCACAGGATTTCTCCTGGACCAGGTGGCAGCCACCTTACTGGTGGCGAAAACCCCGCTGGCTTGCAAGTCACTTTGTTGCAGGACTCCGCTTCCCTTTGAAGGCCCGGAGCTTCGGCTTGAGGCCACCACCTCGGGCTGGCCCAACAGTGCAGCCAGAAGTGGCTGGCCCAACCCGGAGGCGCCCCCAACATGGGGTGCCAAGGACTGGCTCTGGGCGGGCTGGCCTTGCCCTCACACAGGAACCTTGCAAGGCTAACAAACATCGCCAGTCACAGAGCCCCACACAGGGCCTTGCTTCTCTTGAGGATGGGCACAGACTCTGCTCCCACTTGGAGACCCCATTTATCTGGCTAAACAAGGGACGTTTCAGGTTTACACTGGCAGCTTGGGTCCACCTGCTGACCGACGACTATCACCTGGAACACAGAATGGCTGCGTGTCCCTTTTTGAGAGCCCCTCTGGGAATGCGTGTTTCAGCCATTCTCAGAGTACTTGCTGCGGTCAGGGGGTGGGGTGGGGGTGGGGTGGGGGGAGACAGGTGCGAGGGTATAGAGGAAAGCACAGGTGACAGCGTGTGTCAGTATGTTTGTGGTTGTGTGAGGGTGTGCTGTGTGTGGCGGGGTAGGAAGACAGGGTGTGTGTGTGTGTGTGTGCGCGTGTGTGTGTGTGTGTGTTTGTGTGTGTGTGTGTGTACTCGAGCCCATGCTCTCACACCTGTCTAAGGTGCTTGCCTGCCCGTGGGCATGTGTTGCCGTGGGTATCCGGCTGTGGGTGCTTGATTGCCTGGTCTTCTGAGCGGCGGCCAGCACCAACCTGCCTGGGCTTGTGGACAGGGAGGCGACCGCTCGTAAGTCATACAGTGAAATGTACACTGTTCGGATCACGCCATTGGATTGGGAACCAACGGCAAGCAGGGTGCAACTTGAGGGGGCCCCTGCTGGCTCACGTTTGGACTTGAAGGGCTTCCATAAGGAGAACAACTGCACCGAATGGAAAGTCAAGAGATAATTTTGCAAGCCTCGAGTTCGTCATGCTGTTTCACTGCGAAGTAACTCCTAGATCTTGTTTGGTTTTGTTGATGTTTAGTTTTCTGGGTTTTCCCGGAGGGTGACAATGCCCTCCACCGCTGGAGAAGGGAAAAGATGTCGAGGAGGAAGGGGAAGAGTCCGAAGTGAACCACACGACTGCCTTCTCCTACACTCGTGCCTCCCCCTTAACGAAAGAGCAGACGTGCGAGGAGGACGCTGAGGACACTAGGCCAGCTCAGAATAGACAGTGAAAGGAATAGAGGGAAGCAGTAACTGACCACCACCACCACCACCACCGTCACCATCACCACCACCTCCACCACCGTCGCCATGACAACCACGAGCGATGCCGTGGATCCAGTGCAGAGGCGCTTCACTGTGTATCTTTTGCAACATGCACAGGGAGTGACAGGGAGACACAAGCTGCCGGCAGACCAAAGGACAGGCCACCAGGCAGCCCCTTGACCTGGGCTTGGCGGCGGGGGCGGCGTGGGGGTCCCTCCTGAGTGCCATCAAGGGCTCCGAGTCAGCAGTGGGCCCGCCGGGCCTACAGAAGGCAAAAGGAGAGGTAGAGCCACCTCTGACACCCTGAGTATGTCATGGGTACACTGCAAAGGGCCAAAGAGCCTCGGGATGCACTCAGGGCACTCAGGAAAGGTTAGGTAGAACCCTGGGAAATCTAGGTTACTAAGGGGAGGTAAGGGACACGAGAGGGGCGAGGTAATCCCCGATGGCAATTAAGGGATGGCTGTGAGGGAATGCCCCTTACTCTCCTAGTCCACGGGGGCATTTTCCCTTGCACAGGGAAAGTACATGTATTGGCCATGTTGAGCTTCCCAGGCACGCTCCCAACCGTGCCTTTTGTCCAGAGGGAAGAACTGAAAGTAAGGCATTGAGTGGAAGGCAGGAGCCGAAAGCGGAGAGCAAACAGAAATCAAAAGAAAGGACCATAATGGAGGTGAAGCATGAAGGCGATCCCCAGGGCACACTGTGTCCCAAGTTGGCAGATGGAACCGGCCGAAGCCTCCTGGGGCTTCCTGAGGGAAGAGCCGTCAGCCAAGGCTAAGTCTCAGCCACTCAGGCAAGGGGCAGAAGCGTGTCCAGGGAGAGGCCTGTTTGGCGATGCTGTAGTGCCCAACTGGGAAGTGGAAATAGCAACAGAAAAGGGCAAGGAGGAAGAACAGGGAACAAGGAAGGTAGGGCAACCGTCGGGTCCACGGAGACGGGCAGAGTGGGTACCAGTGCGGGGGCCTGCGCAGGCGTGCTGCCCTGAATGTGACCATGTGCGGGGTGGTGGGGGCGTGCGTGCGCGAGCCCGAGTGATTTCAGTAACATTAAGCCCTGGCAAACACAGGCAAGGGTGTGAAGCGATGCTGAGAGTAGGGGTTCCACCACGTGCTGCTCCCAGTCCCTGCCCTCCTTCCTCCCTGCATCTCCCCCAAATCAGTGTCCGATGTGCCCTGATGTTTCATGCCTGGGAAAGATCCCCCTTAGGCCCTACAGGAAGGTGGTGACTTTTGTGGTCGCGGGATGTTTTCGTGTGTTTGTTTTTTCTCACCAATTTCAAAGGTGGGCCTACTTCCTGGGACAGCTTGGCCTACAAGAATGTCCCAAACAGACACTCCACTCTTCAATTCTAAGAGTCCTTCAGATACTTCAGCGTGTGCGAAATCCCTGGGACGTGGATGTGCTTTCCCTTGGAGCTCCCTCCTGCTCGCTCTGCACACCTAGGAAGACTTTAGAGGAGCAAAGAAAGGAAACGTTGAGGAAACTGTAAGGAGCCTCACGATCACCTTCCACATTGGTCTCGCGCCAGGCTCTGGGTGGCATATGGGCATGACATCCTTAAACACTCACGCCACGGTGACCGCCTGCTTTGCTTTGCATCTGCGGACACAAAATGTCACCAGCCTCTTCAGTAAACAAAGGTTGTGGCCCTGCCATCGGCACTCACACACTGCCTCTGCCCCCAAGGGTGGCCCCCGAGGGCAATTCAAGATGGAGAAAAGCAGGATAGTAGTCCTGGAAAGTTCAGATGCATACCTAGGAATGATTTCAATGGACCAAGACTCTTGTGTCTTCCCATGATTAGAAAAGCGCTCAAATCTCTGACTTGAGATGTTCTGGGTGAGGTGTTGCGGTTGTTGTTGGTGGTGGTGGTGGTGCTGGTGCTGTGTTTATGTCATTGTTTTGTTTTTTGTCTTTGTGATTAGCAGCAATCTTTTGGTATTCCCCGACATGTTTCTATTTTTTCCTCTTTTATTCAACGAAAACTCCTACATAGCCTGGCTCTTTCCTCCCGTACTAATTCAAGACCTTTCCATAGCACTTTGTGAGTGGCTGTCGCCGTGTCTGTAGTGCTCAGTAAGATCCCCGAATAAAAGGTTCCTCTCAGCTTTTACGTTGTACCTTTTTCTTCTCTACACATCCCAGTCGGCTCTGGATAAAGGCCCTGATCCCTTGTTTTGAGGCTCTGCCTGGAAATGCATCATAGGGTTAGGGTTAGGGTTAGGGTTAGGTTTAGGGTTAGGGTTAGAGGTAGGGTTAGGGTTATAGTTAGGGTTAGGTTTAGGGTTAGGGTTAGAGGTAGGGTTAGGGTTTTAGTTAGGGTTAGGTTTAGGGTTACGGTTGTGGTTGTGGTTGTGGTTGTGGTTAGGGGTTAGGGTTAGGGTTAGTGTTAGGGTTTGGGTTAGGGTTAGTGTTAGTGTTAGGGTTAGGGTTAGGGATAGCGTTAGGGAACGGGTACGGTTTATGGTACAGGTTAGGGTACGACAACGGTTTAGGGTTAGGGTACGTGTTAGGATACGGGTTAGTGTTACAGTACGGATTAGGATTATGTTACGGGTTAGGGTAAGGATTAGGGTAAGCGTTAGTGTTAATGTTAGGGTTAGGGTTAGGGTTAGGGAACGGGTACAGTTTAGGGTACAGATCAGGGTATGACAACGGTTTAGGGTTAGCGTACGTGTTAGGGTACGGGTAGGGTAGTTGTTAGGGTACGGGTACGGGTTAGGGTTAGGGAACGCGTACGGGTGACGGTTAGGATTAGAGTTAGGGTTAGGGAACGGGTACGGTTTAGGGTACAGGTTAGTGTACGACAACGGTTTAGGGTTAGCGTAAGTGTTAGGGTACGGGTTAGTGTTAGTGTACGGGTTAGGATGAGGGTACGGGTTAGGGTAAGCCTTCGGGTAAGGTGTTGAGTGGTTCTTCAGAAGTGGCTTCTGAGATGTGTGCATGTGCGTGTCCGTGTGTGAGTGTGTGTGTGTGTGTGACTGTGTGTGTGTGTGTGTGTGTGTGCGCGCGCGCGTGTTTCCCGGGGATCCATAATTTCCCCTGCAAGATCTCACGGGTCTTCCAGTGAGAACACTAGGCCAGTGTCAGAGGTTAGGTTGAGAAGCAGAGTGATCTCCATGCCAAAGCAAGCCAAAAAGCTCCCTTCTTCCACATGACCCTCCAAACCCCAAGACCCACTTCCCCTCCCCCTCCGCCCTGTATCCCACTTCTCCCAAAGGATAAAAATTCACAGGGGCACCTGGAAAGAATTGAGCATGACATGTGGACGGGCTTCTGGCGCAGAACTGAAGCCTGAGAGCCTGGCTAGCGAGGCCTGCGGGAAGAAAGACCCCGGTGGTAGCGAACTTGTGGACAAATGTAGTCGAGGCCAAGTGGCCTTCCCCAAGTAGGCCCACCGGTGCGACCCATGCCATCCCCAAAAGTCCCACCCCTGCGCACAAAGGATGCTCGGGGTTTCCACGCAGGGATGCAGCGCGGTGGTCACCTCCGGACCCTTGTGACTCAAGTAAAGAAGGGTTCACAACCTTCGGAACCTTCCCGGGATGTGTCTGCCACTGACCCACAGGATCTTTGTCCCAGTGAAGCACTCAACTTGAGCAGAACAGAGGTTGCTCCCTAGGAAGTGATGCGGTGCAGACAAGCCACAGGACAGGAGTCAGAAGATACAAAGAAGAAACTGCAAGCTCACTGGTGGGATCTCTGCAGTGTCGTCGACAGCGGCGTTCACTGTGAACCAGGGCATCAAGGGAATCAAGAACTGCCTAGCTACACTTGCGGGTTTGGTGGAAAGTGGCCAAGTTGGTGAAGAGCCCAGCTGAAGGTGACATGGGTGGTCGGTGAGCTGGACTATGGATGGGGATGAGGATAATGGGATATTGGTGCCTCTGTGGCTGCTGCTGCTGCTGCTGTTGATGATGATGATAATGATGATGATGATGATGATGATGATGGGGAGAAGGAGGAGGAGGTGGAGGAGGACGAGGACGAGGACGAAGACCAGGACGAGGACGAGGACGAGGAAGGTGATCTAATAGTTTCACAGCCAGCACTACACACCGTCCACTGTTTGGAAGTTAAAGGCAGGCGCGGAAGGCTCGGTGGGGGTAGGGAAAGGGGAGACTGCCATTTCTGGAGCCACGGTGCCATCCGGCGGAATGGGTTATGTGAAAAGCCCAGGCAGCCGAGCTGTGTCTTCTGCCCTGCGCAGGGAACCGCGAGGCTGTGCTGGGCAGAATGGGTTCTGCCCAAGGCGCAGGAGGTCTCCTCCACGGGGTTTCAGAGGCCTGTGAGGGCGCCGTGCGCGCCAGTGCGACCCTGTGGGGAAAATCATGAGCCCTCGGGGCCCCGGACACAGCAGGCAGTTCCCGGACTGTCCAGCCCAGGGAGCGGAGCTTCCCCCGTCAGCCATTTTGGGGGTGGGCCCAGAGCAACCCTGCAACTTTTCCTCCGGTGTCCCTGCTGGGGAGTGCCGGGGTGCCCTGCCTGCGGCCGCACTGGGGTCACGTGGCCCCCTTCCTCACCGGAAGCTGAGGGTCTTAGAGGTCCTGGAGCCGGGGCCATTTGCACCGGGCATCCCAGGGGCGGCCATCTCGTGCTGCCCCTGGGGTTTCTGAGGGCCTTGCCCAGCTGCACAACCAGGGTCCAGTCCCCCGCGGAGAGCACACATGAAGGCACGGCCCGGAGCCCATTGCCCATGTGCACCCTCAGGACACACACCCACCCCAGCCCCACGCCGCGCCGTCCCCACTGGGCCAGTTGCTTCCAGCCCTGTGGCTGTCTCCATCCCTTGAGACCTGGTAACTGGCTTTGAGCGAAACCATCTCCGCTTGGTGGCAGTATAGCTCCATCAAGGCCAACTAAGCGCCTAACCCTGCCCCCACTACATCATCAGGCCTGGGTTCTCCTCCCCTTCTAATGTAAAACCAAAAGCAAAACCAAACCAACACAGACAGTGCCACGAAGGAGGAGAGAAAAGGAAAGAAAGCAACCACCCACCGGCACCCACGCGGACCACCAAATGCACAGGACGAAAGGACCACTGGCCACGAGGCTGGACCCCCTGCAGTCCTTTCCACTTCCTTTCCTCCAACCCCCTTTTTCTTGACTCCTGCTCTTGGGAGAAGTAAAAGGCAAAGGATACACCAAGCGACCTGGCTGGGTGACATTGCCTGAGTGTCTAAATCACAGGATTTCTCCTGGACCAGGTGGCAGCCACCTTACTGGTGACGAAAACCCCGCTGGCTTGCAAGTCACTTTGTTGCAGGACTCCGCTTCCCTTTGAAGGCCCGGAGCTTCGGCTTGAGGCCACCACCTCGGGCTGGCCCAACAGTGCAGCCAGAAGTGGCTGGCCCAACCCGGAGGCGCCCCCAACATGGGGTGCCAAGGACTGGCTCTGGGCGGGCTGGCCTTGCCCTCACACAGGAACCTTGCAAGGCTAACAAACATCGCCAGTCACAGAGCCCCACACAGGGCCTTGCTTCTCTTGAGGATGGGCACAGACTCTGCTCCCACTTGGAGACCCCATTTATCTGGCTAAACAAGGGACGTTTCAGGTTTACACTGGCAGCTTGGGTCCACCTGCTGACCGACGACTATCACCTGGAACACAGAATGGCTGCGTGTCCCTTTTTGAGAGCCCCTCTGGGAATGCGTGTTTCAGCCATTCTCAGAGTACTTGCTGCGGTCAGGGGGTGGGGTGGGGGTGGGGTGGGGGGAGACAGGTGCGAGGGTATAGAGGAAAGCACAGGTGACAGCGTGTGTCAGTATGTTTGTGGTTGTGTGAGGGTGTGCTGTGTGTGGCGGGGTAGGAAGACAGGGTGTGTGTGTGTGTGTGTGCGCGTGTGTGTGTGTGTTTGTCTGTGTGTGTGTGTGTACTCGAGCCCATGCTCTCACACCTGTCTAAGGTGCTTGCCTGCCCGTGGGCATGTGTTGCCGTGGGTATCCGGCTGTGGGTGCTTGATTGCCTGGTCTTCTGAGCGGCGGCCAGCACCAACCTGCCTGGGCTTGTGGACAGGGAGGCGACCGCTCGTAAGTCATACAGTGAAATGTACACTGTTCGGATCACGCCATTGGATTGGGAACCAACGGCAAGCAGGGTGCAACTTGAGGGGGCCCCTGCTGGCTCACGTTTGGACTTGAAGGGCTTCCATAAGGAGAACAACTGCACCGAATGGAAAGTCAAGAGATAATTTTGCAAGCCTCGAGTTCGTCATGCTGTTTCACTGCGAAGTAACTCCTAGATCTTGTTTGGTTTTGTTGATGTTTAGTTTTCTGGGTTTTCCCGGAGGGTGACAATGCCCTCCACCGCTGGAGAAGGGAAAAGATGTCGAGGAGGAAGGGGAAGAGTCCGAAGTGAACCACACGACTGCCTTCTCCTACACTCGTGCCTCCCCCTTAACGAAAGAGCAGACGTGCGAGGAGGACGCTGAGGACACTAGGCCAGCTCAGAATAGACAGTGAAAGGAATAGAGGGAAGCAGTAACTGACCACCACCACCACCACCACCGTCACCATCACCACCACCTCCACCACCGTCGCCACGACAACCACGAGCGATGCCGTGGATCCAGTGCAGAGGCGCTTCACTGTGTATCTTTTGCAACATGCACAGGGAGTGACAGGGAGACACAAGCTGCCGGCAGACCAAAGGACAGGCCACCAGGCAGCCCCTTGACCTGGGCTTGGCGGCGGGGGCGGCGTGGGGGTCCCTCCTGAGTGCCATCAAGGGCTCCGAGTCAGCAGTGGGCCCGCCGGGCCTACAGAAGGCAAAAGGAGAGGTAGAGCCACCTCTGACACCCTGAGTATGTCATGGGTACACTGCAAAGGGCCAAAGAGCCTCGGGATGCACTCAGGGCACTCAGGAAAGGTTAGGTAGAACCCTGGGAAATCTAGGTTACTAAGGGGAGGTAAGGGACACGAGAGGGGCGAGGTAATCCCCGATGGCAATTAAGGGATGGCTGTGAGGGAATGCCCCTTACTCTCCTAGTCCACGGGGGCATTTTCCCTTGCACAGGGAAAGTACATGTATTGGCCATGTTGAGCTTCCCAGGCACGCTCCCAACCGTGCCTTTTGTCCAGAGGGAAGAACTGAAAGTAAGGCATTGAGTGGAAGGCAGGAGCCGAAAGCGGAGAGCAAACAGAAATCAAAAGAAAGGACCATAATGGAGGTGAAGCATGAAGGCGATCCCCAGGGCACACTGTGTCCCAAGTTGGCAGATGGAACCGGCCGAAGCCTCCTGGGGCTTCCTGAGGGAAGAGCCGTCAGCCAAGGCTAAGTCTCAGCCACTCAGGTAAGGGGCAGAAGCGTGTCCAGGGAGAGGCCTGTTTGGCGATGCTGTAGTGCCCAACTGGGAAGTGGAAATAGCAACAGAAAAGGGCAAGGAGGAAGAACAGGGAACAAGGAAGGTAGGGCAACCGTCGGGTCCACGGAGACGGGCAGAGTGGGTACCAGTGCGGGGGCCTGCGCAGGCGTGCTGCCCTGAATGTGACCATGTGCGGGGTGGTGGGGGCGTGCGTGCGCGAGCCCGAGTGATTTCAGTAACATTAAGCCCTGGCGAACACAGGCAAGGGTGTGAAGCGATGCTGAGAGTAGGGGTTCCACCACGTGCTGCTCCCAATCCCTGCCCTCCTTCCTCCCTGCATCTCCCCCAAATCAGTGTCCGATGTGCCCTGATGTTTCATGCCTGGGAAAGATCCCCCTTAGGCCCTACAGGAAGGTGGTGACTTTTGTGGTCGCGGGATGTTTTCGTGTGTTTGTTTTTTCTCACCAATTTCAAAGGTGGGCCTACTTCCTGGGACAGCTTGGCCTACAAGAATGTCCCAAACAGACACTCCACTCCTCAATTCTAAGAGTCCTTCAGATACTTCAGCGTGTGCGAAATCCCTGGGACGTGGATGTGCTTTCCCTTGGAGCTCCCTCCTGCTCGCTCTGCACACCTAGGAAGACTTTAGAGGAGCAAAGAAAGGAAACGTTGAGGAAACTGTAAGGAGCCTCACGATCACCTTCCACATTGGTCTCGCGCCAGGCTCTGGGTGGCATATGGGCATGACATCCTTAAACACTCACGCCACGGTGACCGCCTGCTTTGCTTTGCATCTGCGGACACAAAATGTCACCAGCCTCTTCAGTAAACAAAGGTTGTGGCCCTGCCATCGGCACTCACACACTGCCTCTGCCCCCAAGGGTGGCCCCCGAGGGCAATTCAAGATGGAGAAAAGCAGGATAGTAGTCCTGGAAAGTTCAGATGCATACCTAGGAATGATTTCAATGGACCAAGACTCTTGTGTCTTCCCATGATTAGAAAAGCGCTCAAATCTCTGACTTGAGATGTTCTGGGTGAGGTGTTGCGGTTGTTGTTGTTGGTGGTGGTGGTGCTGGTGCTGTGTTTATGTCATTGTTTTGTTTTTTGTCTTTGTGATTAGCAGCAATCTTTTGGTATTCCCCGACATGTTTCTATTTTTTCCTCTTTTATTCAACGAAAACTCCTACATAGCCTGGCTCTTTCCTCCCGTACTAATTCAAGACCTTTCCATAGCACTTTGTGAGTGGCTGTCGCCGTGTCTGTAGTGCTCAGTAAGATCCCCGAATAAAAGGTTCCTCTCAGCTTTTACGTTGTACCTTTTTCTTCTCTACACATCCCAGTCGGCTCTGGATAAAGGCCCTGATCCCTTGTTTTGAGGCTCTGCCTGGAAATGCATCATAGGGTTAGGGTTAGGGTTAGGGTTAGGGTTAGGTTTAGGGTTACGGTTGGGTTTGGTGTTGGTGTTGTGGTTAGGGGTTAGGTTTAGGGTTAGGGTTAGAGGTAGGGTTAGGGTTTTAGTTAGGGTTAGGTTTAGGGTTACGGTTGTGGTTGTGGTTGTGGTTGTGGTTAGGGGTTAGGGTTAGGGTTAGTGTTAGGGTTTGGGTTAGGGTTAGTGTTAGTGTTAGGGTTAGGGTTAGGGATAGCGTTAGGGAACGGGTACGGTTTATGGTACAGGTTAGGGTACGACAACGGTTTAGGGTTAGGGTACGTGTTAGGATACGGGTTAGTGTTACAGTACGGATTAGGATTATGTTACGGGTTAGGGTAAGGATTAGGGTAAGCGTTAGTGTTAATGTTAGGGTTAGGGTTAGGGTTAGGGAACGGGTACAGTTTAGGGTACAGATCAGGGTATGACAACGGTTTAGGGTTAGCGTACGTGTTAGGGTACGGGTAGGGTAGTTGTTAGGGTACGGGTACGGGTTAGGGTTAGGGAACGCGTACGGGTGACGGTTAGGATTAGAGTTAGGGTTAGGGAACGGGTACGGTTTAGGGTACAGGTTAGTGTACGACAACGGTTTAGGGTTAGCGTAAGTGTTAGGGTACGGGTTAGTGTTAGTGTACGGGTTAGGATGAGGGTACGGGTTAGGGTAAGCCTTCGGGTAAGGTGTTGAGTGGTTCTTCAGAAGTGGCTTCTGAGATGTGTGCATGTGCGTGTCCGTGTGTGAGTGTGTGTGTGTGTGTGACTGTGTGTGTGTGTGTGTGTGTGTGCGCGCGCGCGTGTTTCCCGGGGATCCATAATTTCCCCTGCAAGATCTCACGGGTCTTCCAGTGAGAACACTAGGCCAGTGTCAGAGGTTAGGTTGAGAAGCAGAGTGATCTCCATGCCAAAGCAAGCCAAAAAGCTCCCTTCTTCCACATGACCCTCCAAACCCCAAGACCCACTTCCCCTCCCCCTCCGCCCTGTATCCCACTTCTCCCAAAGGATAAAAATTCACAGGGGCACCTGGAAAGAATTGAGCATGACATGTGGACGGGCTTCTGGCGCAGAACTGAAGCCTGAGAGCCTGGCTAGCGAGGCCTGCGGGAAGAAAGACCCCGGTGGTAGCGAACTTGTGGACAAATGTAGTCGAGGCCAAGTGGCCTTCCCCAAGTAGGCCCACCGGTGCGACCCATGCCATCCCCAAAAGTCCCACCCCTGCGCACAAAGGATGCTCGGGGTTTCCACGCAGGGATGCAGCGCGGTGGTCACCTCCGGACCCTTGTGACTCAAGTAAAGAAGGGTTCACAACCTTCGGAACCTTCCCGGGATGTGTCTGCCACTGACCCACAGGATCTTTGTCCCAGTGAAGCACTCAACTTGAGCAGAACAGAGGTTGCTCCCTAGGAAGTGATGCGGTGCAGACAAGCCACAGGACAGGAGTCAGAAGATACAAAGAAGAAACTGCAAGCTCACTGGTGGGATCTCTGCAGTGTCGTCGACAGCGGCGTTCACTGTGAACCAGGGCATCAAGGGAATCAAGAACTGCCTAGCTACACTTGCGGGTTTGGTGGAAAGTGGCCAAGTTGGTGAAGAGCCCAGCTGAAGGTGACATGGGTGGTCGGTGAGCTGGACTATGGATGGGGATGAGGATAATGGGATATTGGTGCCTCTGTGGCTGCTGCTGCTGCTGCTGTTGATGATGATGATAATGATGATGATGATGACGGGGAGAAGGAGGAGGAGGAGGAGGTGGAGGAGGACGAGGACGACGACCAGAAAGAGGACGAGGACCAGGACGAGGAAGGTGATCTAATAGTTTCACAGCCAGCACTACACACCGTCCACTGTTTGGAAGTTAAAGGCAGGCGCGGAAGGCTCGGTGGGGGTAGGGAAAGGGGAGACTGCCATTTCTGGAGCCACAGTGCCATCCAGCGGAATGCGTTATGTGAAAAGCCCAGGCAGCCGAGCTGTGTCTTCTGCCCTGCGCAGGGAACCGCGAGGCTGTGCTGGGCAGAATGGGTTCTGCCCAAGGCGCAGGAGGTCTCCTCCGCGGGGTTTCAGAGGCCTGTGAGGGCGCCGTGCGCGCCAGTGCGACCCTGTGGGGAAAATCATGAGCTCTCGGGGCCCCGGACACAGCAGGCAATTCCCGGACTGTCCAGCCCAGGGAGCGGAGCTTCCCCCGTCAGCCATTTTGGGGGTGGGCCCAGAGCAACCCTGCAACTTTTCCTCCGGTGTCCCTGCTGGGGAGTGCCGGGGTGCCCTGCCTGCGGCCGCACTGGGGTCACGTGGCCCCCTTCCTCACCGGAAGCTGAGGGTCTTAGAGGTCCTGGAGCCCGGGCCATTTGCACCGGGCATCCCAGGGGCGGCCATCTCGTGCTGCCCCTGGGGTCTCTGAGGGCCTTGCCCAGCTGCACAACCAGGGTCCAGTCCCCCGCGGAGAGCACACATGAAGGCACGGCCCGGAGCCCATTGCCCATGTGCACCCTCAGGACAACACACCCACCCCAGCCCCACGCCGCGCCGTCCCCACTGGGCCAGTTGCTTCCAGCCCTGTGGCTGTCTCCATCCCTTGAGACCTGGTAACTGGCTTTGAGCGAAACCATCTCCGCTTGGTGGCAGTATAGCTCCATCAAGGCCAACTAAGCGCCTAACCCTGCCCCCACTACATCATCAGGCCTGGGTTCTCCTCCCCTTCTAATGTAAAACCAAAAGCAAAACCAAACCAACACAGACAGTGCCACGAAGGAGGAGAGAAAAGGAAAGAAAGCAACCACCCACCGGCACCCACGCGGACCACCAAATGCACAGGACGAAAGGACCACTGGCCACGAGGCTGGACCCCCTGCAGTCCTTTCCACTTCCTTTCCTCCAACCCCCTTTTTCTTGACTCCTGCTCTTGGGAGAAGTAAAAGGCAAAGGATACACCAAGCGACCTGGCTGGGTGACATTGCCTGAGTGTCTAAATCACAGGATTTCTCCTGGACCAGGTGGCAGCCACCTTACTGGTGGCGAAAACCCCGCTGGCTTGCAAGTCACTTTGTTGCAGGACTCCGCTTCCCTTTGAAGGCCCGGAGCTTCGGCTTGAGGCCACCACCTCGGGCTGGCCCAACAGTGCAGCCAGAAGTGGCTGGCCCAACCCGGAGGCGCCCCCAACATGGGGTGCCAAGGACTGGCTCTGGGCGGGCTGGCCTTGCCCTCACACAGGAACCTTGCAAGGCTAACAAACATCGCCAGTCACAGAGCCCCACACAGGGCCTTGCTTCTCTTGAGGATGGGCACAGACTCTGCTCCCACTTGGAGACCCCATTTATCTGGCTAAACAAGGGACGTTTCAGGTTTACACTGGCAGCTTGGGTCCACCTGCTGACCGACGACTATCACCTGGAACACAGAATGGCTGCGTGTCCCTTTTTGAGAGCCCCTCTGGGAATGCGTGTTTCAGCCATTCTCAGAGTACTTGCTGCGGTCAGGGGGTGGGGTGGGGGTGGGGTGGGGGGAGACAGGTGCGAGGGTATAGAGGAAAGCACAGGTGACAGCGTGTGTCAGTATGTTTGTGGTTGTGTGAGGGTGTGCTGTGTGTGGCGGGGTAGGAAGACAGGGTGTGTGTGTGTGTGTGTGCGTGTGTGTGTGTGTTTGTCTGTGTGTGTGTGCGTACTCGAGCCCATGCTCTCACACCTGTCTAAGGTGCTTGCCTGCCCGTGGGCATGTGTTGCTGTGGGTATCCGGCTGTGGGTGCTTGATTGCCTGGTCTTCTGAGCGGCGGCCAGCACCAACCTGCCTGGGCTTGTGGACAGGGAGGCGACCGCTCGTAAGTCATACAGTGAAATGTACACTGTTCGGATCACGCCATTGGATTGGGAACCAACGGCAAGCAGGGTGCAACTTGAGGGGGCCCCTGCTGGCTCACGTTTGGACTTGAAGGGCTTCCATAAGGAGAACAACTGCACCGAATGGAAAGTCAAGAGATAATTTTGCAAGCCTCGAGTTCGTCATGCTGTTTCACTGCGAAGTAACTCCTAGATCTTGTTTGGTTTTGTTGATGTTTAGTTTTCTGGGTTTTCCCGGAGGGTGACAATGCCCTCCACCGCTGGAGAAGGGAAAAGATGTCGAGGAGGAAGGGGAAGAGTCCGAAGTGAACCACACGACTGCCTTCTCCTACACTCGTGCCTCCCCCTTAACGAAAGAGCAGACGTGCGAGGAGGACGCTGAGGACACTAGGCCAGCTCAGAATAGACAGTGAAAGGAATAGAGGGAAGCAGTAACTGACCACCACCACCACCACCACCGTCACCATCACCACCACCTCCACCACCGTCGCCACGACAACCACGAGCGATGCCGTGGATCCAGTGCACAGGCGCTTCACTGTGTATCTTTTGCAACATGCACAGGGAGTGACAGGGAGACACAAGCTGCCGGCAGACCAAAGGACAGGCCACCAGGCAGCCCCTTGACCTGGGCTTGGCGGCGGGGGCGGCGTGGGGGTCCCTCCTGAGTGCCATCAAGGGCTCCGACTCAGCAGTGGGCCCGCCGGGCCTACAGAAGGCAAAAGGAGAGGTAGAGCCACCTCTGACACCCTGAGTATGTCATGGGTACACTGCAAAGGGCCAAAGAGCCTCGGGATGCACTCAGGGCACTCAGGAAAGGTTAGGTAGAACCCTGGGAAATCTAGGTTACTAAGGGGAGGTAAGGGACACGAGAGGGGCGAGGTAATCCCCGATGGCAATTAAGGGATGGCTGTGAGGGAATGCCCCTTACTCTCCTAGTCCACGGGGGCATTTTCCCTTGCACAGGGAAAGTACATGTATTGGCCATGTTGAGCTTCCCAGGCACGCTCCCAACCATGCCTTTTGTCCAGAGGGAAGAACTGAAAGTAAGGCATTGAGTGGAAGGCAGGAGCCGAAAGCGGAGAGCAAACAGAAATCAAAAGAAAGAACCATAATGGAGGTGAAGCATGAAGGCGATCCCCAGGGCACACTGTGTCCCAAGTTGGCAGATGGAACCGGCCGAAGCCTCCTGGGGCTTCCTGAGGGAAGAGCCATCAGCCAAGGCTAAGTCTCAGCCACTCAGGTAAGGGGCAGAAGCGTGTCCAGGGAGAGGCCTGTTTGGCGATGCTGTAGTGCCCAACTGGGAAGTGGAAATAGCAACAGAAAAGGGCAAGGAGGAAGAACAGGGAACAAGGAAGGTAGGGCAACCGTCGGGTCCACGGAGACGGGCAGAGTGGGTACCAGTGCGGGGGCCTGCGCAGGCGTGCTGCCCTGAATGTGACCATGTGCGGGGTGGTGGGGGCGTGCGTGCGCGAGCCCGAGTGATTTCAGTAACATTAAGCCCTGGCGAACACAGGCAAGGGTGTGAAGCGATGCTGAGAGTAGGGGTTCCACCACGTGCTGCTCCCAGTCCCTGCCCTCCTTCCTCCCTGCATTTCCCCCAAATCAGTGTCCGATGTGCCCTGATGTTTCATGCCTGGGAAAGATCCCCCTTAGGCCCTACAGGAAGGTGGTGACTTTTGTGGTCGCGGGATGTTTTCGTGTGTTTGTTTTTTCTCACCAATTTCAAAGGTGGGTCTACTTCCTGGGACAGCTTGGCCTACAAGAATGTCCCAAACAGACACTCCACTCCTCAATTCTAAGAGTCCTTCAGATACTTCAGTGTGTGCGAAATCCCTGGGACGTGGATGTGCTTTCCCTTGGAGCTCCCTCCTGCTCGCTCTGCACACCTAGGAAGACTTTAGAGGAGCAAAGAAAGGAAACGTTGAGGAAACTGTAAGGAGCCTCACGATCACCTTCCACATTGGTCTCGCGCCAGGCTCTGGGTGGCATATGGGCATGACATCCTTAAACACTCACGCCACGGTGACCGCCTGCTTTGCTTTGCATCTGCGGACACAAAATGTCACCAGCCTCTTCAGTAAACAAAGGTTGTGGCCCTGCCATCGGCACTCACACACTGCCTCTGCCCCCAAGGGTGGCCCCCGAGGGCAATTCAAGATGGAGAAAAGCAGGATAGTAGTCCTGGAAAGTTCAGATGCATACCTAGGAATGATTTCAATGGACCAAGACTCTTGTGTCTTCCCATGATTAGAAAAGCGCTCAAATCTCTGACTTGAGATGTTCTGGGTGAGGTGTTGCGGTTGTTGTTGGTGGTGGTGGTGGTGCTGGTGCTGTGTTTATGTCATTGTTTTGTTTTTTGTCTTTGTGATTAGCAGCAATCTTTTGGTATTCCCCGACATGTTTCTATTTTTTCCTCTTTTATTCAACGAAAACTCCTACATAGCCTGGCTCTTTCCTCCCGTACTAATTCAAAACCTTTCCATAGCACTTTGTGAGTGGCTGTCGCCGTGTCTGTAGTGCTCAGTAAGATCCCCGAATAAAAGGTTCCTCTCAGCTTTTACGTTGTACCTTTTTCTTCTCTACACATCCCAGTCGGCTCTGGATAAAGGCCCTGATCCCTTGTTTTGAGGCTCTGCCTGGAAATGCATCATAGGGTTAGGGTTAGGGTTAGGGTTAGGGTTAGGTTTAGGGTTACGGTTGGGTTTGGTGTTGGTGTTGTGGTTAGGGGTTAGGTTTAGGGTTAGGGTTAGAGGTAGGGTTAGGGTTTTAGTTAGGGTTAGGTTTAGGGTTACGGTTGTGGTTGTGGTTGTGGTTGTGGTTAGGGGTTAGGGTTAGGGTTAGTGTTAGGGTTTGGGTTAGGGTTAGTGTTAGTGTTAGGGTTAGGGTTAGGGATAGCGTTAGGGAACGGGTACGGTTTATGGTACAGGTTAGGGTACGACAACGGTTTAGGGTTAGGGTACGTGTTAGGATACGGGTTAGTGTTACAGTACGGATTAGGATTATGTTACGGGTTAGGGTAAGGATTAGGGTAAGCGTTAGTGTTAATGTTAGGGTTAGGGTTAGGGTTAGGGAACGGGTACAGTTTAGGGTACAGATCAGGGTATGACAACGGTTTAGGGTTAGCGTACGTGTTAGGGTACGGGTAGGGTAGTTGTTAGGGTACGGGTACGGGTTAGGGTTAGGGAACGCGTACGGGTGACGGTTAGGATTAGAGTTAGGGTTAGGGAACGGGTACGGTTTAGGGTACAGGTTAGTGTACGACAACGGTTTAGGGTTAGCGTAAGTGTTAGGGTACGGGTTAGTGTTAGTGTACGGGTTAGGATGAGGGTACGGGTTAGGGTAAGCCTTCGGGTAAGGTGTTGAGTGGTTCTTCAGAAGTGGCTTCTGAGATGTGTGCATGTGCGTGTCCGTGTGTGAGTGTGTGTGTGTGTGTGACTGTGTGTGTGTGTGTGTGTGTGCGCGCGTGTTTCCCGGGGATCCATAATTTCCCCTGCAAGATCTCACGGGTCTTCCAGTGAGAACACTAGGCCAGTGTCAGAGGTTAGGTTGAGAAGCAGAGTGATCTCCATGCCAAAGCAAGCCAAAAAGCTCCCTTCTTCCACATGACCCTCCAAACCCCAAGACCCACTTCCCCTCCCCCTCCGCCCTGTATCCCACTTCTCCCAAAGGATAAAAATTCACAGGGGCACCTGGAAAGAATTGAGCATGACATGTGGACGGGCTTCTGGCGCAGAACTGAAGCCTGAGAGCCTGGCTAGCGAGGCCTGCGGGAAGAAAGACCCCGGTGGTAGCGAACTTGTGGACAAATGTAGTCGAGGCCAAGTGGCCTTCCCCAAGTAGGCCCACCGGTGCGACCCATGCCATCCCCAAAAGTCCCACCCCTGCGCACAAAGGATGCTCGGGGTTTCCACGCAGGGATGCAGCGCGGTGGTCACCTCCGGACCCTTGTGACTCAAGTAAAGAAGGGTTCACAACCTTTGGAACCTTCCCGGGATGTGTCTGCCACTGACCCACAGGATCTTTGTCCCAGTGAAGCACTCAACTTGAGCAGAACAGAGGTTGCTCCCTAGGAAGTGATGCGGTGCAGACAAGCCACAGGACAGGAGTCAGAAGATACAAAGAAGAAACTGCAAGCTCACTGGTGGGATCTCTGCAGTGTCGTCGACAGCGGCGTTCACTGTGAACCAGGGCATCAAGGGAATCAAGAACTGCCTAGCTACACTTGCGGGTTTGGTGGAAAGTGGCCAAGTTGGTGAAGAGCCCAGCTGAAGGTGACATGGGTGGTCGGTGAGCTGGACTATGGATGGGGATGAGGATAATGGGATATTGGTGCCTCTGTGGCTGCTGCTGCTGCTGCTGTTGATGATGATGATAATGATGATGATGATGATGATGATGATGGGGAGAAGGAGGAGGAGGTGGAGGAGGACGAGGACGAGGACGAAGACCAGGACGAGGACGAGGACGAGGAAGGTGATCTAATAGTTTCACAGCCAGCACTACACACCGTCCACTGTTTGGAAGTTAAAGGCAGGCGCGGAAGGCTCGGTGGGGGTAGGGAAAGGGGAGACTGCCATTTCTGGAGCCACGGTGCCATCCGGCGGAATGGGTTATGTGAAAAGCCCAGGCAGCCGAGCTGTGTCTTCTGCCCTGCGCAGGGAACCGCGAGGCTGTGCTGGGCAGAATGGGTTCTGCCCAAGGCGCAGGAGGTCTCCTCCACGGGGTTTCAGAGGCCTGTGAGGGCGCCGTGCGCGCCAGTGCGACCCTGTGGGGAAAATCATGAGCCCTCGGGGCCCCGGACACAGCAGGCAGTTCCCGGACTGTCCAGCCCAGGGAGCGGAGCTTCCCCCGTCAGCCATTTTGGGGGTGGGCCCAGAGCAACCCTGCAACTTTTCCTCCGGTGTCCCTGCTGGGGAGTGCCGGGGTGCCCTGCCTGCGGCCGCACTGGGGTCACGTGGCCCCCTTCCTCACCGGAAGCTGAGGGTCTTAGAGGTCCTGGAGCCGGGGCCATTTGCACCGGGCATCCCAGGGGCGGCCATCTCTTGCTGCCCCTGGGGTTTCTGAGGGCCTTGCCCAGCTGCACAACCAGGGTCCAGTCCCCCGCGGAGAGCACACATGAAGGCACGGCCCGGAGCCCATTGCCCATGTGCACCCTCAGGACACACACCCACCCCAGCCCCACGCCGCGCCGTCCCCACTGGGCCAGTTGCTTCCAGCCCTGTGGCTGTCTCCATCCCTTGAGACCTGGTAACTGGCTTTGAGCGAAACCATCTCCGCTTGGTGGCAGTATAGCTCCATCAAGGCCAACTAAGCGCCTAACCCTGCCCCCACTACATCATCAGGCCTGGGTTCTCCTCCCCTTCTAATGTAAAACCAAAAGCAAAACCAAACCAACACAGACAGTGCCACGAAGGAGGAGAGAAAAGGAAAGAAAGCAACCACCCACCGGCACCCACGCGGACCACCAAATGCACAGGACGAAAGGACCACTGGCCACGAGGCTGGACCCCCTGCAGTCCTTTCCACTTCCTTTCCTCCAACCCCCTTTTTCTTGACTCCTGCTCTTGGGAGAAGTAAAAGGCAAAGGATACACCAAGCGACCTGGCTGGGTGACATTGCCTGAGTGTCTAAATCACAGGATTTCTCCTGGACCAGGTGGCAGCCACCTTACTGGTGACGAAAACCCCGCTGGCTTGCAAGTCACTTTGTTGCAGGACTCCGCTTCCCTTTGAAGGCCCGGAGCTTCGGCTTGAGGCCACCACCTCGGGCTGGCCCAACAGTGCAGCCAGAAGTGGCTGGCCCAACCCGGAGGCGCCCCCAACATGGGGTGCCAAGGACTGGCTCTGGGCGGGCTGGCCTTGCCCTCACACAGGAACCTTGCAAGGCTAACAAACATCGCCAGTCACAGAGCCCCACACAGGGCCTTGCTTCTCTTGAGGATGGGCACAGACTCTGCTCCCACTTGGAGACCCCATTTATCTGGCTAAACAAGGGACGTTTCAGGTTTACACTGGCAGCTTGGGTCCACCTGCTGACCGACGACTATCACCTGGAACACAGAATGGCTGCGTGTCCCTTTCTGAGAGCCCCTCTGGGAATGCGTGTTTCAGCCATTCTCAGAGTACTTGCTGCGGTCAGGGGGTGGGGTGGGGGTGGGGTGGGGGGAGACAGGTGCGAGGGTATAGAGGAAAGCACAGGTGACAGCGTGTGTCAGTATGTTTGTGGTTGTGTGAGGGTGTGCTGTGTGTGGCGGGGTAGGAAGACAGGGTGTGTGTGTGTGTGTGTGTGTGTGCGCGTGTGTGTGTGTGTTTGTCTGTGTGTGTGTGTGCGTACTCGAGCCCATGCTCTCACACCTGTCTAAGGTGCTTGCCTGCCCGTGGGCATGTGTTGCCGTGGGTATCCGGCTGTGGGTGCTTGATTGCCTGGTCTTCTGAGCGGCGGCCAGCACCAACCTGCCTGGGCTTGTGGACAGGGAGGCGACCGCTCGTAAGTCATACAGTGAAATGTACACTGTTCGGATCACGCCATTGGATTGGGAACCAACGGCAAGCAGGGTGCAACTTGAGGGGGCCCCTGCTGGCTCACGTTTGGACTTGAAGGGCTTCCATAAGGAGAACAACTGCACCGAATGGAAAGTCAAGAGATAATTTTGCAAGCCTCGAGTTCGTCATGCTGTTTCACTGCGAAGTAACTCCTAGATCTTGTTTGGTTTTGTTGATGTTTAGTTTTCTGGGTTTTCCCGGAGGGTGACAATGCCCTCCACCGCTGGAGAAGGGAAAAGATGTCGAGGAGGAAGGGGAAGAGTCCGAAGTGAACCACACGACTGCCTTCTCCTACACTCGTGCCTCCCCCTTAACGAAAGAGCAGACGTGCGAGGAGGAGGCTGAGGACACTAGGCCAGCTCAGAATAGACAGTGAAAGGAATAGAGGGAAGCAGTAACTGACCACCACCACCACCACCACCGTCACCATCACCACCACCTCCACCACCGTCGCCACGACAACCACGAGCGATGCCGTGGATCCAGTGCACAGGCGCTTCACTGTGTATCTTTTGCAACATGCACAGGGAGTGACAGGGAGACACAAGCTGCCGGCAGACCAAAGGACAGGCCACCAGGCAGCCCCTTGACCTGGGCTTGGCGGCGGGGGCGGCGTGGGGGTCCCTCCTGAGTGCCATCAAGGGCTCCGACTCAGCAGTGGGCCCGCCGGGCCTACAGAAGGCAAAAGGAGAGGTAGAGCCACCTCTGACACCCTGAGTATGTCATGGGTACACTGCAAAGGGCCAAAGAGCCTCGGGATGCACTCAGGGCACTCAGGAAAGGTTAGGTAGAACCCTGGGAAATCTAGGTTACTAAGGGGAGGTAAGGGACACGAGAGGGGCGAGGTAATCCCCGATGGCAATTAAGGGATGGCTGTGAGGGAATGCCCCTTACTCTCCTAGTCCACGGGGGCATTTTCCCTTGCACAGGGAAAGTACATGTATTGGCCATGTTGAGCTTCCCAGGCACGCTCCCAACCGTGCCTTTTGTCCAGAGGGAAGAACTGAAAGTAAGGCATTGAGTGGAAGGCAGGAGCCGAAAGCGGAGAGCAAACAGAAATCAAAAGAAAGGACCATAATGGAGGTGAAGCATGAAGGCGATCCCCAGGGCACACTGTGTTCCAAGTTGGCAGATGGAACCGGCCGAAGCCTCCTGGGGCTTCCTGAGGGAAGAGCCGTCAGCCAAGGCTAAGTCTCAGCCACTCAGGCAAGGGGCAGAAGCGTGTCCAGGGAGAGGCCTGTTTGGCGATGCTGTAGTGCCCAACTGGGAAGTGGAAATAGCAACAGAAAAGGGCAAGGAGGAAGAACAGGGAACAAGGAAGGTAGGGCAACCGTCGGGTCCACGGAGACGGGCAGAGTGGGTACCAGTGCGGGGGCCTGCGCAGGCGTGCTGCCCTGAATGTGACCATGTGCGGGGTGGTGGGGGCGTGCGTGCGCGAGCCCGAGTGATTTCAGTAACATTAAGCCCTGGCGAACACAGGCAAGGGTGTGAAGCGATGCTGAGAGTAGGGGTTCCACCACGTGCTGCTCCCAATCCCTGCCCTCCTTCCTCCCTGCATCTCCCCCAAATCAGTGTCCGATGTGCCCTGATGTTTCATGCCTGGGAAAGATCCCCCTTAGGCCCTACAGGAAGGTGGTGACTTTTGTGGTCGCGGGATGTTTTCGTGTGTTTGTTTTTTCTCACCAATTTCAAAGGTGGGCCTACTTCCTGGGACAGCTTGGCCTACAAGAATGTCCCAAACAGACACTCCACTCCTCAATTCTAAGAGTCCTTCAGATACTTCAGCGTGTGCGAAATCCCTGGGACGTGGATGTGCTTTCCCTTGGAGCTCCCTCCTGCTCGCTCTGCACACCTAGGAAGACTTTAGAGGAGCAAAGAAAGGAAACGTTGAGGAAACTGTAAGGAGCCTCACGATCACCTTCCACATTGGTCTCGCGCCAGGCTCTGGGTGGCATATGGGCATGACATCCTTAAACACTCACGCCACGGTGACCGCCTGCTTTGCTTTGCATCTGCGGACACAAAATGTCACCAGCCTCTTCAGTAAACAAAGGTTGTGGCCCTGCCATCGGCACTCACACACTGCCTCTGCCCCCAAGGGTGGCCCCCGAGGGCAATTCAAGATGGAGAAAAGCAGGATAGTAGTCCTGGAAAGTTCAGATGCATACCTAGGAATGATTTCAATGGACCAAGACTCTTGTGTCTTCCCATGATTAGAAAAGCGCTCAAATCTCTGACTTGAGATGTTCTGGGTGAGGTGTTGCGGTTGTTGGTGGTGGTGGTGGTGGTGCTGGTGCTGTGTTTATGTCATTGTTTTGTTTTTTGTCTTTGTGATTAGCAGCAATCTTTTGGTATTCCCCGACATGTTTCTATTTTTTCCTCTTTTATTCAACGAAAACTCCTACATAGCCTGGCTCTTTCCTCCCGTACTAATTCAAGACCTTTCCATAGCACTTTGTGAGTGGCTGTCGCCGTGTCTGTAGTGCTCAGTAAGATCCCCGAATAAAAGGTTCCTCTCAGCTTTTACGTTGTACCTTTTTCTTCTCTACACATCCCAGTCGGCTCTGGATAAAGGCCCTGATCCCTTGTTTTGAGGCTCTGCCTGGAAATGCATCATAGGGTTAGGGTTAGGGTTAGGGTTAGGTTTAGGGTTAGGGTTAGAGGTAGGGTTAGGGTTATAGTTAGGGTTAGGTTTAGGGTTAGGGTTAGAGGTAGGGTTAGGGTTTTAGTTAGGGTTAGGTTTAGGGTTACGGTTGTGGTTGTGGTTGTGGTTGTGGTTAGGGGTTAGGGTTAGGGTTAGTGTTAGGGTTAGTGTTAGTGTTAGGGTTAGGGTTATCGTTAGGGTTAGGGATAGCGTTAGGGAACGGGTACGGTTTATGGTACAGGTTAGGGTACGACAACGGTTTAGGGTTAGGGTACGTGTTAGGATACGGGTTAGTGTTACAGTACGGATTAGGATTATGTTACGGGTTAGGGTAAGGATTAGGGTAAGCGTTAGTGTTAATGTTAGGGTTAGGGTTAGGGTTAGGGAACGGGTACAGTTTAGGGTACAGATCAGGGTATGACAACGGTTTAGGGTTAGCGTACGTGTTAGGGTACGGGTAGGGTAGTTGTTAGGGTACGGGTACGGGTTAGGGTTAGGGAACGCGTACGGGTGACGGTTAGGATTAGAGTTAGGGTTAGGGAACGGGTACGGTTTAGGGTACAGGTTAGTGTACGACAACGGTTTAGGGTTAGCGTAAGTGTTAGGGTACGGGTTAGTGTTAGTGTACGGGTTAGGATGAGGGTACGGGTTAGGGTAAGCCTTCGGGTAAGGTGTTGAGTGGTTCTTCAGAAGTGGCTTCTGAGATGTGTGCATGTGCGTGTCCGTGTGTGAGTGTGTGTGTGTGTGTGACTGTGTGTGTGTGTGTGTGTGTGCGCGCGTGTTTCCCGGGGATCCATAATTTCCCCTGCAAGATCTCACGGGTCTTCCAGTGAGAACACTAGGCCAGTGTCAGAGGTTAGGTTGAGAAGCAGAGTGATCTCCATGCCAAAGCAAGCCAAAAAGCTCCCTTCTTCCACATGACCCTCCAAACCCCAAGACCCACTTCCCCTCCCCCTCCGCCCTGTATCCCACTTCTCCCAAAGGATAAAAATTCACAGGGGCACCTGGAAAGAATTGAGCATGACATGTGGACGGGCTTCTGGCGCAGAACTGAAGCCTGAGAGCCTGGCTAGCGAGGCCTGCGGGAAGAAAGACCCCGGTGGTAGCGAACTTGTGGACAAATGTAGTCGAGGCCAAGTGGCCTTCCCCAAGTAGGCCCACCGGTGCGACCCATGCCATCCCCAAAAGTCCCACCCCTGCGCACAAAGGATGCTCGGGGTTTCCACGCAGGGATGCAGCGCGGTGGTCACCTCCGGACCCTTGTGACTCAAGTAAAGAAGGGTTCACAACCTTCGGAACCTTCCCGGGATGTGTCTGCCACTGACCCACAGGATCTTTGTCCCAGTGAAGCACTCAACTTGAGCAGAACAGAGGTTGCTCCCTAGGAAGTGATGCGGTGCAGACAAGCCACAGGACAGGAGTCAGAAGATACAAAGAAGAAACTGCAAGCTCACTGGTGGGATCTCTGCAGTGTCGTCGACAGCGGCGTTCACTGTGAACCAGGGCATCAAGGGAATCAAGAACTGCCTAGCTACACTTGCGGGTTTGGTGGAAAGTGGCCAAGTTGGTGAAGAGCCCAGCTGAAGGTGACATGGGTGGTCGGTGAGCTGGACTATGGATGGGGATGAGGATAATGGGATATTGGTGCCTCTGTGGCTGCTGCTGCTGCTGCTGTTGATGATGATGATAATGATGATGATGATGACGGGGAGAAGGAGGAGGAGGAGGAGGTGGAGGAGGACGAGGACGACGACCAGAAAGAGGACGAGGACCAGGACGAGGAAGGTGATCTAATAGTTTCACAGCCAGCACTACACACCGTCCACTGTTTGGAAGTTAAAGGCAGGCGCGGAAGGCTCGGTGGGGGTAGGGAAAGGGGAGACTGCCATTTCTGGAGCCACAGTGCCATCCAGCGGAATGCGTTATGTGAAAAGCCCAGGCAGCCGAGCTGTGTCTTCTGCCCTGCGCAGGGAACCGCGAGGCTGTGCTGGGCAGAATGGGTTCTGCCCAAGGCGCAGGAGGTCTCCTCCACGGGGTTTCAGAGGCCTGTGAGGGCGCCGTGCGCGCCAGTGCGACCCTGTGGGGAAAATCATGAGCTCTCGGGGCCCCGGACACAGCAGGCAATTCCCGGACTGTCCAGCCCAGGGAGCGGAGCTTCCCCCGTCAGCCATTTTGGGGGTGGGCCCAGAGCAACCCTGCAACTTTTCCTCCGGTGTCCCTGCTGGGGAGTGCCGGGGTGCCCTGCCTGCGGCCGCACTGGGGTCACGTGGCCCCCTTCCTCACCGGAAGCTGAGGGTCTTAGAGGTCCTGGAGCCGGGGCCATTTGCACCGGGCATCCCAGGGGCGGCCATCTCGTGCTGCCCCTGGGGTTTCTGAGGGCCTTGCCCAGCTGCACAACCAGGGTCCAGTCCCCCGCGGAGAGCACACATGAAGGCACGGCCCGGAGCCCATTGCCCATGTGCACCCTCAGGACAACACACCCACCCCAGCCCCACGCCGCGCCGTCCCCACTGGGCCAGTTGCTTCCAGCCCTGTGGCTGTCTCCATCCCTTGAGACCTGGTAACTGGCTTTGAGCGAAACCATCTCCGCTTGGTGGCAGTATAGCTCCATCAAGGCCAACTAAGCGCCTAACCCTGCCCCCACTACATCATCAGGCCTGGGTTCTCCTCCCCTTCTAATGTAAAACCAAAAGCAAAACCAAACCAACACAGACAGTGCCACGAAGGAGGAGAGAAAAGGAAAGAAAGCAACCACCCACCGGCACCCACGCGGACCACCAAATGCACAGGACGAAAGGACCACTGGCCACGAGGCTGGACCCCCTGCAGTCCTTTCCACTTCCTTTCCTCCAACCCCCTTTTTCTTGACTCCTGCTCTTGGGAGAAGTAAAAGGCAAAGGATACACCAAGCGACCTGGCTGGGTGACATTGCCTGAGTGTCTAAATCACAGGATTTCTCCTGGACCAGGTGGCAGCCACCTTACTGGTGACGAAAACCCCGCTGGCTTGCAAGTCACTTTGTTGCAGGACTCCGCTTCCCTTTGAAGGCCCGGAGCTTCGGCTTGAGGCCACCACCTCGGGCTGGCCCAACAGTGCAGCCAGAAGTGGCTGGCCCAACCCGGAGGCGCCCCCAACATGGGGTGCCAAGGACTGGCTCTGGGCGGGCTGGCCTTGCCCTCACACAGGAACCTTGCAAGGCTAACAAACATCGCCAGTCACAGAGCCCCACACAGGGCCTTGCTTCTCTTGAGGATGGGCACAGACTCTGCTCCCACTTGGAGACCCCATTTATCTGGCTAAACAAGGGACGTTTCAGGTTTACACTGGCAGCTTGGGTCCACCTGCTGACCGACGACTATCACCTGGAACACAGAATGGCTGCGTGTCCCTTTTTGAGAGCCCCTCTGGGAATGCGTGTTTCAGCCATTCTCAGAGTACTTGCTGCGGTCAGGGGGTGGGGTGGGGGTGGGGTGGGGGGAGACAGGTGCGAGGGTATAGAGGAAAGCACAGGTGACAGCGTGTGTCAGTATGTTTGTGGTTGTGTGAGGGTGTGCTGTGTGTGGCGGGGTAGGAAGACAGGGTGTGTGTGTGTGTGTGTGCGTGTGTGTGTGTGTTTGTCTGTGTGTGTGTGTACTCGAGCCCATGCTCTCACACCTGTCTAAGGTGCTTGCCTGCCCGTGGGCATGTGTTGCTGTGGGTATCCGGCTGTGGGTGCTTGATTGCCTGGTCTTCTGAGCGGCGGCCAGCACCAACCTGCCTGGGCTTGTGGACAGGGAGGCGACCGCTCGTAAGTCATACAGTGAAATGTACACTGTTCGGATCACGCCATTGGATTGGGAACCAACGGCAAGCAGGGTGCAACTTGAGGGGGCCCCTGCTGGCTCACGTTTGGACTTGAAGGGCTTCCATAAGGAGAACAACTGCACCGAATGGAAAGTCAAGAGATAATTTTGCAAGCCTCGAGTTCGTCATGCTGTTTCACTGCGAAGTAACTCCTAGATCTTGTTTGGTTTTGTTGATGTTTAGTTTTCTGGGTTTTCCCGGAGGGTGACAATGCCCTCCACCGCTGGAGAAGGGAAAAGATGTCGAGGAGGAAGGGGAAGAGTCCGAAGTGAACCACACGACTGCCTTCTCCTACACTCGTGCCTCCCCCTTAACGAAAGAGCAGACGTGCGAGGAGGACGCTGAGGACACTAGGCCAGCTCAGAATAGACAGTGAAAGGAATAGAGGGAAGCAGTAACTGACCACCACCACCACCACCACCGTCACCATCACCACCACCTCCACCACCGTCGCCACGACAACCACGAGCGATGCCGTGGATCCAGTGCAGAGGCGCTTCACTGTGTATCTTTTGCAACATGCACAGGGAGTGACAGGGAGACACAAGCTGCCGGCAGACCAAAGGACAGGCCACCAGGCAGCCCCTTGACCTGGGCTTGGCGGCGGGGGCGGCGTGGGGGTCCCTCCTGAGTGCCATCAAGGGCTCCGAGTCAGCAGTGGGCCCGCCGGGCCTACAGAAGGCAAAAGGAGAGGTAGAGCCACCTCTGACACCCTGAGTATGTCATGGGTACACTGCAAAGGGCCAAAGAGCCTCGGGATGCACTCAGGGCACTCAGGAAAGGTTAGGTAGAACCCTGGGAAATCTAGGTTACTAAGGGGAGGTAAGGGACACGAGAGGGGCGAGGTAATCCCCGATGGCAATTAAGGGATGGCTGTGAGGGAATGCCCCTTACTCTCCTAGTCCACGGGGGCATTTTCCCTTGCACAGGGAAAGTACATGTATTGGCCATGTTGAGCTTCCCAGGCACGCTCCCAACCGTGCCTTTTGTCCAGAGGGAAGAACTGAAAGTAAGGCATTGAGTGGAAGGCAGGAGCCGAAAGCGGAGAGCAAACAGAAATCAAAAGAAAGAACCATAATGGAGGTGAAGCATGAAGGCGATCCCCAGGGCACACTGTGTCCCAAGTTGGCAGATGGAACCGGCCGAAGCCTCCTGGGGCTTCCTGAGGGAAGAGCCATCAGCCAAGGCTAAGTCTCAGCCACTCAGGTAAGGGGCAGAAGCGTGTCCAGGGAGAGGCCTGTTTGGCGATGCTGTAGTGCCCAACTGGGAAGTGGAAATAGCAACAGAAAAGGGCAAGGAGGAAGAACAGGGAACAAGGAAGGTAGGGCAACCGTCGGGTCCACGGAGACGGGCAGAGTGGGTACCAGTGCGGGGGCCTGCGCAGGCGTGCTGCCCTGAATGTGACCATGTGCGGGGTGGTGGGGGCGTGCGTGCGCGAGCCCGAGTGATTTCAGTAACATTAAGCCCTGGCGAACACAGGCAAGGGTGTGAAGCGATGCTGAGAGTAGGGGTTCCACCACGTGCTGCTCCCAATCCCTGCCCTCCTTCCTCCCTGCATTTCCCCCAAATCAGTGTCCGATGTGCCCTGATGTTTCATGCCTGGGAAAGATCCCCCTTAGGCCCTACAGGAAGGTGGTGACTTTTGTGGTCGCGGGATGTTTTCGTGTGTTTGTTTTTTCTCACCAATTTCAAAGGTGGGTCTACTTCCTGGGACAGCTTGGCCTACAAGAATGTCCCAAACAGACACTCCACTCCTCAATTCTAAGAGTCCTTCAGATACTTCAGTGTGTGCGAAATCCCTGGGACGTGGATGTGCTTTCCCTTGGAGCTCCCTCCTGCTCGCTCTGCACACCTAGGAAGACTTTAGAGGAGCAAAGAAAGGAAACGTTGAGGAAACTGTAAGGAGCCTCACGATCACCTTCCACATTGGTCTCGCGCCAGGCTCTGGGTGGCATATGGGCATGACATCCTTAAACACTCACGCCACGGTGACCGCCTGCTTTGCTTTGCATCTGCGGACACAAAATGTCACCAGCCTCTTCAGTAAACAAAGGTTGTGGCCCTGCCATCGGCACTCACACACTGCCTCTGCCCCCAAGGGTGGCCCCCGAGGGCAATTCAAGATGGAGAAAAGCAGGATAGTAGTCCTGGAAAGTTCAGATGCATACCTAGGAATGATTTCAATGGACCAAGACTCTTGTGTCTTCCCATGATTAGAAAAGCGCTCAAATCTCTGACTTGAGATGTTCTGGGTGAGGTGTTGCGGTTGTTGTTGTTGGTGGTGGTGGTGCTGGTGCTGTGTTTATGTCATTGTTTTGTTTTTTGTCTTTGTGATTAGCAGCAATCTTTTGGTATTCCCCGACATGTTTCTATTTTTTCCTCTTTTATTCAACGAAAACTCCTACATAGCCTGGCTCTTTCCTCCCGTACTAATTCAAAACCTTTCCATAGCACTTTGTGAGTGGCTGTCGCCGTGTCTGTAGTGCTCAGTAAGATCCCCGAATAAAAGGTTCCTCTCAGCTTTTACGTTGTACCTTTTTCTTCTCTACACATCCCAGTCGGCTCTGGATAAAGGCCCTGATCCCTTGTTTTGAGGCTCTGCCTGGAAATGCATCATAGGGTTAGGGTTAGGGTTAGGGTTAGGGTTAGGTTTAGGGTTACGGTTGGGTTTGGTGTTGGTGTTGTGGTTAGGGGTTAGGTTTAGGGTTAGGGTTAGAGGTAGGGTTAGGGTTTTAGTTAGGGTTAGGTTTAGGGTTACGGTTGTGGTTGTGGTTGTGGTTGTGGTTAGGGGTTAGGGTTAGGGTTAGTGTTAGGGTTTGGGTTAGGGTTAGTGTTAGTGTTAGGGTTAGGGTTAGGGATAGCGTTAGGGAACGGGTACGGTTTATGGTACAGGTTAGGGTACGACAACGGTTTAGGGTTAGGGTACGTGTTAGGATACGGGTTAGTGTTACAGTACGGATTAGGATTATGTTACGGGTTAGGGTAAGGATTAGGGTAAGCGTTAGTGTTAATGTTAGGGTTAGGGTTAGGGTTAGGGAACGGGTACAGTTTAGGGTACAGATCAGGGTATGACAACGGTTTAGGGTTAGCGTACGTGTTAGGGTACGGGTAGGGTAGTTGTTAGGGTACGGGTACGGGTTAGGGTTAGGGAACGCGTACGGGTGACGGTTAGGATTAGAGTTAGGGTTAGGGAACGGGTACGGTTTAGGGTACAGGTTAGTGTACGACAACGGTTTAGGGTTAGCGTAAGTGTTAGGGTACGGGTTAGTGTTAGTGTACGGGTTAGGATGAGGGTACGGGTTAGGGTAAGCCTTCGGGTAAGGTGTTGAGTGGTTCTTCAGAAGTGGCTTCTGAGATGTGTGCATGTGCGTGTCCGTGTGTGAGTGTGTGTGTGTGTGTGACTGTGTGTGTGTGTGTGTGTGTGCGCGCGTGTTTCCCGGGGATCCATAATTTCCCCTGCAAGATCTCACGGGTCTTCCAGTGAGAACACTAGGCCAGTGTCAGAGGTTAGGTTGAGAAGCAGAGTGATCTCCATGCCAAAGCAAGCCAAAAAGCTCCCTTCTTCCACATGACCCTCCAAACCCCAAGACCCACTTCCCCTCCCCCTCCGCCCTGTATCCCACTTCTCCCAAAGGATAAAAATTCACAGGGGCACCTGGAAAGAATTGAGCATGACATGTGGACGGGCTTCTGGCGCAGAACTGAAGCCTGAGAGCCTGGCTAGCGAGGCCTGCGGGAAGAAAGACCCCGGTGGTAGCGAACTTGTGGACAAATGTAGTCGAGGCCAAGTGGCCTTCCCCAAGTAGGCCCACCGGTGCGACCCATGCCATCCCCAAAAGTCCCACCCCTGCGCACAAAGGATGCTCGGGGTTTCCACGCAGGGATGCAGCGCGGTGGTCACCTCCGGACCCTTGTGACTCAAGTAAAGAAGGGTTCACAACCTTCGGAACCTTCCCGGGATGTGTCTGCCACTGACCCACAGGATCTTTGTCCCAGTGAAGCACTCAACTTGAGCAGAACAGAGGTTGCTCCCTAGGAAGTGATGCGGTGCAGACAAGCCACAGGACAGGAGTCAGAAGATACAAAGAAGAAACTGCAAGCTCACTGGTGGGATCTCTGCAGTGTCGTCGACAGCGGCGTTCACTGTGAACCAGGGCATCAAGGGAATCAAGAACTGCCTAGCTACACTTGCGGGTTTGGTGGAAAGTGGCCAAGTTGGTGAAGAGCCCAGCTGAAGGTGACATGGGTGGTCGGTGAGCTGGACTATGGATGGGGATGAGGATAATGGGATATTGGTGCCTCTGTGGCTGCTGCTGCTGCTGCTGTTGATGATGATGATAATGATGATGATGATGATGATGATGATGGGGAGAAGGAGGAGGAGGTGGAGGAGGACGAGGACGAGGACGAAGACCAGGACGAGGACGAGGACGAGGAAGGTGATCTAATAGTTTCACAGCCAGCACTACACACCGTCCACTGTTTGGAAGTTAAAGGCAGGCGCGGAAGGCTCGGTGGGGGTAGGGAAAGGGGAGACTGCCATTTCTGGAGCCACGGTGCCATCCGGCGGAATGGGTTATGTGAAAAGCCCAGGCAGCCGAGCTGTGTCTTCTGCCCTGCGCAGGGAACCGCGAGGCTGTGCTGGGCAGAATGGGTTCTGCCCAAGGCGCAGGAGGTCTCCTCCACGGGGTTTCAGAGGCCTGTGAGGGCGCCGTGCGCGCCAGTGCGACCCTGTGGGGAAAATCATGAGCCCTCGGGGCCCCGGACACAGCAGGCAGTTCCCGGACTGTCCAGCCCAGGGAGCGGAGCTTCCCCCGTCAGCCATTTTGGGGGTGGGCCCAGAGCAACCCTGCAACTTTTCCTCCGGTGTCCCTGCTGGGGAGTGCCGGGGTGCCCTGCCTGCGGCCGCACTGGGGTCACGTGGCCCCCTTCCTCACCGGAAGCTGAGGGTCTTAGAGGTCCTGGAGCCGGGGCCATTTGCACCGGGCATCCCAGGGGCGGCCATCTCGTGCTGCCCCTGGGGTTTCTGAGGGCCTTGCCCAGCTGCACAACCAGGGTCCAGTCCCCCGCGGAGAGCACACATGAAGGCACGGCCCGGAGCCCATTGCCCATGTGCACCCTCAGGACACACACCCACCCCAGCCCCACGCCGCGCCGTCCCCACTGGGCCAGTTGCTTCCAGCCCTGTGGCTGTCTCCATCCCTTGAGACCTGGTAACTGGCTTTGAGCGAAACCATCTCCGCTTGGTGGCAGTATAGCTCCATCAAGGCCAACTAAGCGCCTAACCCTGCCCCCACTACATCATCAGGCCTGGGTTCTCCTCCCCTTCTAATGTAAAACCAAAAGCAAAACCAAACCAACACAGACAGTGCCACGAAGGAGGAGAGAAAAGGAAAGAAAGCAACCACCCACCGGCACCCACGCGGACCACCAAATGCACAGGACGAAAGGACCACTGGCCACGAGGCTGGACCCCCTGCAGTCCTTTCCACTTCCTTTCCTCCAACCCCCTTTTTCTTGACTCCTGCTCTTGGGAGAAGTAAAAGGCAAAGGATACACCAAGCGACCTGGCTGGGTGACATTGCCTGAGTGTCTAAATCACAGGATTTCTCCTGGACCAGGTGGCAGCCACCTTACTGGTGACGAAAACCCCGCTGGCTTGCAAGTCACTTTGTTGCAGGACTCCGCTTCCCTTTGAAGGCCCGGAGCTTCGGCTTGAGGCCACCACCTCGGGCTGGCCCAACAGTGCAGCCAGAAGTGGCTGGCCCAACCCGGAGGCGCCCCCAACATGGGGTGCCAAGGACTGGCTCTGGGCGGGCTGGCCTTGCCCTCACACAGGAACCTTGCAAGGCTAACAAACATCGCCAGTCACAGAGCCCCACACAGGGCCTTGCTTCTCTTGAGGATGGGCACAGACTCTGCTCCCACTTGGAGACCCCATTTATCTGGCTAAACAAGGGACGTTTCAGGTTTACACTGGCAGCTTGGGTCCACCTGCTGACCGACGACTATCACCTGGAACACAGAATGGCTGCGTGTCCCTTTCTGAGAGCCCCTCTGGGAATGCGTGTTTCAGCCATTCTCAGAGTACTTGCTGCGGTCAGGGGGTGGGGTGGGGGTGGGGTGGGGGGAGACAGGTGCGAGGGTATAGAGGAAAGCACAGGTGACAGCGTGTGTCAGTATGTTTGTGGTTGTGTGAGGGTGTGCTGTGTGTGGCGGGGTAGGAAGACAGGGTGTGTGTGTGTGTGTGTGTGTGTGCGCGTGTGTGTGTGTGTTTGTCTGTGTGTGTGTGTGCGTACTCGAGCCCATGCTCTCACACCTGTCTAAGGTGCTTGCCTGCCCGTGGGCATGTGTTGCCGTGGGTATCCGGCTGTGGGTGCTTGATTGCCTGGTCTTCTGAGCGGCGGCCAGCACCAACCTGCCTGGGCTTGTGGACAGGGAGGCGACCGCTCGTAAGTCATACAGTGAAATGTACACTGTTCGGATCACGCCATTGGATTGGGAACCAACGGCAAGCAGGGTGCAACTTGAGGGGGCCCCTGCTGGCTCACGTTTGGACTTGAAGGGCTTCCATAAGGAGAACAACTGCACCGAATGGAAAGTCAAGAGATAATTTTGCAAGCCTCGAGTTCGTCATGCTGTTTCACTGCGAAGTAACTCCTAGATCTTGTTTGGTTTTGTTGATGTTTAGTTTTCTGGGTTTTCCCGGAGGGTGACAATGCCCTCCACCGCTGGAGAAGGGAAAAGATGTCGAGGAGGAAGGGGAAGAGTCCGAAGTGAACCACACGACTGCCTTCTCCTACACTCGTGCCTCCCCCTTAACGAAAGAGCAGACGTGCGAGGAGGAGGCTGAGGACACTAGGCCAGCTCAGAATAGACAGTGAAAGGAATAGAGGGAAGCAGTAACTGACCACCACCACCACCACCACCGTCACCATCACCACCACCTCCACCACCGTCGCCACGACAACCACGAGCGATGCCGTGGATCCAGTGCACAGGCGCTTCACTGTGTATCTTTTGCAACATGCACAGGGAGTGACAGGGAGACACAAGCTGCCGGCAGACCAAAGGACAGGCCACCAGGCAGCCCCTTGACCTGGGCTTGGCGGCGGGGGCGGCGTGGGGGTCCCTCCTGAGTGCCATCAAGGGCTCCGACTCAGCAGTGGGCCCGCCGGGCCTACAGAAGGCAAAAGGAGAGGTAGAGCCACCTCTGACACCCTGAGTATGTCATGGGTACACTGCAAAGGGCCAAAGAGCCTCGGGATGCACTCAGGGCACTCAGGAAAGGTTAGGTAGAACCCTGGGAAATCTAGGTTACTAAGGGGAGGTAAGGGACACGAGAGGGGCGAGGTAATCCCCGATGGCAATTAAGGGATGGCTGTGAGGGAATGCCCCTTACTCTCCTAGTCCACGGGGGCATTTTCCCTTGCACAGGGAAAGTACATGTATTGGCCATGTTGAGCTTCCCAGGCACGCTCCCAACCGTGCCTTTTGTCCAGAGGGAAGAACTGAAAGTAAGGCATTGAGTGGAAGGCAGGAGCCGAAAGCGGAGAGCAAACAGAAATCAAAAGAAAGGACCATAATGGAGGTGAAGCATGAAGGCGATCCCCAGGGCACACTGTGTCCCAAGTTGGCAGATGGAACCGGCCGAAGCCTCCTGGGGCTTCCTGAGGGAAGAGCCGTCAGCCAAGGCTAAGTCTCAGCCACTCAGGCAAGGGGCAGAAGCGTGTCCAGGGAGAGGCCTGTTTGGCGATGCTGTAGTGCCCAACTGGGAAGTGGAAATAGCAACAGAAAAGGGCAAGGAGGAAGAACAGGGAACAAGGAAGGCAGGGCAACCGTCGGGTCCACGGAGACGGGCAGAGTGGGTACCAGTGCGGGGGCCTGCGCAGGCGTGCTGCCCTGAATGTGACCATGTGCGGGGTGGTGGGGGCGTGCGTGCGCGAGCCCGAGTGATTTCAGTAACATTAAGCCCTGGCGAACACAGGCAAGGGTGTGAAGCGATGCTGAGAGTAGGGGTTCCACCACGTGCTGCTCCCAATCCCTGCCCTCCTTCCTCCCTGCATTTCCCCCAAATCAGTGTCCGATGTGCCCTGATGTTTCATGCCTGGGAAAGATCCCCCTTAGGCCCTACCCGACAGGAAGGTGGTGACTTTTGTGGTCGCGGGATGTTTTCGTGTGTTTGTTTTTTCTCACCAATTTCAAAGGTGGGCCTACTTCCTGGGACAGCTTGGCCTACAAGAATGTCCCAAACAGACACTCCACTCCTCAATTCTAAGAGTCCTTCAGATACTTCAGCGTGTGCGAAATCCCTGGGACGTGGATGTGCTTTCCCTTGGAGCTCCCTCCTGCTCGCTCTGCACACCTAGGAAGACTTTAGAGGAGCAAAGAAAGGAAACGTTGAGGAAACTGTAAGGAGCCTCACGATCACCTTCCACATTGGTCTCGCGCCAGGCTCTGGGTGGCATATGGGCATGACATCCTTAAACACTCACGCCACGGTGACCGCCTGCTTTGCTTTGCATCTGCGGACACAAAATGTCACCAGCCTCTTCAGTAAACAAAGGTTGTGGCCCTGCCATCGGCACTCACACACTGCCTCTGCCCCCAAGGGTGGCCCCCGAGGGCAATTCAAGATGGAGAAAAGCAGGATAGTAGTCCTGGAAAGTTCAGATGCATACCTAGGAATGATTTCAATGGACCAAGACTCTTGTGTCTTCCCATGATTAGAAAAGCGCTCAAATCTCTGACTTGAGATGTTCTGGGTGAGGTGTTGCGGTTGTTGTTGGTGGTGGTGGTGGTGCTGGTGCTGTGTTTATGTCATTGTTTTGTTTTTTGTCTTTGTGATTAGCAGCAATCTTTTGGTATTCCCCGACATGTTTCTATTTTTTCCTCTTTTATTCAACGAAAACTCCTACATAGCCTGGCTCTTTCCTCCCGTACTAATTCAAGACCTTTCCATAGCACTTTGTGAGTGGCTGTCGCCGTGTCTGTAGTGCTCAGTAAGATCCCCGAATAAAAGGTTCCTCTCAGCTTTTACGTTGTACCTTTTTCTTCTCTACACATCCCAGTCGGCTCTGGATAAAGGCCCTGATCCCTTGTTTTGAGGCTCTGCCTGGAAATGCATCATAGGGTTAGGGTTAGGGTTAGGGTTAGGTTTAGGGTTACGGTTGGGTTTGGTGTTGGTGTTGTGGTTAGGGGTTAGGTTTAGGGTTAGGGTTAGAGGTAGGGTTAGGGTTTTAGTTAGGGTTAGGTTTAGGGTTACGGTTGTGGTTGTGGTTGTGGTTGTGGTTAGGGGTTAGGGTTAGGGTTAGTGTTAGGGTTTGGGTTAGGGTTAGTGTTAGTGTTAGGGTTAGGGTTAGGGATAGCGTTAGGGAACGGGTACGGTTTATGGTACAGGTTAGGGTACGACAACGGTTTAGGGTTAGGGTACGTGTTAGGATACGGGTTAGTGTTACAGTACGGATTAGGATTATGTTACGGGTTAGGGTAAGGATTAGGGTAAGCGTTAGTGTTAATGTTAGGGTTAGGGTTAGGGTTAGGGAACGGGTACAGTTTAGGGTACAGATCAGGGTATGACAACGGTTTAGGGTTAGCGTACGTGTTAGGGTACGGGTAGGGTAGTTGTTAGGGTACGGGTACGGGTTAGGGTTAGGGAACGCGTACGGGTGACGGTTAGGATTAGAGTTAGGGTTAGGGAACGGGTACGGTTTAGGGTACAGGTTAGTGTACGACAACGGTTTAGGGTTAGCGTAAGTGTTAGGGTACGGGTTAGTGTTAGTGTACGGGTTAGGATGAGGGTACGGGTTAGGGTAAGCCTTCGGGTAAGGTGTTGAGTGGTTCTTCAGAAGTGGCTTCTGAGATGTGTGCATGTGCGTGTCCGTGTGTGAGTGTGTGTGTGTGTGTGACTGTGTGTGTGTGTGTGTGTGTGCGCGCGTGTTTCCCGGGGATCCATAATTTCCCCTGCAAGATCTCACGGGTCTTCCAGTGAGAACACTAGGCCAGTGTCAGAGGTTAGGTTGAGAAGCAGAGTGATCTCCATGCCAAAGCAAGCCAAAAAGCTCCCTTCTTCCACATGACCCTCCAAACCCCAAGACCCACTTCCCCTCCCCCTCCGCCCTGTATCCCACTTCTCCCAAAGGATAAAAATTCACAGGGGCACCTGGAAAGAATTGAGCATGACATGTGGACGGGCTTCTGGCGCAGAACTGAAGCCTGAGAGCCTGGCTAGCGAGGCCTGCGGGAAGAAAGACCCCGGTGGTAGCGAACTTGTGGACAAATGTAGTCGAGGCCAAGTGGCCTTCCCCAAGTAGGCCCACCGGTGCGACCCATGCCATCCCCAAAAGTCCCACCCCTGCGCACAAAGGATGCTCGGGGTTTCCACGCAGGGATGCAGCGCGGTGGTCACCTCCGGACCCTTGTGACTCAAGTAAAGAAGGGTTCACAACCTTCGGAACCTTCCCGGGATGTGTCTGCCACTGACCCACAGGATCTTTGTCCCAGTGAAGCACTCAACTTGAGCAGAACAGAGGTTGCTCCCTAGGAAGTGATGCGGTGCAGACAAGCCACAGGACAGGAGTCAGAAGATACAAAGAAGAAACTGCAAGCTCACTGGTGGGATCTCTGCAGTGTCGTCGACAGCGGCGTTCACTGTGAACCAGGGCATCAAGGGAATCAAGAACTGCCTAGCTACACTTGCGGGTTTGGTGGAAAGTGGCCAAGTTGGTGAAGAGCCCAGCTGAAGGTGACATGGGTGGTCGGTGAGCTGGACTATGGATGGGGATGAGGATAATGGGATATTGGTGCCTCTGTGGCTGCTGCTGCTGCTGCTGTTGATGATGATGATAATGATGATGATGATGATGATGGGGAGAAGGAGGAGGAGGAGGAGGTGGAGGAGGACGAGGACGACGACCAGAAAGAGGACGAGGACCAGGACGAGGAAGGTGATCTAATAGTTTCACAGCCAGCACTACACACCGTCCACTGTTTGGAAGTTAAAGGCAGGCGCGGAAGGCTCGGTGGGGGTAGGGAAAGGGGAGACTGCCATTTCTGGAACCACAGTGCCATCCAGCGGAATGCGTTATGTGAAAAGCCCAGGCAGCCGAGCTGTGTCTTCTGCCCTGCGCAGGGAACCGCGAGGCTGTGCTGGGCAGAATGGGTTCTGCCCAAGGCGCAGGAGGTTTCCTCCGCGGGTTTTCAGAGGCCTGTGAGGGCGCCGTGCGCGCCAGTGCGACCCTGTGGGGAAAATCATGAGCCCTCGGGGCCCCGGACACAGCAGGCAGTTCCCGGACTGTCCAGCCCAGGGAGCGGAGCTTCCCCCGTCAGCCATTTTGGGGGTGGGCCCAGAGCAACCCTGCAACTTTTCCTCCGGTGTCCCTGCTGGGGAGTGTCGGGGTGCCCTGCCTGCGGCCGCACTGGGGTCACGTGGCCCCCTTCCTCACCGGAAGCTGAGGGTCTTAGAGGTCCTGGAGCCGGGGCCATTTGCACCGGGCATCCCAGGGGCGGCCATCTCGTGCTGCCCCTGGGGTTTCTGAGGGCCTTGCCCAGCTGCACAACCAGGGTCCAGTCCCCCGCGGAGAGCACACATGAAGGCACGGCCCGGAGCCCATTGCCCATGTGCACCCTCAGGACAACACACCCACCCCAGCCCCACGCCGCGCCGTCCCCACTGGGCCAGTTGCTTCCAGCCCTGTGGCTGTCTCCATCCCTTGAGACCTGGTAACTGGCTTTGAGCGAAACCATCTCCGCTTGGTGGCAGTATAGCTCCATCAAGGCCAACTAAGCGCCTAACCCTGCCCCCACTACATCATCAGGCCTGGGTTCTCCTCCCCTTCTAATGTAAAACCAAAAGCAAAACCAAACCAACACAGACAGTGCCACGAAGGAGGAGAGAAAAGGAAAGAAAGCAACCACCCACCGGCACCCACGCGGACCACCAAATGCACAGGACGAAAGGACCACTGGCCACGAGGCTGGACCCCCTGCAGTCCTTTCCACTTCCTTTCCTCCAACCCCCTTTTTCTTGACTCCTGCTCTTGGGAGAAGTAAAAGGCAAAGGATACACCAAGCGACCTGGCTGGGTGACATTGCCTGAGTGTCTAAATCACAGGATTTCTCCTGGACCAGGTGGCAGCCACCTTACTGGTGGCGAAAACCCCGCTGGCTTGCAAGTCACTTTGTTGCAGGACTCCGCTTCCCTTTGAAGGCCCGGAGCTTCGGCTTGAGGCCACCACCTCGGGCTGGCCCAACAGTGCAGCCAGAAGTGGCTGGCCCAACCCGGAGGCGCCCCCAACATGGGGTGCCAAGGACTGGCTCTGGGCGGGCTGGCCTTGCCCTCACACAGGAACCTTGCAAGGCTAACAAACATCGCCAGTCACAGAGCCCCACACAGGGCCTTGCTTCTCTTGAGGATGGGCACAGACTCTGCTCCCACTTGGAGACCCCATTTATCTGGCTAAACAAGGGACGTTTCAGGTTTACACTGGCAGCTTGGGTCCACCTGCTGACCGACGACTATCACCTGGAACACAGAATGGCTGCGTGTCCCTTTTTGAGAGCCCCTCTGGGAATGCGTGTTTCAGCCATTCTCAGAGTACTTGCTGCGGTCAGGGGGTGGGGTGGGGGTGGGGTGGGGGGAGACAGGTGCGAGGGTATAGAGGAAAGCACAGGTGACAGCGTGTGTCAGTATGTTTGTGGTTGTGTGAGGGTGTGCTGTGTGTGGCGGGGTAGGAAGACAGGGTGTGTGTGTGTGTGTGTGCGTGTGTGTGTGTGTTTGTCTGTGTGTGTGTGCGTACTCGAGCCCATGCTCTCACACCTGTCTAAGGTGCTTGCCTGCCCGTGGGCATGTGTTGCTGTGGGTATCCGGCTGTGGGTGCTTGATTGCCTGGTCTTCTGAGCGGCGGCCAGCACCAACCTGCCTGGGCTTGTGGACAGGGAGGCGACCGCTCGTAAGTCATACAGTGAAATGTACACTGTTCGGATCACGCCATTGGATTGGGAACCAACGGCAAGCAGGGTGCAACTTGAGGGGGCCCCTGCTGGCTCACGTTTGGACTTGAAGGGCTTCCATAAGGAGAACAACTGCACCGAATGGAAAGTCAAGAGATAATTTTGCAAGCCTCGAGTTCGTCATGCTGTTTCACTGCGAAGTAACTCCTAGATCTTGTTTGGTTTTGTTGATGTTTAGTTTTCTGGGTTTTCCCGGAGGGTGACAATGCCCTCCACCGCTGGAGAAGGGAAAAGATGTCGAGGAGGAAGGGGAAGAGTCCGAAGTGAACCACACGACTGCCTTCTCCTACACTCGTGCCTCCCCCTTAACGAAAGAGCAGACGTGCGAGGAGGACGCTGAGGACACTAGGCCAGCTCAGAATAGACAGTGAAAGGAATAGAGGGAAGCAGTAACTGACCACCACCACCACCACCACCGTCACCATCACCACCACCTCCACCACCGTCGCCACAACCACGAGCGATGCCGTGGATCCAGTGCACAGGCGCTTCACTGTGTATCTTTTGCAACATGCACAGGGAGTGACAGGGAGACACAAGCTGCCGGCAGACCAAAGGACAGGCCACCAGGCAGCCCCTTGACCTGGGCTTGGCGGCGGGGGCGGCGTGGGGGTCCCTCCTGAGTGCCATCAAAGGCTCCGACTCAGCAGTGGGCCCGCCGGGCCTACAGAAGGCAAAAGGAGAGGTAGAGCCACCTCTGACACCCTGAGTATGTCATGGGTACACTGCAAAGGGCCAAAGAGCCTCGGGATGCACTCAGGGCACTCAGGAAAGGTTAGGTAGAACCCTGGGAAATCTAGGTTACTAAGGGGAGGTAAGGGACACGAGAGGGGCGAGGTAATCCCCGATGGCAATTAAGGGATGGCTGTGAGGGAATGCCCCTTACTCTCCTAGTCCACGGGGGCATTTTCCCTTGCACAGGGAAAGTACATGTATTGGCCATGTTGAGCTTCCCAGGCACGCTCCCAACCGTGCCTTTTGTCCAGAGGGAAGAACTGAAAGTAAGGCATTGAGTGGAAGGCAGGAGCCGAAAGCGGAGAGCAAACAGAAATCAAAAGAAAGGACCATAATGGAGGTGAAGCATGAAGGCGATCCCCAGGGCACACTGTGTCCCAAGTTGGCAGATGGAACCGGCCGAAGCCTCCTGGGGCTTCCTGAGGGAAGAGCCGTCAGCCAAGGCTAAGTCTCAGCCACTCAGGCAAGGGGCAGAAGCGTGTCCAGGGAGAGGCCTGTTTGGCGATGCTGTAGTGCCCAACTGGGAAGTGGAAATAGCAACAGAAAAGGGCAAGGAGGAAGAACAGGGAACAAGGAAGGTAGGGCAACCGTCGGGTCCACGGAGACGGGCAGAGTGGGTACCAGTGCGGGGGCCTGCGCAGGCGTGCTGCCCTGAATGTGACCATGTGCGGGGTGGTGGGGGCGTGCGTGCGCGAGCCCGAGTGATTTCAGTAACATTAAGCCCTGGCGAACACAGGCAAGGGTGTGAAGCGATGCTGAGAGTAGGGGTTCCACCACGTGCTGCTCCCAATCCCTGCCCTCCTTCCTCCCTGCATTTCCCCCAAATCAGTGTCCGATGTGCCCTGATGTTTCATGCCTGGGAAAGATCCCCCTTAGGCCCTACAGGAAGGTGGTGACTTTTGTGGTCGCGGGATGTTTTCGTGTGTTTGTTTTTTCTCACCAATTTCAAAGGTGGGCCTACTTCCTGGGACAGCTTGGCCTACAAGAATGTCCCAAACAGACACTCCACTCCTCAATTCTAAGAGTCCTTCAGATACTTCAGCGTGTGCGAAATCCCTGGGACGTGGATGTGCTTTCCCTTGGAGCTCCCTCCTGCTCGCTCTGCACACCTAGGAAGACTTTAGAGGAGCAAAGAAAGGAAACGTTGAGGAAACTGTAAGGAGCCTCACGATCACCTTCCACATTGGTCTCGCGCCAGGCTCTGGGTGGCATATGGGCATGACATCCTTAAACACTCACGCCACGGTGACCGCCTGCTTTGCTTTGCATCTGCGGACACAAAATGTCACCAGCCTCTTCAGTAAACAAAGGTTGTGGCCCTGCCATCGGCACTCACACACTGCCTCTGCCCCCAAGGGTGGCCCCCGAGGGCAATTCAAGATGGAGAAAAGCAGGATAGTAGTCCTGGAAAGTTCAGATGCATACCTAGGAATGATTTCAATGGACCAAGACTCTTGTGTCTTCCCATGATTAGAAAAGCGCTCAAATCTCTGACTTGAGATGTTCTGGGTGAGGTGTTGCGGTTGTTGTTGGTGGTGGTGGTGGTGCTGGTGCTGTGTTTATGTCATTGTTTTGTTTTTTGTCTTTGTGATTAGCAGCAATCTTTTGGTATTCCCCGACATGTTTCTATTTTTTCCTCTTTTATTCAACGAAAACTCCTACATAGCCTGGCTCTTTCCTCCCGTACTAATTCAAGACCTTTCCATAGCACTTTGTGAGTGGCTGTCGCCGTGTCTGTAGTGCTCAGTAAGATCCCCGAATAAAAGGTTCCTCTCAGCTTTTACGTTGTACCTTTTTCTTCTCTACACATCCCAGTCGGCTCTGGATAAAGGCCCTGATCCCTTGTTTTGAGGCTCTGCCTGGAAATGCATCATAGGGTTAGGGTTAGGGTTAGGGTTAGGTTTAGGGTTACGGTTGGGTTTGGTGTTGGTGTTGTGGTTAGGGGTTAGGTTTAGGGTTAGGGTTAGAGGTAGGGTTAGGGTTTTAGTTAGGGTTAGGTTTAGGGTTACGGTTGTGGTTGTGGTTGTGGTTGTGGTTAGGGGTTAGGGTTAGGGTTAGTGTTAGGGTTTGGGTTAGGGTTAGTGTTAGTGTTAGGGTTAGGGTTAGGGATAGCGTTAGGGAACGGGTACGGTTTATGGTACAGGTTAGGGTACGACAACGGTTTAGGGTTAGGGTACGTGTTAGGATACGGGTTAGTGTTACAGTACGGATTAGGATTATGTTACGGGTTAGGGTAAGGATTAGGGTAAGCGTTAGTGTTAATGTTAGGGTTAGGGTTAGGGTTAGGGAACGGGTACAGTTTAGGGTACAGATCAGGGTATGACAACGGTTTAGGGTTAGCGTACGTGTTAGGGTACGGGTAGGGTAGTTGTTAGGGTACGGGTACGGGTTAGGGTTAGGGAACGCGTACGGGTGACGGTTAGGATTAGAGTTAGGGTTAGGGAACGGGTACGGTTTAGGGTACAGGTTAGTGTACGACAACGGTTTAGGGTTAGCGTAAGTGTTAGGGTACGGGTTAGTGTTAGTGTACGGGTTAGGATGAGGGTACGGGTTAGGGTAAGCCTTCGGGTAAGGTGTTGAGTGGTTCTTCAGAAGTGGCTTCTGAGATGTGTGCATGTGCGTGTCCGTGTGTGAGTGTGTGTGTGTGTGTGACTGTGTGTGTGTGTGTGTGTGTGCGCGCGTGTTTCCCGGGGATCCATAATTTCCCCTGCAAGATCTCACGGGTCTTCCAGTGAGAACACTAGGCCAGTGTCAGAGGTTAGGTTGAGAAGCAGAGTGATCTCCATGCCAAAGCAAGCCAAAAAGCTCCCTTCTTCCACATGACCCTCCAAACCCCAAGACCCACTTCCCCTCCCCCTCCGCCCTGTATCCCACTTCTCCCAAAGGATAAAAATTCACAGGGGCACCTGGAAAGAATTGAGCATGACATGTGGACGGGCTTCTGGCGCAGAACTGAAGCCTGAGAGCCTGGCTAGCGAGGCCTGCGGGAAGAAAGACCCCGGTGGTAGCGAACTTGTGGACAAATGTAGTCGAGGCCAAGTGGCCTTCCCCAAGTAGGCCCACCGGTGCGACCCATGCCATCCCCAAAAGTCCCACCCCTGCGCACAAAGGATGCTCGGGGTTTCCACGCAGGGATGCAGCGCGGTGGTCACCTCCGGACCCTTGTGACTCAAGTAAAGAAGGGTTCACAACCTTCGGAACCTTCCCGGGATGTGTCTGCCACTGACCCACAGGATCTTTGTCCCAGTGAAGCACTCAACTTGAGCAGAACAGAGGTTGCTCCCTAGGAAGTGATGCGGTGCAGACAAGCCACAGGACAGGAGTCAGAAGATACAAAGAAGAAACTGCAAGCTCACTGGTGGGATCTCTGCAGTGTCGTCGACAGCGGCGTTCACTGTGAACCAGGGCATCAAGGGAATCAAGAACTGCCTAGCTACACTTGCGGGTTTGGTGGAAAGTGGCCAAGTTGGTGAAGAGCCCAGCTGAAGGTGACATGGGTGGTCGGTGAGCTGGACTATGGATGGGGATGAGGATAATGGGATATTGGTGCCTCTGTGGCTGCTGCTGCTGCTGCTGTTGATGATGATGATAATGATGATGATGATGATGATGGGGAGAAGGAGGAGGAGGAGGAGGTGGAGGAGGACGAGGACGACGACCAGAAAGAGGACGAGGACCAGGACGAGGAAGGTGATCTAATAGTTTCACAGCCAGCACTACACACCGTCCACTGTTTGGAAGTTAAAGGCAGGCGCGGAAGGCTCGGTGGGGGTAGGGAAAGGGGAGACTGCCATTTCTGGAACCACAGTGCCATCCAGCGGAATGCGTTATGTGAAAAGCCCAGGCAGCCGAGCTGTGTCTTCTGCCCTGCGCAGGGAACCGCGAGGCTGTGCTGGGCAGAATGGGTTCTGCCCAAGGCGCAGGAGGTTTCCTCCGCGGGTTTTCAGAGGCCTGTGAGGGCGCCGTGCGCGCCAGTGCGACCCTGTGGGGAAAATCATGAGCCCTCGGGGCCCCGGACACAGCAGGCAGTTCCCGGACTGTCCAGCCCAGGGAGCGGAGCTTCCCCCGTCAGCCATTTTGGGGGTGGGCCCAGAGCAACCCTGCAACTTTTCCTCCGGTGTCCCTGCTGGGGAGTGTCGGGGTGCCCTGCCTGCGGCCGCACTGGGGTCACGTGGCCCCCTTCCTCACCGGAAGCTGAGGGTCTTAGAGGTCCTGGAGCCGGGGCCATTTGCACCGGGCATCCCAGGGGCGGCCATCTCGTGCTGCCCCTGGGGTTTCTGAGGGCCTTGCCCAGCTGCACAACCAGGGTCCAGTCCCCCGCGGAGAGCACACATGAAGGCACGGCCCGGAGCCCATTGCCCATGTGCACCCTCAGGACAACACACCCACCCCAGCCCCACGCCGCGCCGTCCCCACTGGGCCAGTTGCTTCCAGCCCTGTGGCTGTCTCCATCCCTTGAGACCTGGTAACTGGCTTTGAGCGAAACCATCTCCGCTTGGTGGCAGTATAGCTCCATCAAGGCCAACTAAGCGCCTAACCCTGCCCCCACTACATCATCAGGCCTGGGTTCTCCTCCCCTTCTAATGTAAAACCAAAAGCAAAACCAAACCAACACAGACAGTGCCACGAAGGAGGAGAGAAAAGGAAAGAAAGCAACCACCCACCGGCACCCACGCGGACCACCAAATGCACAGGACGAAAGGACCACTGGCCACGAGGCTGGACCCCCTGCAGTCCTTTCCACTTCCTTTCCTCCAACCCCCTTTTTCTTGACTCCTGCTCTTGGGAGAAGTAAAAGGCAAAGGATACACCAAGCGACCTGGCTGGGTGACATTGCCTGAGTGTCTAAATCACAGGATTTCTCCTGGACCAGGTGGCAGCCACCTTACTGGTGGCGAAAACCCCGCTGGCTTGCAAGTCACTTTGTTGCAGGACTCCGCTTCCCTTTGAAGGCCCGGAGCTTCGGCTTGAGGCCACCACCTCGGGCTGGCCCAACAGTGCAGCCAGAAGTGGCTGGCCCAACCCGGAGGCGCCCCCAACATGGGGTGCCAAGGACTGGCTCTGGGCGGGCTGGCCTTGCCCTCACACAGGAACCTTGCAAGGCTAACAAACATCGCCAGTCACAGAGCCCCACACAGGGCCTTGCTTCTCTTGAGGATGGGCACAGACTCTGCTCCCACTTGGAGACCCCATTTATCTGGCTAAACAAGGGACGTTTCAGGTTTACACTGGCAGCTTGGGTCCACCTGCTGACCGACGACTATCACCTGGAACACAGAAAGGCTGCGTGTCCCTTTTTGAGAGCCCCTCTGGGAATGCGTGTTTCAGCCATTCTCAGAGTACTTGCTGCGGTCAGGGGGTGGGGTGGGGGTGGGGTGGGGGGAGACAGGTGCGAGGGTATAGAGGAAAGCACAGGTGACAGCGTGTGTCAGTATGTTTGTGGTTGTGTGAGGGTGTGCTGTGTGTGGCGGGGTAGGAAGACAGGGTGTGTGTGTGTGTGTGTGCGCGCGCGTGTGTGTGTGTGTTTGTCTGTGTGTGTGTGTGTGTACTCGAGCCCATGCTCTCACACCTGTCTAAGGTGCTTGCCTGCCCGTGGGCATGTGTTGCCGTGGGTATCCGGCTGTGGGTGCTTGATTGCCTGGTCTTCTGAGCGGCGGCCAGCACCAACCTGCCTGGGCTTGTGGACAGGGAGGCGACCGCTCGTAAGTCATACAGTGAAATGTACACTGTTCGGATCACGCCATTGGATTGGGAACCAACGGCAAGCAGGGTGCAACTTGAGGGGGCCCCTGCTGGCTCACGTTTGGACTTGAAGGGCTTCCATAAGGAGAACAACTGCACCGAATGGAAAGTCAAGAGATAATTTTGCAAGCCTCGAGTTCGTCATGCTGTTTCATGCGAAGTAACTCCTAGATCTTGTTTGGTTTTGTTGATGTTTAGTTTTCTGGGTTTTCCCGGAGGGTGACAATGCCCTCCACCGCTGGAGAAGGGAAAAGATGTCGAGGAGGAAGGGGAAGAGTCCGAAGTGAACCACACGACTGCCTTCTCCTACACTCGTGCCTCCCCCTTAACGAAAGAGCAGACGTGCGAGGAGGACGCTGAGGACACTAGGCCAGCTCAGAATAGACAGTGAAAGGAATAGAGGGAAGCAGTAACTGACCACCACCACCACCACCACCGTCACCATCACCACCACCTCCACCACCGTCGCCACAACCACGAGCGATGCCGTGGATCCAGTGCAGAGGCGCTTCACTGTGTATCTTTTGCAACATGCACAGGGAGTGACAGGGAGACACAAGCTGCCGGCAGACCAAAGGACAGGCCACCAGGCAGCCCCTTGACCTGGGCTTGGCGGCGGGGGCGGCGTGGGGGTCCCTCCTGAGTGCCATCAAAGGCTCCGACTCAGCAGTGGGCCCGCCGGGCCTACAGAAGGCAAAAGGAGAGGTAGAGCCACCTCTGACACCCTGAGTATGTCATGGGTACACTGCAAAGGGCCAAAGAGCCTCGGGATGCACTCAGGGCACTCAGGAAAGGTTAGGTAGAACCCTGGGAAATCTAGGTTACTAAGGGGAGGTAAGGGACACGAGAGGGGCGAGGTAATCCCCGATGGCAATTAAGGGATGGCTGTGAGGGAATGCCCCTTACTCTCCTAGTCCACGGGGGCATTTTCCCTTGCACAGGGAAAGTACATGTATTGGCCATGTTGAGCTTCCCAGGCACGCTCCCAACCGTGCCTTTTGTCCAGAGGGAAGAACTGAAAGTAAGGCATTGAGTGGAAGGCAGGAGCCGAAAGCGGAGAGCAAACAGAAATCAAAAGAAAGGACCATAATGGAGGTGAAGCATGAAGGCGATCCCCAGGGCACACTGTGTCCCAAGTTGGCAGATGGAACCGGCCGAAGCCTCCTGGGGCTTCCTGAGGGAAGAGCCGTCAGCCAAGGCTAAGTCTCAGCCACTCAGGCAAGGGGCAGAAGCGTGTCCAGGGAGAGGCCTGTTTGGCGATGCTGTAGTGCCCAACTGGGAAGTGGAAATAGCAACAGAAAAGGGCAAGGAGGAAGAACAGGGAACAAGGAAGGTAGGGCAACCGTCGGGTCCACGGAGACGGGCAGAGTGGGTACCAGTGCGGGGGCCTGCGCAGGCGTGCTGCCCTGAATGTGACCATGTGCGGGGTGGTGGGGGCGTGCGTGCGCGAGCCCGAGTGATTTCAGTAACATTAAGCCCTGGCGAACACAGGCAAGGGTGTGAAGCGATGCTGAGAGTAGGGGTTCCACCACGTGCTGCTCCCAATCCCTGCCCTCCTTCCTCCCTGCATTTCCCCCAAATCAGTGTCCGATGTGCCCTGATGTTTCATGCCTGGGAAAGATCCCCCTTAGGCCCTACAGGAAGGTGGTGACTTTTGTGGTCGCGGGATGTTTTCGTGTGTTTGTTTTTTCTCACCAATTTCAAAGGTGGGCCTACTTCCTGGGACAGCTTGGCCTACAAGAATGTCCCAAACAGACACTCCACTCCTCAATTCTAAGAGTCCTTCAGATACTTCAGCGTGTGCGAAATCCCTGGGACGTGGATGTGCTTTCCCTTGGAGCTCCCTCCTGCTCGCTCTGCACACCTAGGAAGACTTTAGAGGAGCAAAGAAAGGAAACGTTGAGGAAACTGTAAGGAGCCTCACGATCACCTTCCACATTGGTCTCGCGCCAGGCTCTGGGTGGCATATGGGCATGACATCCTTAAACACTCACGCCACGGTGACCGCCTGCTTTGCTTTGCATCTGCGGACACAAAATGTCACCAGCCTCTTCAGTAAACAAAGGTTGTGGCCCTGCCATCGGCACTCACACACTGCCTCTGCCCCCAAGGGTGGCCCCCGAGGGCAATTCAAGATGGAGAAAAGCAGGATAGTAGTCCTGGAAAGTTCAGATGCATACCTAGGAATGATTTCAATGGACCAAGACTCTTGTGTCTTCCCATGATTAGAAAAGCGCTCAAATCTCTGACTTGAGATGTTCTGGGTGAGGTGTTGCGGTTGTTGTTGTTGGTGGTGGTGGTGCTGGTGCTGTGTTTATGTCATTGTTTTGTTTTTTGTCTTTGTGATTAGCAGCAATCTTTTGGTATTCCCCGACATGTTTCTATTTTTTCCTCTTTTATTCAACGAAAACTCCTACATAGCCTGGCTCTTTCCTCCCGTACTAATTCAAAACCTTTCCATAGCACTTTGTGAGTGGCTGTCGCCGTGTCTGTAGTGCTCAGTAAGATCCCCGAATAAAAGGTTCCTCTCAGCTTTTACGTTGTACCTTTTTCTTCTCTACACATCCCAGTCGGCTCTGGATAAAGGCCCTGATCCCTTGTTTTGAGGCTCTGCCTGGAAATGCATCATAGGGTTAGGGTTAGGGTTAGGGTTAGGGTTAGGTTTAGGGTTACGGTTGGGTTTGGTGTTGGTGTTGTGGTTAGGGGTTAGGTTTAGGGTTAGGGTTAGGGTTAGGGTTAGAGGTAGGGTTAGGGTTTTAGTTAGGGTTAGGTTTAGGGTTACGGTTGTGGTTGTGGTTGTGGTTGTGGTTAGGGGTTAGGGTTAGGGTTAGTGTTAGGGTTTGGGTTAGGGTTAGTGTTAGTGTTAGGGTTAGGGTTATCGTTAGGGTTAGGGTTAGGGTTAGCGTTAGGGAACGGGTACGGTTTATGGTACAGGTTAGGGTACGACAACGGTTTAGGGTTAGGGTACGTGTTAGGATACGGGTTAGTGTTACAGTACGGATTAGGATTATGTTACGGGTTAGGGTAAGGATTAGGGTAAGCGTTAGTGTTAATGTTAGGGTTAGGGTTAGGGTTAGGGAACGGGTACGGTTTAGGGTACAGATCAGGGTATGACAACGGTTTAGGGTTAGCGTACGTGTTAGGGTACGGGTAGGGTAGTTGTTAGGGTACGGGTTAGGGTTAGGGAACGCGTACGGGTGACGGTTAGGATTAGAGTTAGGGTTAGGGAACGGGTACGGTTTAGGGTACAGGTTAGTGTACGACAACGGTTTAGGGTTAGCGTAAGTGTTAGGGTACGGGTTAGTGTTAGTGTACGGGTTAGGATGAGGGTACGGGTTAGGGTAAGCCTTCGGGTAAGGTGTTGAGTGGTTCTTCAGAAGTGGTTTCTGAGATGTGTGCATGTGCGTGTCCGTGTGTGAGTGTGTGTGTGTGTGACTGTGTGTGTGTGTGTGTGTGTGCGCGCGCGCGTGTTTCCCGGGGATCCATAATTTCCCCTGCAAGATCTCACGGGTCTTCCAGTGAGAACACTAGGCCAGTGTCAGAGGTTAGGTTGAGAAGCAGAGTGATCTCCATGCCAAAGCAAGCCAAAAAGCTCCCTTCTTCCACATGACCCTCCAAACCCCAAGACCCACTTCCCCTCCCCCTCCGCCCTGTATCCCACTTCTCCCAAAGGATAAAAATTCACAGGGGCACCTGGAAAGAATTGAGCATGACATGTGGACGGGCTTCTGGCGCAGAACTGAAGCCTGAGAGCCTGGCTAGCGAGGCCTGCGGGAAGAAAGACCCCGGTGGTAGCGAACTTGTGGACAAATGTAGTCGAGGCCAAGTGGCCTTCCCCAAGTAGGCCCACCGGTGCGACCCATGCCATCCCCAAAAGTCCCACCCCTGCGTACAAAGGATGCTCGGGGTTTCCACGCAGGGATGCAGCGCGGTGGTCACCTCCGGACCCTTGTGACTCAAGTAAAGAAGGGTTCACAACCTTCGGAACCTTCCCGGGATGTGTCTGCCACTGACCCACAGGATCTTTGTCCCAGTGAAGCACTCAACTTGAGCAGAACAGAGGTTGCTCCCTAGGAAGTGATGCGGTGCAGACAAGCCACAGGACAGGAGTCAGAAGATACAAAGAAGAAACTGCAAGCTCACTGGTGGGATCTCTGCAGTGTCGTCGACAGCGGCGTTCACTGTGAACCAGGGCATCAAGGGAATCAAGAACTGCCTAGCTACACTTGCGGGTTTGGTGGAAAGTGGCCAAGTTGGTGAAGAGCCCAGCTGAAGGTGACATGGGTGGTCGGTGAGCTGGACTATGGATGGGGATGAGGATAATGGGATATTGGTGCCTCTGTGGCTGCTGCTGCTGCTGCTGTTGATGATGATGATAATGATGATGATGATGATGATGGGGAGAAGGAGGAGGAGGAGGAGGTGGAGGAGGACGAGGACGACGACCAGAAAGAGGACGAGGACCAGGACGAGGAAGGTGATCTAATAGTTTCACAGCCAGCACTACACACCGTCCACTGTTTGGAAGTTAAAGGCAGGCGCGGAAGGCTCGGTGGGGGTAGGGAAAGGGGAGACTGCCATTTCTGGAACCACAGTGCCATCCAGCGGAATGCGTTATGTGAAAAGCCCAGGCAGCCGAGCTGTGTCTTCTGCCCTGCGCAGGGAACCGCGAGGCTGTGCTGGGCAGAATGGGTTCTGCCCAAGGCGCAGGAGGTTTCCTCCGCGGGTTTTCAGAGGCCTGTGAGGGCGCCGTGCGCGCCAGTGCGACCCTGTGGGGAAAATCATGAGCCCTCGGGGCCCCGGACACAGCAGGCAGTTCCCGGACTGTCCAGCCCAGGGAGCGGAGCTTCCCCCGTCAGCCATTTTGGGGGTGGGCCCAGAGCAACCCTGCAACTTTTCCTCCGGTGTCCCTGCTGGGGAGTGCCGGGGTGCCCTGCCTGCGGCCGCACTGGGGTCACGTGGCCCCCTTCCTCACCGGAAGCTGAGGGTCTTAGAGGTCCTGGAGCCGGGGCCATTTGCACCGGGCATCCCAGGGGCGGCCATCTCGTGCTGCCCCTGGGGTTTCTGAGGGCCTTGCCCAGCTGCACAACCAGGGTCCAGTCCCCCGCGGAGAGCACACATGAAGGCACGGCCCGGAGCCCATTGCCCATGTGCACCCTCAGGACAACACACCCACCCCAGCCCCACGCCGCGCCGTCCCCACTGGGCCAGTTGCTTCCAGCCCTGTGGCTGTCTCCATCCCTTGAGACCTGGTAACTGGCTTTGAGCGAAACCATCTCCGCTTGGTGGCAGTATAGCTCCATCAAGGCCAACTAAGCGCCTAACCCTGCCCCCACTACATCATCAGGCCTGGGTTCTCCTCCCCTTCTAATGTAAAACCAAAAGCAAAACCAAACCAACACAGACAGTGCCACGAAGGAGGAGAGAAAAGGAAAGAAAGCAACCACCCACCGGCACCCACGCGGACCACCAAATGCACAGGACGAAAGGACCACTGGCCACGAGGCTGGACCCCCTGCAGTCCTTTCCACTTCCTTTCCTCCAACCCCCTTTTTCTTGACTCCTGCTCTTGGGAGAAGTAAAAGGCAAAGGATACACCAAGCGACCTGGCTGGGTGACATTGCCTGAGTGTCTAAATCACAGGATTTCTCCTGGACCAGGTGGCAGCCACCTTACTGGTGGCGAAAACCCCGCTGGCTTGCAAGTCACTTTGTTGCAGGACTCCGCTTCCCTTTGAAGGCCCGGAGCTTCGGCTTGAGGCCACCACCTCGGGCTGGCCCAACAGTGCAGCCAGAAGTGGCTGGCCCAACCCGGAGGCGCCCCCAACATGGGGTGCCAAGGACTGGCTCTGGGCGGGCTGGCCTTGCCCTCACACAGGAACCTTGCAAGGCTAACAAACATCGCCAGTCACAGAGCCCCACACAGGGCCTTGCTTCTCTTGAGGATGGGCACAGACTCTGCTCCCACTTGGAGACCCCATTTATCTGGCTAAACAAGGGACGTTTCAGGTTTACACTGGCAGCTTGGGTCCACCTGCTGACCGACGACTATCACCTGGAACACAGAAAGGCTGCGTGTCCCTTTTTGAGAGCCCCTCTGGGAATGCGTGTTTCAGCCATTCTCAGAGTACTTGCTGCGGTCAGGGGGTGGGGTGGGGGTGGGGTGGGGGGAGACAGGTGCGAGGGTATAGAGGAAAGCACAGGTGACAGCGTGTGTCAGTATGTTTGTGGTTGTGTGAGGGTGTGCTGTGTGTGGCGGGGTAGGAAGACAGGGTGTGTGTGTGTGTGTGTGCGCGCGCGTGTGTGTGTGTGTTTGTGTGTGTGTGTGTGTACTCGAGCCCATGCTCTCACACCTGTCTAAGGTGCTTGCCTGCCCGTGGGCATGTGTTGCCGTGGGTATCCGGCTGTGGGTGCTTGATTGCCTGGTCTTCTGAGCGGCGGCCAGCACCAACCTGCCTGGGCTTGTGGACAGGGAGGCGACCGCTCGTAAGTCATACAGTGAAATGTACACTGTTCGGATCACGCCATTGGATTGGGAACCAACGGCAAGCAGGGTGCAACTTGAGGGGGCCCCTGCTGGCTCACGTTTGGACTTGAAGGGCTTCCATAAGGAGAACAACTGCACCGAATGGAAAGTCAAGAGATAATTTTGCAAGCCTCGAGTTCGTCATGCTGTTTCATGCGAAGTAACTCCTAGATCTTGTTTGGTTTTGTTGATGTTTAGTTTTCTGGGTTTTCCCGGAGGGTGACAATGCCCTCCACCGCTGGAGAAGGGAAAAGATGTCGAGGAGGAAGGGGAAGAGTCCGAAGTGAACCACACGACTGCCTTCTCCTACACTCGTGCCTCCCCCTTAACGAAAGAGCAGACGTGCGAGGAGGACGCTGAGGACACTAGGCCAGCTCAGAATAGACAGTGAAAGGAATAGAGGGAAGCAGTAACTGACCACCACCACCACCACCACCGTCACCATCACCACCACCTCCACCACCGTCGCCACAACCACGAGCGATGCCGTGGATCCAGTGCAGAGGCGCTTCACTGTGTATCTTTTGCAACATGCACAGGGAGTGACAGGGAGACACAAGCTGCCGGCAGACCAAAGGACAGGCCACCAGGCAGCCCCTTGACCTGGGCTTGGCGGCGGGGGCGGCGTGGGGGTCCCTCCTGAGTGCCATCAAAGGCTCCGACTCAGCAGTGGGCCCGCCGGGCCTACAGAAGGCAAAAGGAGAGGTAGAGCCACCTCTGACACCCTGAGTATGTCATGGGTACACTGCAAAGGGCCAAAGAGCCTCGGGATGCACTCAGGGCACTCAGGAAAGGTTAGGTAGAACCCTGGGAAATCTAGGTTACTAAGGGGAGGTAAGGGACACGAGAGGGGCGAGGTAATCCCCGATGGCAATTAAGGGATGGCTGTGAGGGAATGCCCCTTACTCTCCTAGTCCACGGGGGCATTTTCCCTTGCACAGGGAAAGTACATGTATTGGCCATGTTGAGCTTCCCAGGCACGCTCCCAACCGTGCCTTTTGTCCAGAGGGAAGAACTGAAAGTAAGGCATTGAGTGGAAGGCAGGAGCCGAAAGCGGAGAGCAAACAGAAATCAAAAGAAAGGACCATAATGGAGGTGAAGCATGAAGGCGATCCCCAGGGCACACTGTGTTCCAAGTTGGCAGATGGAACCGGCCGAAGCCTCCTGGGGCTTCCTGAGGGAAGAGCCGTCAGCCAAGGCTAAGTCTCAGCCACTCAGGCAAGGGGCAGAAGCGTGTCCAGGGAGAGGCCTGTTTGGCGATGCTGTAGTGCCCAACTGGGAAGTGGAAATAGCAACAGAAAAGGGCAAGGAGGAAGAACAGGGAACAAGGAAGGTAGGGCAACCGTCGGGTCCACGGAGACGGGCAGAGTGGGTACCAGTGCGGGGGCCTGCGCAGGCGTGCTGCCCTGAATGTGACCATGTGCGGGGTGGTGGGGGCGTGCGTGCGCGAGCCCGAGTGATTTCAGTAACATTAAGCCCTGGCGAACACAGGCAAGGGTGTGAAGCGATGCTGAGAGTAGGGGTTCCACCACGTGCTGCTCCCAATCCCTGCCCTCCTTCCTCCCTGCATCTCCCCCAAATCAGTGTCCGATGTGCCCTGATGTTTCATGCCTGGGAAAGATCCCCCTTAGGCCCTACAGGAAGGTGGTGACTTTTGTGGTCGCGGGATGTTTTCGTGTGTTTGTTTTTTCTCACCAATTTCAAAGGTGGGCCTACTTCCTGGGACAGCTTGGCCTACAAGAATGTCCCAAACAGACACTCCACTCCTCAATTCTAAGAGTCCTTCAGATACTTCAGCGTGTGCGAAATCCCTGGGACGTGGATGTGCTTTCCCTTGGAGCTCCCTCCTGCTCGCTCTGCACACCTAGGAAGACTTTAGAGGAGCAAAGAAAGGAAACGTTGAGGAAACTGTAAGGAGCCTCACGATCACCTTCCACATTGGTCTCGCGCCAGGCTCTGGGTGGCATATGGGCATGACATCCTTAAACACTCACGCCACGGTGACCGCCTGCTTTGCTTTGCATCTGCGGACACAAAATGTCACCAGCCTCTTCAGTAAACAAAGGTTGTGGCCCTGCCATCGGCACTCACACACTGCCTCTGCCCCCAAGGGTGGCCCCCGAGGGCAATTCAAGATGGAGAAAAGCAGGATAGTAGTCCTGGAAAGTTCAGATGCATACCTAGGAATGATTTCAATGGACCAAGACTCTTGTGTCTTCCCATGATTAGAAAAGCGCTCAAATCTCTGACTTGAGATGTTCTGGGTGAGGTGTTGCGGTTGTTGTTGGTGGTGGTGGTGGTGCTGGTGCTGTGTTTATGTCATTGTTTTGTTTTTTGTCTTTGTGATTAGCAGCAATCTTTTGGTATTCCCCGACATGTTTCTATTTTTTCCTCTTTTATTCAACGAAAACTCCTACATAGCCTGGCTCTTTCCTCCCGTACTAATTCAAAACCTTTCCATAGCACTTTGTGAGTGGCTGTCGCCGTGTCTGTAGTGCTCAGTAAGATCCCCGAATAAAAGGTTCCTCTCAGCTTTTACGTTGTACCTTTTTCTTCTCTACACATCCCAGTCGGCTCTGGATAAAGGCCCTGATCCCTTGTTTTGAGGCTCTGCCTGGAAATGCATCATAGGGTTAGGGTTAGGGTTAGGGTTAGGTTTAGGGTTAGGGTTAGAGGTAGGGTTAGGGTTATAGTTAGGGTTAGGTTTAGGGTTAGGGTTAGAGGTAGGGTTAGGGTTTTAGTTAGGGTTAGGTTTAGGGTTACGGTTGTGGTTGTGGTTGTGGTTGTGGTTAGGGGTTAGGGTTAGGGTTAGTGTTAGGGTTAGTGTTAGTGTTAGGGTTAGGGTTATCGTTAGGGTTAGGGATAGCGTTAGGGAACGGGTACGGTTTATGGTACAGGTTAGGGTACGACAACGGTTTAGGGTTAGGGTACGTGTTAGGATACGGGTTAGTGTTACAGTACGGATTAGGATTATGTTACGGGTTAGGGTAAGGATTAGGGTAAGCGTTAGTGTTAATGTTAGGGTTAGGGTTAGGGTTAGGGAACGGGTACAGTTTAGGGTACAGATCAGGGTATGACAACGGTTTAGGGTTAGCGTACGTGTTAGGGTACGGGTAGGGTAGTTGTTAGGGTACGGGTACGGGTTAGGGTTAGGGAACGCGTACGGGTGACGGTTAGGATTAGAGTTAGGGTTAGGGAACGGGTACGGTTTAGGGTACAGGTTAGTGTACGACAACGGTTTAGGGTTAGCGTAAGTGTTAGGGTACGGGTTAGTGTTAGTGTACGGGTTAGGATGAGGGTACGGGTTAGGGTAAGCCTTCGGGTAAGGTGTTGAGTGGTTCTTCAGAAGTGGCTTCTGAGATGTGTGCATGTGCGTGTCCGTGTGTGAGTGTGTGTGTGTGTGTGACTGTGTGTGTGTGTGTGTGTGTGCGCGCGTGTTTCCCGGGGATCCATAATTTCCCCTGCAAGATCTCACGGGTCTTCCAGTGAGAACACTAGGCCAGTGTCAGAGGTTAGGTCGAGAAGCAGAGTGATCTCCATGCCAAAGCAAGCCAAAAAGCTCCCTTCTTCCACATGACCCTCCAAACCCCAAGACCCACTTCCCCTCCCCCTCCGCCCTGTATCCCACTTCTCCCAAAGGATAAAAATTCACAGGGGCACCTGGAAAGAATTGAGCATGACATGTGGACGGGCTTCTGGCGCAGAACTGAAGCCTGAGAGCCTGGCTAGCGAGGCCTGCGGGAAGAAAGACCCCGGTGGTAGCGAACTTGTGGACAAATGTAGTCGAGGCCAAGTGGCCTTCCCCAAGTAGGCCCACCGGTGCGACCCATGCCATCCCCAAAAGTCCCACCCCTGCGCACAAAGGATGCTCGGGGTTTCCACGCAGGGATGCAGCGCGGTGGTCACCTCCGGACCCTTGTGACTCAAGTAAAGAAGGGTTCACAACCTTCGGAACCTTCCCGGGATGTGTCTGCCACTGACCCACAGGATCTTTGTCCCAGTGAAGCACTCAACTTGAGCAGAACAGAGGTTGCTCCCTAGGAAGTGATGCGGTGCAGACAAGCCACAGGACAGGAGTCAGAAGATACAAAGAAGAAACTGCAAGCTCACTGGTGGGATCTCTGCAGTGTCGTCGACAGCGGCGTTCACTGTGAACCAGGGCATCAAGGGAATCAAGAACTGCCTAGCTACACTTGCGGGTTTGGTGGAAAGTGGCCAAGTTGGTGAAGAGCCCAGCTGAAGGTGACATGGGTGGTCGGTGAGCTGGACTATGGATGGGGATGAGGATAATGGGATATTGGTGCCTCTGTGGCTGCTGCTGCTGCTGCTGTTGATGATGATGATAATGATGATGATGATGACGGGGAGAAGGAGGAGGAGGAGGAGGTGGAGGAGGACGAGGACGACGACCAGAAAGAGGACGAGGACCAGGACGAGGAAGGTGATCTAATAGTTTCACAGCCAGCACTACACACCGTCCACTGTTTGGAAGTTAAAGGCAGGCGCGGAAGGCTCGGTGGGGGTAGGGAAAGGGGAGACTGCCATTTCTGGAGCCACAGTGCCATCCAGCGGAATGCGTTATGTGAAAAGCCCAGGCAGCCGAGCTGTGTCTTCTGCCCTGCGCAGGGAACCGCGAGGCTGTGCTGGGCAGAATGGGTTCTGCCCAAGGCGCAGGAGGTCTCCTCCGCGGGGTTTCAGAGGCCTGTGAGGGCGCCGTGCGCGCCAGTGCGACCCTGTGGGGAAAATCATGAGCTCTCGGGGCCCCGGACACAGCAGGCAATTCCCGGACTGTCCAGCCCAGGGAGCGGAGCTTCCCCCGTCAGCCATTTTGGGGGTGGGCCCAGAGCAACCCTGCAACTTTTCCTCCGGTGTCCCTGCTGGGGAGTGCCGGGGTGCCCTGCCTGCGGCCGCACTGGGGTCACGTGGCCCCCTTCCTCACCGGAAGCTGAGGGTCTTAGAGGTCCTGGAGCCGGGGCCATTTGCACCGGGCATCCCAGGGGCGGCCATCTCGTGCTGCCCCTGGGGTTTCTGAGGGCCTTGCCCAGCTGCACAACCAGGGTCCAGTCCCCCGCGGAGAGCACACATGAAGGCACGGCCCGGAGCCCATTGCCCATGTGCACCCTCAGGACAACACACCCACCCCAGCCCCACGCCGCGCCGTCCCCACTGGGCCAGTTGCTTCCAGCCCTGTGGCTGTCTCCATCCCTTGAGACCTGGTAACTGGCTTTGAGCGAAACCATCTCCGCTTGGTGGCAGTATAGCTCCATCAAGGCCAACTAAGCGCCTAACCCTGCCCCCACTACATCATCAGGCCTGGGTTCTCCTCCCCTTCTAATGTAAAACCAAAAGCAAAACCAAACCAACACAGACAGTGCCACGAAGGAGGAGAGAAAAGGAAAGAAAGCAACCACCCACCGGCACCCACGCGGACCACCAAATGCACAGGACGAAAGGACCACTGGCCACGAGGCTGGACCCCCTGCAGTCCTTTCCACTTCCTTTCCTCCAACCCCCTTTTTCTTGACTCCTGCTCTTGGGAGAAGTAAAAGGCAAAGGATACACCAAGCGACCTGGCTGGGTGACATTGCCTGAGTGTCTAAATCACAGGATTTCTCCTGGACCAGGTGGCAGCCACCTTACTGGTGGCGAAAACCCCGCTGGCTTGCAAGTCACTTTGTTGCAGGACTCCGCTTCCCTTTGAAGGCCCGGAGCTTCGGCTTGAGGCCACCACCTCGGGCTGGCCCAACAGTGCAGCCAGAAGTGGCTGGCCCAACCCGGAGGCGCCCCCAACATGGGGTGCCAAGGACTGGCTCTGGGCGGGCTGGCCTTGCCCTCACACAGGAACCTTGCAAGGCTAACAAACATCGCCAGTCACAGAGCCCCACACAGGGCCTTGCTTCTCTTGAGGATGGGCACAGACTCTGCTCCCACTTGGAGACCCCATTTATCTGGCTAAACAAGGGACGTTTCAGGTTTACACTGGCAGCTTGGGTCCACCTGCTGACCGACGACTATCACCTGGAACACAGAATGGCTGCGTGTCCCTTTTTGAGAGCCCCTCTGGGAATGCGTGTTTCAGCCATTCTCAGAGTACTTGCTGCGGTCAGGGGGTGGGGTGGGGGTGGGGTGGGGGGAGACAGGTGCGAGGGTATAGAGGAAAGCACAGGTGACAGCGTGTGTCAGTATGTTTGTGGTTGTGTGAGGGTGTGCTGTGTGTGGCGGGGTAGGAAGACAGGGTGTGTGTGTGTGTGTGTGCGTGTGTGTGTGTGTTTGTCTGTGTGTGTGTGTACTCGAGCCCATGCTCTCACACCTGTCTAAGGTGCTTGCCTGCCCGTGGGCATGTGTTGCTGTGGGTATCCGGCTGTGGGTGCTTGATTGCCTGGTCTTCTGAGCGGCGGCCAGCACCAACCTGCCTGGGCTTGTGGACAGGGAGGCGACCGCTCGTAAGTCATACAGTGAAATGTACACTGTTCGGATCACGCCATTGGATTGGGAACCAACGGCAAGCAGGGTGCAACTTGAGGGGGCCCCTGCTGGCTCACGTTTGGACTTGAAGGGCTTCCATAAGGAGAACAACTGCACCGAATGGAAAGTCAAGAGATAATTTTGCAAGCCTCGAGTTCGTCATGCTGTTTCACTGCGAAGTAACTCCTAGATCTTGTTTGGTTTTGTTGATGTTTAGTTTTCTGGGTTTTCCCGGAGGGTGACAATGCCCTCCACCGCTGGAGAAGGGAAAAGATGTCGAGGAGGAAGGGGAAGAGTCCGAAGTGAACCACACGACTGCCTTCTCCTACACTCGTGCCTCCCCCTTAACGAAAGAGCAGACGTGCGAGGAGGACGCTGAGGACACTAGGCCAGCTCAGAATAGACAGTGAAAGGAATAGAGGGAAGCAGTAACTGACCACCACCACCACCACCACCGTCACCATCACCACCACCTCCACCACCGTCGCCACGACAACCACGAGCGATGCCGTGGATCCAGTGCAGAGGCGCTTCACTGTGTATCTTTTGCAACATGCACAGGGAGTGACAGGGAGACACAAGCTGCCGGCAGACCAAAGGACAGGCCACCAGGCAGCCCCTTGACCTGGGCTTGGCGGCGGGGGCGGCGTGGGGGTCCCTCCTGAGTGCCATCAAGGGCTCCGAGTCAGCAGTGGGCCCGCCGGGCCTACAGAAGGCAAAAGGAGAGGTAGAGCCACCTCTGACACCCTGAGTATGTCATGGGTACACTGCAAAGGGCCAAAGAGCCTCGGGATGCACTCAGGGCACTCAGGAAAGGTTAGGTAGAACCCTGGGAAATCTAGGTTACTAAGGGGAGGTAAGGGACACGAGAGGGGCGAGGTAATCCCCGATGGCAATTAAGGGATGGCTGTGAGGGAATGCCCCTTACTCTCCTAGTCCACGGGGGCATTTTCCCTTGCACAGGGAAAGTACATGTATTGGCCATGTTGAGCTTCCCAGGCACGCTCCCAACCGTGCCTTTTGTCCAGAGGGAAGAACTGAAAGTAAGGCATTGAGTGGAAGGCAGGAGCCGAAAGCGGAGAGCAAACAGAAATCAAAAGAAAGGACCATAATGGAGGTGAAGCATGAAGGCGATCCCCAGGGCACACTGTGTCCCAAGTTGGCAGATGGAACCGGCCGAAGCCTCCTGGGGCTTCCTGAGGGAAGAGCCATCAGCCAAGGCTAAGTCTCAGCCACTCAGGTAAGGGGCAGAAGCGTGTCCAGGGAGAGGCCTGTTTGGCGATGCTGTAGTGCCCAACTGGGAAGTGGAAATAGCAACAGAAAAGGGCAAGGAGGAAGAACAGGGAACAAGGAAGGTAGGGCAACCGTCGGGTCCACGGAGACGGGCAGAGTGGGTACCAGTGCGGGGGCCTGCGCAGGCGTGCTGCCCTGAATGTGACCATGTGCGGGGTGGTGGGGGCGTGCGTGCGCGAGCCCGAGTGATTTCAGTAACATTAAGCCCTGGCGAACACAGGCAAGGGTGTGAAGCGATGCTGAGAGTAGGGGTTCCACCACGTGCTGCTCCCAGTCCCTGCCCTCCTTCCTCCCTGCATTTCCCCCAAATCAGTGTCCGATGTGCCCTGATGTTTCATGCCTGGGAAAGATCCCCCTTAGGCCCTACAGGAAGGTGGTGACTTTTGTGGTCGCGGGATGTTTTCGTGTGTTTGTTTTTTCTCACCAATTTCAAAGGTGGGTCTACTTCCTGGGACAGCTTGGCCTACAAGAATGTCCCAAACAGACACTCCACTCCTCAATTCTAAGAGTCCTTCAGATACTTCAGTGTGTGCGAAATCCCTGGGACGTGGATGTGCTTTCCCTTGGAGCTCCCTCCTGCTCGCTCTGCACACCTAGGAAGACTTTAGAGGAGCAAAGAAAGGAAACGTTGAGGAAACTGTAAGGAGCCTCACGATCACCTTCCACATTGGTCTCGCGCCAGGCTCTGGGTGGCATATGGGCATGACATCCTTAAACACTCACGCCACGGTGACCGCCTGCTTTGCTTTGCATCTGCGGACACAAAATGTCACCAGCCTCTTCAGTAAACAAAGGTTGTGGCCCTGCCATCGGCACTCACACACTGCCTCTGCCCCCAAGGGTGGCCCCCGAGGGCAATTCAAGATGGAGAAAAGCAGGATAGTAGTCCTGGAAAGTTCAGATGCATACCTAGGAATGATTTCAATGGACCAAGACTCTTGTGTCTTCCCATGATTAGAAAAGCGCTCAAATCTCTGACTTGAGATGTTCTGGGTGAGGTGTTGCGGTTGTTGTTGGTGGTGGTGGTGGTGCTGGTGCTGTGTTTATGTCATTGTTTTGTTTTTTGTCTTTGTGATTAGCAGCAATCTTTTGGTATTCCCCGACATGTTTCTATTTTTTCCTCTTTTATTCAACGAAAACTCCTACATAGCCTGGCTCTTTCCTCCCGTACTAATTCAAAACCTTTCCATAGCACTTTGTGAGTGGCTGTCGCCGTGTCTGTAGTGCTCAGTAAGATCCCCGAATAAAAGGTTCCTCTCAGCTTTTACGTTGTACCTTTTTCTTCTCTACACATCCCAGTCGGCTCTGGATAAAGGCCCTGATCCCTTGTTTTGAGGCTCTGCCTGGAAATGCATCATAGGGTTAGGGTTAGGGTTAGGGTTAGGGTTAGGTTTAGGGTTACGGTTGGGTTTGGTGTTGGTGTTGTGGTTAGGAGTTAGGTTTAGGGTTAGGGTTAGAGGTAGGGTTAGGGTTTTAGTTAGGGTTAGGTTTAGGGTTACGGTTGTGGTTGTGGTGTGGTTGTGGTTAGGGGTTAGGGTTAGGGTTAGTGTTAGGGTTTGGGTTAGGGTTAGTGTTAGTGTTAGGGTTAGGGTTAGGGATAGCGTTAGGGAACGGGTACGGTTTATGGTACAGGTTAGGGTACGACAACGGTTTAGGGTTAGGGTACGTGTTAGGATACGGGTTAGTGTTACAGTACGGATTAGGATTATGTTACGGGTTAGGGTAAGGATTAGGGTAAGCGTTAGTGTTAATGTTAGGGTTAGGGTTAGGGTTAGGGAACGGGTACAGTTTAGGGTACAGATCAGGGTATGACAACGGTTTAGGGTTAGCGTACGTGTTAGGGTACGGGTAGGGTAGTTGTTAGGGTACGGGTACGGGTTAGGGTTAGGGAACGCGTACGGGTGACGGTTAGGATTAGAGTTAGGGTTAGGGAACGGGTACGGTTTAGGGTACAGGTTAGTGTACGACAACGGTTTAGGGTTAGCGTAAGTGTTAGGGTACGGGTTAGTGTTAGTGTACGGGTTAGGATGAGGGTACGGGTTAGGGTAAGCCTTCGGGTAAGGTGTTGAGTGGTTCTTCAGAAGTGGCTTCTGAGATGTGTGCATGTGCGTGTCCGTGTGTGAGTGTGTGTGTGTGTGTGTGACTGTGTGTGTGTGTGTGTGTGCGCGCGCGTGTTTCCCGGGGATCCATAATTTCCCCTGCAAGATCTCACGGGTCTTCCAGTGAGAACACTAGGCCAGTGTCAGAGGTTAGGTTGAGAAGCAGAGTGATCTCCATGCCAAAGCAAGCCAAAAAGCTCCCTTCTTCCACATGACCCTCCAAACCCCAAGACCCACTTCCCCTCCCCCTCCGCCCTGTATCCCACTTCTCCCAAAGGATAAAAATTCACAGGGGCACCTGGAAAGAATTGAGCATGACATGTGGACGGGCTTCTGGCGCAGAACTGAAGCCTGAGAGCCTGGCTAGCGAGGCCTGCGGGAAGAAAGACCCCGGTGGTAGCGATCTTGTGGACAAATGTAGTCGAGGCCAAGTGGCCTTCCCCAAGTAGGCCCACCGGTGCGACCCATGCCATCCCCAAAAGTCCCACCCCTGCGCACAAAGGATGCTCGGGGTTTCCACGCAGGGATGCAGCGCGGTGGTCACCTCCGGACCCTTGTGACTCAAGTAAAGAAGGGTTCACAACCTTCGGAACCTTCCCGGGATGTGTCTGCCACTGACCCACAGGATCTTTGTCCCAGTGAAGCACTCAACTTGAGCAGAACAGAGGTTGCTCCCTAGGAAGTGATGCGGTGCAGACAAGCCACAGGACAGGAGTCAGAAGATACAAAGAAGAAACTGCAAGCTCACTGGTGGGATCTCTGCAGTGTCGTCGACAGCGGCGTTCACTGTGAACCAGGGCATCAAGGGAATCAAGAACTGCCTAGCTACACTTGCGGGTTTGGTGGAAAGTGGCCAAGTTGGTGAAGAGCCCAGCTGAAGGTGACATGGGTGGTCGGTGAGCTGGACTATGGATGGGGATGAGGATAATGGGATATTGGTGCCTCTGTGGCTGCTGCTGCTGCTGCTGTTGATGATGATGATAATGATGATGATGATGATGATGATGATGGGGAGAAGGAGGAGGAGGTGGAGGAGGACGAGGACGAGGACGAAGACCAGGACGAGGACGAGGACGAGGAAGGTGATCTAATAGTTTCACAGCCAGCACTACACACCGTCCACTGTTTGGAAGTTAAAGGCAGGCGCGGAAGGCTCGGTGGGGGTAGGGAAAGGGGAGACTGCCATTTCTGGAGCCACGGTGCCATCCGGCGGAATGGGTTATGTGAAAAGCCCAGGCAGCCGAGCTGTGTCTTCTGCCCTGCGCAGGGAACCGCGAGGCTGTGCTGGGCAGAATGGGTTCTGCCCAAGGCGCAGGAGGTCTCCTCCACGGGGTTTCAGAGGCCTGTGAGGGCGCCGTGCGCGCCAGTGCGACCCTGTGGGGAAAATCATGAGCCCTCGGGGCCCCGGACACAGCAGGCAGTTCCCGGACTGTCCAGCCCAGGGAGCGGAGCTTCCCCCGTCAGCCATTTTGGGGGTGGGCCCAGAGCAACCCTGCAACTTTTCCTCCGGTGTCCCTGCTGGGGAGTGCCGGGGTGCCCTGCCTGCGGCCGCACTGGGGTCACGTGGCCCCCTTCCTCACCGGAAGCTGAGGGTCTTAGAGGTCCTGGAGCCGGGGCCATTTGCACCGGGCATCCCAGGGGCGGCCATCTCGTGCTGCCCCTGGGGTTTCTGAGGGCCTTGCCCAGCTGCACAACCAGGGTCCAGTCCCCCGCGGAGAGCACACATGAAGGCACGGCCCGGAGCCCATTGCCCATGTGCACCCTCAGGACACACACCCACCCCAGCCCCACGCCGCGCCGTCCCCACTGGGCCAGTTGCTTCCAGCCCTGTGGCTGTCTCCATCCCTTGAGACCTGGTAACTGGCTTTGAGCGAAACCATCTCCGCTTGGTGGCAGTATAGCTCCATCAAGGCCAACTAAGCGCCTAACCCTGCCCCCACTACATCATCAGGCCTGGGTTCTCCTCCCCTTCTAATGTAAAACCAAAAGCAAAACCAAACCAACACAGACAGTGCCACGAAGGAGGAGAGAAAAGGAAAGAAAGCAACCACCCACCGGCACCCACGCGGACCACCAAATGCACAGGACGAAAGGACCACTGGCCACGAGGCTGGACCCCCTGCAGTCCTTTCCACTTCCTTTCCTCCAACCCCCTTTTTCTTGACTCCTGCTCTTGGGAGAAGTAAAAGGCAAAGGATACACCAAGCGACCTGGCTGGGTGACATTGCCTGAGTGTCTAAATCACAGGATTTCTCCTGGACCAGGTGGCAGCCACCTTACTGGTGGCGAAAACCTCGCTGGCTTGCAAGTCACTTTGTTGCAGGACTCCGCTTCCCTTTGAAGGCCCGAAGCTTCGGCTTGAGGCCACCACCTCGGGCTGGCCCAACAGTGCAGCCAGAAGTGGCTGGCCCAACCCGGAGGCGCCCCCAACATGGGGTGCCAAGGACTGGCTCTGGGCGGGCTGGCCTTGCCCTCACACAGGAACCTTGCAAGGCTAACAAACATCGCCAGTCACAGAGCCCCACACAGGGCCTTGCTTCTCTTGAGGATGGGCACAGACTCTGCTCCCACTTGGAGACCCCATTTATCTGGCTAAACAAGGGACGTTTCAGGTTTACACTGGCAGCTTGGGTCCACCTGCTGACCGACGACTATCACCTGGAACACAGAATGGCTGCGTGTCCCTTTCTGAGAGCCCCTCTGGGAATGCGTGTTTCAGCCATTCTCAGAGTACTTGCTGCGGTCAGGGGGTGGGGTGGGGGTGGGGTGGGGGGAGACAGGTGCGAGGGTATAGAGGAAAGCACAGGTGACAGCGTGTGTCAGTATGTTTGTGGTTGTGTGAGGGTGTGCTGTGTGTGGCGGGGTAGGAAGACAGGGTGTGTGTGTGTGTGTGTGTGCGCGTGTGTGTGTGTTTGTCTGTGTGTGTGTGTGCGTACTCGAGCCCATGCTCTCACACCTGTCTAAGGTGCTTGCCTGCCCGTGGGCATGTGTTGCCGTGGGTATCCGGCTGTGGGTGCTTGATTGCCTGGTCTTCTGAGCGGCGGCCAGCACCAACCTGCCTGGGCTTGTGGACAGGGAGGCGACCGCTCGTAAGTCATACAGTGAAATGTACACTGTTCGGATCACGCCATTGGATTGGGAACCAACGGCAAGCAGGGTGCAACTTGAGGGGGCCCCTGCTGGCTCACGTTTGGACTTGAAGGGCTTCCATAAGGAGAACAACTGCACCGAATGGAAAGTCAAGAGATAATTTTGCAAGCCTCGAGTTCGTCATGCTGTTTCACTGCGAAGTAACTCCTAGATCTTGTTTGGTTTTGTTGATGTTTAGTTTTCTGGGTTTTCCCGGAGGGTGACAATGCCCTCCACCGCTGGAGAAGGGAAAAGATGTCGAGGAGGAAGGGGAAGAGTCCGAAGTGAACCACACGACTGCCTTCTCCTACACTCGTGCCTCCCCCTTAACGAAAGAGCAGACGTGCGAGGAGGAGGCTGAGGACACTAGGCCAGCTCAGAATAGACAGTGAAAGGAATAGAGGGAAGCAGTAACTGACCACCACCACCACCACCACCGTCACCATCACCACCACCTCCACCACCGTCGCCACGACAACCACGAGCGATGCCGTGGATCCAGTGCAGAGGCGCTTCACTGTGTATCTTTTGCAACATGCACAGGGAGTGACAGGGAGACACAAGCTGCCGGCAGACCAAAGGACAGGCCACCAGGCAGCCCCTTGACCTGGGCTTGGCGGCGGGGGCGGCGTGGGGGTCCCTCCTGAGTGCCATCAAGGGCTCCGAGTCAGCAGTGGGCCCGCCGGGCCTACAGAAGGCAAAAGGAGAGGTAGAGCCACCTCTGACACCCTGAGTATGTCATGGGTACACTGCAAAGGGCCAAAGAGCCTCGGGATGCACTCAGGGCACTCAGGAAAGGTTAGGTAGAACCCTGGGAAATCTAGGTTACTAAGGGGAGGTAAGGGACACGAGAGGGGCGAGGTAATCCCCGATGGCAATTAAGGGATGGCTGTGAGGGAATGCCCCTTACTCTCCTAGTCCACGGGGGCATTTTCCCTTGCACAGGGAAAGTACATGTATTGGCCATGTTGAGCTTCCCAGGCACGCTCCCAACCGTGCCTTTTGTCCAGAGGGAAGAACTGAAAGTAAGGCATTGAGTGGAAGGCAGGAGCCGAAAGCGGAGAGCAAACAGAAATCAAAAGAAAGGACCATAATGGAGGTGAAGCATGAAGGCGATCCCCAGGGCACACTGTGTCCCAAGTTGGCAGATGGAACCGGCCGAAGCCTCCTGGGGCTTCCTGAGGGAAGAGCCGTCAGCCAAGGCTAAGTCTCAGCCACTCAGGCAAGGGGCAGAAGCGTGTCCAGGGAGAGGCCTGTTTGGCGATGCTGTAGTGCCCAACTGGGAAGTGGAAATAGCAACAGAAAAGGGCAAGGAGGAAGAACAGGGAACAAGGAAGGTAGGGCAACCGTCGGGTCCACGGAGACGGGCAGAGTGGGTACCAGTGCGGGGGCCTGCGCAGGCGTGCTGCCCTGAATGTGACCATGTGCGGGGTGGTGGGGGCGTGCGTGCGCGAGCCCGAGTGATTGCAGTAACATTAAGCCCTGGCGAACACAGGCAAGGGTGTGAAGCGATGCTGAGAGTAGGGGTTCCACCACGTGCTGCTCCCAATCCCTGCCCTCCTTCCTCCCTGCATTTCCCCCAAATCAGTGTCCGATGTGCCCTGATGTTTCATGCCTGGGAAAGATCCCCCTTAGGCCCTACCCGACAGGAAGGTGGTGACTTTTGTGGTCGCGGGATGTTTTCGTGTGTTTGTTTTTTCTCACCAATTTCAAAGGTGGGCCTACTTCCTGGGACAGCTTGGCCTACAAGAATGTCCCAAACAGACACTCCACTCCTCAATTCTAAGAGTCCTTCAGATACTTCAGCGTGTGCGAAATCCCTGGGACGTGGATGTGCTTTCCCTTGGAGCTCCCTCCTGCTCGCTCTGCACACCTAGGAAGACTTTAGAGGAGCAAAGAAAGGAAACGTTGAGGAAACTGTAAGGAGCCTCACGATCACCTTCCACATTGGTCTCGCGCCAGGCTCTGGGTGGCATATGGGCATGACATCCTTAAACACTCACGCCACGGTGACCGCCTGCTTTGCTTTGCATCTGCGGACACAAAATGTCACCAGCCTCTTCAGTAAACAAAGGTTGTGGCCCTGCCATCGGCACTCACACACTGCCTCTGCCCCCAAGGGTGGCCCCCGAGGGCAATTCAAGATGGAGAAAAGCAGGATAGTAGTCCTGGAAAGTTCAGATGCATACCTAGGAATGATTTCAATGGACCAAGACTCTTGTGTCTTCCCATGATTAGAAAAGCGCTCAAATCTCTGACTTGAGATGTTCTGGGTGAGGTGTTGCGGTTGTTGTTGGTGGTGGTGGTGGTGCTGGTGCTGTGTTTATGTCATTGTTTTGTTTTTTGTCTTTGTGATTAGCAGCAATCTTTTGGTATTCCCCGACATGTTTCTATTTTTTCCTCTTTTATTCAACGAAAACTCCTACATAGCCTGGCTCTTTCCTCCCGTACTAATTCAAGACCTTTCCATAGCACTTTGTGAGTGGCTGTCGCCGTGTCTGTAGTGCTCAGTAAGATCCCCGAATAAAAGGTTCCTCTCAGCTTTTACGTTGTACCTTTTTCTTCTCTACACATCCCAGTCGGCTCTGGATAAAGGCCCTGATCCCTTGTTTTGAGGCTCTGCCTGGAAATGCATCATAGGGTTAGGGTTAGGGTTAGGGTTAGGTTTAGGGTTACGGTTGGGTTTGGTGTTGGTGTTGTGGTTAGGGGTTAGGTTTAGGGTTAGGGTTAGGGTTAGGGTTAGAGGTAGGGTTAGGTTTAGGGTTACGGTTGTGGTTGTGGTTGTGGTTGTGGTTAGGGGTTAGGGTTAGGGTTAGTGTTAGGGTTTGGGTTAGGGTTAGTGTTAGGGTTAGGGTTAGGGTTAGGGATAGCGTTAGGGAACGGGTACGGTTTATGGTACAGGTTAGGGTACGACAACGGTTTAGGGTTAGGGTACGTGTTAGGATACGGGTTAGTGTTACAGTACGGATTAGGATTATGTTACGGGTTAGGGTAAGGATTAGGGTAAGCGTTAGTGTTAATGTTAGGGTTAGGGTTAGGGTTAGGGAACGGGTACAGTTTAGGGTACAGATCAGGGTATGACAACGGTTTAGGGTTAGCGTACGTGTTAGGGTACGGGTAGGGTAGTTGTTAGGGTACGGGTACGGGTTAGGGTTAGGGAACGCGTACGGGTGACGGTTAGGATTAGAGTTAGGGTTAGGGAACGGGTACGGTTTAGGGTACAGGTTAGTGTACGACAACGGTTTAGGGTTAGCGTAAGTGTTAGGGTACGGGTTAGTGTTAGTGTACGGGTTAGGATGAGGGTACGGGTTAGGGTAAGCCTTCGGGTAAGGTGTTGAGTGGTTCTTCAGAAGTGGCTTCTGAGATGTGTGCATGTGCGTGTCCGTGTGTGAGTGTGTGTGTGTGTGTGTGACTGTGTGTGTGTGTGTGTGTGCGCGCGCGTGTTTCCCGGGGATCCATAATTTCCCCTGCAAGATCTCACGGGTCTTCCAGTGAGAACACTAGGCCAGTGTCAGAGGTTAGGTTGAGAAGCAGAGTGATCTCCATGCCAAAGCAAGCCAAAAAGCTCCCTTCTTCCACATGACCCTCCAAACCCCAAGACCCACTTCCCCTCCCCCTCCGCCCTGTATCCCACTTCTCCCAAAGGATAAAAATTCACAGGGGCACCTGGAAAGAATTGAGCATGACATGTGGACGGGCTTCTGGCGCAGAACTGAAGCCTGAGAGCCTGGCTAGCGAGGCCTGCGGGAAGAAAGACCCCGGTGGTAGCGATCTTGTGGACAAATGTAGTCGAGGCCAAGTGGCCTTCCCCAAGTAGGCCCACCGGTGCGACCCATGCCATCCCCAAAAGTCCCACCCCTGCGCACAAAGGATGCTCGGGGTTTCCACGCAGGGATGCAGCGCGGTGGTCACCTCCGGACCCTTGTGACTCAAGTAAAGAAGGGTTCACAACCTTCGGAACCTTCCCGGGATGTGTCTGCCACTGACCCACAGGATCTTTGTCCCAGTGAAGCACTCAACTTGAGCAGAACAGAGGTTGCTCCCTAGGAAGTGATGCGGTGCAGACAAGCCACAGGACAGGAGTCAGAAGATACAAAGAAGAAACTGCAAGCTCACTGGTGGGATCTCTGCAGTGTCGTCGACAGCGGCGTTCACTGTGAACCAGGGCATCAAGGGAATCAAGAACTGCCTAGCTACACTTGCGGGTTTGGTGGAAAGTGGCCAAGTTGGTGAAAGAGCCCAGCTGAAGGTGACATGGGTGGTCGGTGAGCTGGACTATGGATGGGGATGAGGATAATGGGATATTGGTGCCTCTGTGGCTGCTGCTGCTGCTGCTGTTGATGATGATGATAATGATGATGATGATGATGATGATGATGGGGAGAAGGAGGAGGAGGTGGAGGAGGACGAGGACGAGGACGAAGACCAGGACGAGGACGAGGACGAAGAAGGTGATCTAATAGTTTCACAGCCAGCACTACACACCGTCCACTGTTTGGAAGTTAAAGGCAGGCGCGGAAGGCTCGGTGGGGGTAGGGAAAGGGGAGACTGCCATTTCTGGAGCCACGGTGCCATCCGGCGGAATGGGTTATGTGAAAAGCCCAGGCAGCCGAGCTGTGTCTTCTGCCCTGCGCAGGGAACCGCGAGGCTGTGCTGGGCAGAATGGGTTCTGCCCAAGGCGCAGGAGGTCTCCTCCACGGGGTTTCAGAGGCCTGTGAGGGCGCCGTGCGCGCCAGTGCGACCCTGTGGGGAAAATCATGAGCCCTCGGGGCCCCGGACACAGCAGGCAATTCCCGGACTGTCCAGCCCAGGGAGCGGAGCTTCCCCCGTCAGCCATTTTGGGGGTGGGCCCAGAGCAACCCTGCAACTTTTCCTCCGGTGTCCCTGCTGGGGAGTGCCGGGGTGCCCTGCCTGCGGCCGCACTGGGGTCACGTGGCCCCCTTCCTCACAGGAAGCTGAGGGTCTTAGAGGTCCTGGAGCCGGGGCCATTTGCACCGGGCATCCCAGGGGCGGCCATCTCGTGCTGCCCCTGGGGTTTCTGAGGGCCTTGCCCAGCTGCACAACCAGGGTCCAGTCCCCCGCGGAGAGCACACATGAAGGCACGGCCCGGAGCCCATTGCCCATGTGCACCCTCAGGACACACACCCACCCCAGCCCCACGCCGCGCCGTCCCCACTGGGCCAGTTGCTTCCAGCCCTGTGGCTGTCTCCATCCCTTGAGACCTGGTAACTGGCTTTGAGCGAAACCATCTCCGCTTGGTGGCAGTATAGCTCCATCAAGGCCAACTAAGCGCCTAACCCTGCCCCCACTACATCATCAGGCCTGGGTTCTCCTCCCCTTCTAATGTAAAACCAAAAGCAAAACCAAACCAACACAGACAGTGCCACGAAGGAGGAGAGAAAAGGAAAGAAAGCAACCACCCACCGGCACCCACGCGGACCACCAAATGCACAGGACGAAAGGACCACTGGCCACGAGGCTGGACCCCCTGCAGTCCTTTCCACTTCCTTTCCTCCAACCCCCTTTTTCTTGACTCCTGCTCTTGGGAGAAGTAAAAGGCAAAGGATACACCAAGCGACCTGGCTGGGTGACATTGCCTGAGTGTCTAAATCACAGGATTTCTCCTGGACCAGGTGGCAGCCACCTTACTGGTGACGAAAACCCCGCTGGCTTGCAAGTCACTTTGTTGCAGGACTCCGCTTCCCTTTGAAGGCCCGGAGCTTCGGCTTGAGGCCACCACCTCGGGCTGGCCCAACAGTGCAGCCAGAAGTGGCTGGCCCAACCCGGAGGCGCCCCCAACATGGGGTGCCAAGGACTGGCTCTGGGCGGGCTGGCCTTGCCCTCACACAGGAACCTTGCAAGGCTAACAAACATCGCCAGTCACAGAGCCCCACACAGGGCCTTGCTTCTCTTGAGGATGGGCACAGACTCTGCTCCCACTTGGAGACCCCATTTATCTGGCTAAACAAGGGACGTTTCAGGTTTACACTGGCAGCTTGGGTCCACCTGCTGACCGACGACTATCACCTGGAACACAGAATGGCTGCGTGTCCCTTTCTGAGAGCCCCTCTGGGAATGCGTGTTTCAGCCATTCTCAGAGTACTTGCTGCGGTCAGGGGGTGGGGTGGGGGTGGGGTGGGGGGAGACAGGTGCGAGGGTATAGAGGAAAGCACAGGTGACAGCGTGTGTCAGTATGTTTGTGGTTGTGTGAGGGTGTGCTGTGTGTGGCGGGGTAGGAAGACAGGGTGTGTGTGTGTGTGTGCGCGCGTGTGTGTGTGTGTTTGTCTGTGTGTGTGTGTGCGTACTCGAGCCCATGCTCTCACACCTGTCTAAGGTGCTTGCCTGCCCGTGGGCATGTGTTGCCGTGGGTATCCGGCTGTGGGTGCTTGATTGCCTGGTCTTCTGAGCGGCGGCCAGCACCAACCTGCCTGGGCTTGTGGACAGGGAGGCGACCGCTCGTAAGTCATACAGTGAAATGTACACTGTTCGGATCACGCCATTGGATTGGGAACCAACGGCAAGCAGGGTGCAACTTGAGGGGGCCCCTGCTGGCTCACGTTTGGACTTGAAGGGCTTCCATAAGGAGAACAACTGCACCGAATGGAAAGTCAAGAGATAATTTTGCAAGCCTCGAGTTCGTCATGCTGTTTCACTGCGAAGTAACTCCTAGATCTTGTTTGGTTTTGTTGATGTTTAGTTTTCTGGGTTTTCCCGGAGGGTGACAATGCCCTCCACCGCTGGAGAAGGGAAAAGATGTCGAGGAGGAAGGGGAAGAGTCCGAAGTGAACCACACGACTGCCTTCTCCTACACTCGTGCCTCCCCCTTAACGAAAGAGCAGACGTGCGAGGAGGAGGCTGAGGACACTAGGCCAGCTCAGAATAGACAGTGAAAGGAATAGAGGGAAGCAGTAACTGACCACCACCACCACCACCACCGTCACCATCACCACCACCTCCACCACCGTCGCCACGACAACCACGAGCGATGCCGTGGATCCAGTGCACAGGCGCTTCACTGTGTATCTTTTGCAACATGCACAGGGAGTGACAGGGAGACACAAGCTGCCGGCAGACCAAAGGACAGGCCACCAGGCAGCCCCTTGACCTGGGCTTGGCGGCGGGGGCGGCGTGGGGGTCCCTCCTGAGTGCCATCAAGGGCTCCGACTCAGCAGTGGGCCCGCCGGGCCTACAGAAGGCAAAAGGAGAGGTAGAGCCACCTCTGACACCCTGAGTATGTCATGGGTACACTGCAAAGGGCCAAAGAGCCTCGGGATGCACTCAGGGCACTCAGGAAAGGTTAGGTAGAACCCTGGGAAATCTAGGTTACTAAGGGGAGGTAAGGGACACGAGAGGGGCGAGGTAATCCCCGATGGCAATTAAGGGATGGCTGTGAGGGAATGCCCCTTACTCTCCTAGTCCACGGGGGCATTTTCCCTTGCACAGGGAAAGTACATGTATTGGCCATGTTGAGCTTCCCAGGCACGCTCCCAACCGTGCCTTTTGTCCAGAGGGAAGAACTGAAAGTAAGGCATTGAGTGGAAGGCAGGAGCCGAAAGCGGAGAGCAAACAGAAATCAAAAGAAAGGACCATAATGGAGGTGAAGCATGAAGGCGATCCCCAGGGCACACTGTGTCCCAAGTTGGCAGATGGAACCGGCCGAAGCCTCCTGGGGCTTCCTGAGGGAAGAGCCGTCAGCCAAGGCTAAGTCTCAGCCACTCAGGCAAGGGGCAGAAGCGTGTCCAGGGAGAGGCCTGTTTGGCGATGCTGTAGTGCCCAACTGGGAAGTGGAAATAGCAACAGAAAAGGGCAAGGAGGAAGAACAGGGAACAAGGAAGGTAGGGCAACCGTCGGGTCCACGGAGACGGGCAGAGTGGGTACCAGTGCGGGGGCCTGCGCAGGCGTGCTGCCCTGAATGTGACCATGTGCGGGGTGGTGGGGGCGTGCGTGCGCGAGCCCGAGTGATTTCAGTAACATTAAGCCCTGGCGAACACAGGCAAGGGTGTGAAGCGATGCTGAGAGTAGGGGTTCCACCACGTGCTGCTCCCAATCCCTGCCCTCCTTCCTCCCTGCATTTCCCCCAAATCAGTGTCCGATGTGCCCTGATGTTTCATGCCTGGGAAAGATCCCCCTTAGGCCCTACCCGACAGGAAGGTGGTGACTTTTGTGGTCGCGGGATGTTTTCGTGTGTTTGTTTTTTCTCACCAATTTCAAAGGTGGGCCTACTTCCTGGGACAGCTTGGCCTACAAGAATGTCCCAAACAGACACTCCACTCCTCAATTCTAAGAGTCCTTCAGATACTTCAGCGTGTGCGAAATCCCTGGGACGTGGATGTGCTTTCCCTTGGAGCTCCCTCCTGCTCGCTCTGCACACCTAGGAAGACTTTAGAGGAGCAAAGAAAGGAAACGTTGAGGAAACTGTAAGGAGCCTCACGATCACCTTCCACATTGGTCTCGCGCCAGGCTCTGGGTGGCATATGGGCATGACATCCTTAAACACTCACGCCACGGTGACCGCCTGCTTTGCTTTGCATCTGCGGACACAAAATGTCACCAGCCTCTTCAGTAAACAAAGGTTGTGGCCCTGCCATCGGCACTCACACACTGCCTCTGCCCCCAAGGGTGGCCCCCGAGGGCAATTCAAGATGGAGAAAAGCAGGATAGTAGTCCTGGAAAGTTCAGATGCATACCTAGGAATGATTTCAATGGACCAAGACTCTTGTGTCTTCCCATGATTAGAAAAGCGCTCAAATCTCTGACTTGAGATGTTCTGGGTGAGGTGTTGCGGTTGTTGTTGGTGGTGGTGGTGGTGCTGGTGCTGTGTTTATGTCATTGTTTTGTTTTTTGTCTTTGTGATTAGCAGCAATCTTTTGGTATTCCCCGACATGTTTCTATTTTTTCCTCTTTTATTCAACGAAAACTCCTACATAGCCTGGCTCTTTCCTCCCGTACTAATTCAAGACCTTTCCATAGCACTTTGTGAGTGGCTGTCGCCGTGTCTGTAGTGCTCAGTAAGATCCCCGAATAAAAGGTTCCTCTCAGCTTTTACGTTGTACCTTTTTCTTCTCTACACATCCCAGTCGGCTCTGGATAAAGGCCCTGATCCCTTGTTTTGAGGCTCTGCCTGGAAATGCATCATAGGGTTAGGGTTAGGGTTAGGGTTAGGGTTAGGTTTAGGGTTACGGTTGGGTTTGGTGTTGGTGTTGTGGTTAGGGGTTAGGTTTAGGGTTAGGGTTAGGGTTAGGGTTAGAGGTAGGGTTAGGGTTTTAGTTAGGGTTAGGTTTAGGGTTACGGTTGTGGTTGTGGTTGTGGTTGTGGTTAGGGGTTAGGGTTAGGGTTAGTGTTAGGGTTTGGGTTAGGGTTAGTGTTAGTGTTAGGGTTAGGGTTATCGTTAGGGTTAGGGTTAGGGTTAGCGTTAGGGAACGGGTACGGTTTATGGTACAGGTTAGGGTACGACAACGGTTTAGGGTTAGGGTACGTGTTAGGATACGGGTTAGTGTTACAGTACGGATTAGGATTATGTTACGGGTTAGGGTAAGGATTAGGGTAAGCGTTAGTGTTAATGTTAGGGTTAGGGTTAGGGTTAGGGAACGGGTACGGTTTAGGGTACAGATCAGGGTATGACAACGGTTTAGGGTTAGCGTACGTGTTAGGGTACGGGTAGGGTAGTTGTTAGGGTACGGGTACGGGTTAGGGTTAGGGAACGCGTACGGGTGACGGTTAGGATTAGAGTTAGGGTTAGGGAACGGGTACGGTTTAGGGTACAGGTTAGTGTACGACAACGGTTTAGGGTTAGCGTAAGTGTTAGGGTACGGGTTAGTGTTAGTGTACGGGTTAGGATGAGGGTACGGGTTAGGGTAAGCCTTCGGGTAAGGTGTTGAGTGGTTCTTCAGAAGTGGTTTCTGAGATGTGTGCATGTGCGTGTCCGTGTGTGAGTGTGTGTGTGTGTGTGTGACTGTGTGTGTGTGTGTGTGCGCGCGCACGTGTTTCCCGGGGATCCATAATTTCCCCTGCAAGATCTCACGGGTCTTCCAGTGAGAACACTAGGCCAGTGTCAGAGGTTAGGTTGAGAAGCAGAGTGATCTCCATGCCAAAGCAAGCCAAAAAGCTCCCTTCTTCCACATGACCCTCCAAACCCCAAGACCCACTTCCCCTCCCCCTCCGCCCTGTATCCCACTTCTCCCAAAGGATAAAAATTCACAGGGGCACCTGGAAAGAATTGAGCATGACATGTGGACGGGCTTCTGGCGCAGAACTGAAGCCTGAGAGCCTGGCTAGCGAGGCCTGCGGGAAGAAAGACCCCGGTGGTAGCGAACTTGTGGACAAATGTAGTCGAGGCCAAGTGGCCTTCCCCAAGTAGGCCCACCGGTGCGACCCATGCCATCCCCAAAAGTCCCACCCCTGCGTACAAAGGATGCTCGGGGTTTCCACGCAGGGATGCAGCGCGGTGGTCACCTCCGGCCCTTGTGACTCAAGTAAAGAAGGGTTCACAACCTTCGGAACCATCCCGGGATGTGTCTGCCACTGACCCACAGGATCTTTGTCCCAGTGAAGCACTCAACTTGAGCAGAACAGAGGTTGCTCCCTAGGAAGTGATGCGGTGCAGACAAGCCACAGGACAGGAGTCAGAAGATACAAAGAAGAAACTGCAAGCTCACTGGTGGGATCTCTGCAGTGTCGTCGACAGCGGCGTTCACTGTGAACCAGGGCATCAAGGGAATCAAGAACTGCCTAGCTACACTTGCGGGTTTGGTGGAAAGTGGCCAAGTTGGTGAAGAGCCCAGCTGAAGGTGACATGGGTGGTCGGTGAGCTGGACTATGGATGGGGATGAGGATAATGGGATATTGGTGCCTCTGTGGCTGCTGCTGCTGCTGCTGTTGATGATGATGATAATGATGATGATGATGATGATGGGGAGAAGGAGGAGGAGGAGGGGGTGGAGGAAGACGACGACGACGACCAGAAAGAGGACGAGGACCAGGACGAGGAAGGTGATCTAATAGTTTCACAGCCAGCACTACACACCGTCCACTGTTTGGAAGTTAAAGGCAGGCGCGGAAGGCTCGGTGGGGGTAGGGAAAGGGGAGACTGCCATTTCTGGAGCCACAGTGCCATCCAGCGGAATGCGTTATGTGAAAAGCCCAGGCAGCCGAGCTGTGTCTTCTGCCCTGCGCAGGGAACCGCGAGGCTGTGCTGGGCAGAATGGGTTCTGCCCAAGGCGCAGGAGGTCTCCTCCACGGGGTTTCAGAGGCCTGTGAGGGCGCCGTGCGCGCCAGTGCGACCCTGTGGGGAAAATCATGAGCCCTCGGGGCCCCGGACACAGCAGTCAATTCCCGGACTGTCCAGCCCAGGGAGCGGAGCTTCCCCCGTCAGCCATTTTGGGGGTGGGCCCAGAGCAACCCTGCAACTTTTCCTCCGGTGTCCCTGCTGGGGAGTGCCGGGGTGCCCTGCCTGCGGCCGCACTGGGGTCACGTGGCCCCCTTCCTCACCGGAAGCTGAGGGTCTTAGAGGTCCTGGAGCCGGGGCCATTTGCACCGGGCATCCCAGGGGCGGCCATCTCGTGCTGCCCCTGGGGTCTCTGAGGGCCTTGCCCAGCTGCACAACCAGGGTCCAGTCCCCCGCGGAGAGCACACATGAAGGCACGGCCCGGAGCCCATTGCCCATGTGCACCCTCAGGACAACACACCCACCCCAGCCCCACGCCGCGCCGTCCCCACTGGGCCAGTTGCTTCCAGCCCTGTGGCTGTCTCCATCCCTTGAGACCTGGTAACTGGCTTTGAGCGAAACCATCTCCGCTTGGTGGCAGTATAGCTCCATCAAGGCCAACTAAGCGCCTAACCCTGCCCCCACTACATCATCAGGCCTGGGTTCTCCTCCCCTTCTAATGTAAAACCAAAAGCAAAACCAAACCAACACAGACAGTGCCACGAAGGAGGAGAGAAAAGGAAAGAAAGCAACCACCCACCGGCACCCACGCGGACCACCAAATGCACAGGACGAAAGGACCACTGGCCACGAGGCTGGACCCCCTGCAGTCCTTTCCACTTCCTTTCCTCCAACCCCCTTTTTCTTGACTCCTGCTCTTGGGAGAAGTAAAAGGCAAAGGATACACCAAGCGACCTGGCTGGGTGACATTGCCTGAGTGTCTAAATCACAGGATTTCTCCTGGACCAGGTGGCAGCCACCTTACTGGTGGCGAAAACCTCGCTGGCTTGCAAGTCACTTTGTTGCAGGACTCCGCTTCCCTTTGAAGGCCCGGAGCTTCGGCTTGAGGCCACCACCTCGGGCTGGCCCAACAGTGCAGCCAGAAGTGGCTGGCCCAACCCGGAGGCGCCCCCAACATGGGGTGCCAAGGACTGGCTCTGGGCGGGCTGGCCTTGCCCTCACACAGGAACCTTGCAAGGCTAACAAACATCGCCAGTCACAGAGCCCCACACAGGGCCTTGCTTCTCTTGAGGATGGGCACAGACTCTGCTCCCACTTGGAGACCCCATTTATCTGGCTAAACAAGGGACGTTTCAGGTTTACACTGGCAGCTTGGGTCCACCTGCTGACCGACGACTATCACCTGGAACACAGAATGGCTGCGTGTCCCTTTTTGAGAGCCCCTCTGGGAATGCGTGTTTCAGCCATTCTCAGAGTACTTGCTGCGGTCAGGGGGTGGGGTGGGGGTGGGGTGGGGGGAGACAGGTGCGAGGGTATAGAGGAAAGCACAGGTGACAGCGTGTGTCAGTATGTTTGTGGTTGTGTGAGGGTGTGCTGTGTGTGGCGGGGTAGGAAGACAGGGTGTGTGTGTGTGTGTGTGTGCGCGTGTGTGTGTGTGTTTGTCTGTGTGTGTGTACTCGAGCCCATGCTCTCACACCTGTCTAAGGTGCTTGCCTGCCCGTGGGCATGTGTTGCCGTGGGTATCCGGCTGTGGGTGCTTGATTGCCTGGTCTTCTGAGCGGCGGCCAGCACCAACCTGCCTGGGCTTGTGGACAGGGAGGCGACCGCTCGTAAGTCATACAGTGAAATGTACACTGTTCGGATCACGCCATTGGATTGGGAACCAACGGCAAGCAGGGTGCAACTTGAGGGGGCCCCTGCTGGCTCACGTTTGGACTTGAAGGGCTTCCATAAGGAGAACAACTGCACCGAATGGAAAGTCAAGAGATAATTTTGCAAGCCTCGAGTTCGTCATGCTGTTTCACTGCGAAGTAACTCCTAGATCTTGTTTGGTTTTGTTGATGTTTAGTTTTCTGGGTTTTCCCGGAGGGTGACAATGCCCTCCACCGCTGGAGAAGGGAAAAGATGTCGAGGAGGAAGGGGAAGAGTCCGAAGTGAACCACACGACTGCCTTCTCCTACACTCGTGCCTCCCCCTTAACGAAAGAGCAGACGTGCGAGGAGGAGGCTGAGGACACTAGGCCAGCTCAGAATAGACAGTGAAAGGAATAGAGGGAAGCAGTAACTGACCACCACCACCACCACCACCGTCACCATCACCACCACCTCCACCACCGTCGCCACGACAACCACGAGCGATGCCGTGGATCCAGTGCACAGGCGCTTCACTGTGTATCTTTTGCAACATGCACAGGGAGTGACAGGGAGACACAAGCTGCCGGCAGACCAAAGGACAGGCCACCAGGCAGCCCCTTGACCTGGGCTTGGCGGCGGGGGCGGCGTGGGGGTCCCTCCTGAGTGCCATCAAGGGCTCCGAGTCAGCAGTGGGCCCGCCGGGCCTACAGAAGGCAAAAGGAGAGGTAGAGCCACCTCTGACACCCTGAGTATGTCATGGGTACACTGCAAAGGGCCAAAGAGCCTCGGGATGCACTCAGGGCACTCAGGAAAGGTTAGGTAGAACCCTGGGAAATCTAGGTTACTAAGGGGAGGTAAGGGACACGAGAGGGGCGAGGTAATCCCCGATGGCAATTAAGGGATGGCTGTGAGGGAATGCCCCTTACTCTCCTAGTCCACGGGGGCATTTTCCCTTGCACAGGGAAAGTACATGTATTGGCCATGTTGAGCTTCCCAGGCACGCTCCCAACCGTGCCTTTTGTCCAGAGGGAAGAACTGAAAGTAAGGCATTGAGTGGAAGGCAGGAGCCGAAAGCGGAGAGCAAACAGAAATCAAAAGAAAGGACCATAATGGAGGTGAAGCATGAAGGCGATCCCCAGGGCACACTGTGTCCCAAGTTGGCAGATGGAACCGGCCGAAGCCTCCTGGGGCTTCCTGAGGGAAGAGCCGTCAGCCAAGGCTAAGTCTCAGCCACTCAGGCAAGGGGCAGAAGCGTGTCCAGGGAGAGGCCTGTTTGGCGATGCTGTAGTGCCCAACTGGGAAGTGGAAATAGCAACAGAAAAGGGCAAGGAGGAAGAACAGGGAACAAGGAAGGTAGGGCAACCGTCGGGTCCACGGAGACGGGCAGAGTGGGTACCAGTGCGGGGGCCTGCGCAGGCGTGCTGCCCTGAATGTGACCATGTGCGGGGTGGTGGGGGCGTGCGTGCGCGAGCCCGAGTGATTGCAGTAACATTAAGCCCTGGCGAACACAGGCAAGGGTGTGAAGCGATGCTGAGAGTAGGGGTTCCACCACGTGCTGCTCCCAATCCCTGCCCTCCTTCCTCCCTGCATTTCCCCCAAATCAGTGTCCGATGTGCCCTGATGTTTCATGCCTGGGAAAGATCCCCCTTAGGCCCTACCCGACAGGAAGGTGGTGACTTTTGTGGTCGCGGGATGTTTTCGTGTGTTTGTTTTTTCTCACCAATTTCAAAGGTGGGCCTACTTCCTGGGACAGCTTGGCCTACAAGAATGTCCCAAACAGACACTCCACTCCTCAATTCTAAGAGTCCTTCAGATACTTCAGCGTGTGCGAAATCCCTGGGACGTGGATGTGCTTTCCCTTGGAGCTCCCTCCTGCTCGCTCTGCACACCTAGGAAGACTTTAGAGGAGCAAAGAAAGGAAACGTTGAGGAAACTGTAAGGAGCCTCACGATCACCTTCCACATTGGTCTCGCGCCAGGCTCTGGGTGGCATATGGGCATGACATCCTTAAACACTCACGCCACGGTGACCGCCTGCTTTGCTTTGCATCTGCGGACACAAAATGTCACCAGCCTCTTCAGTAAACAAAGGTTGTGGCCCTGCCATCGGCACTCACACACTGCCTCTGCCCCCAAGGGTGGCCCCCGAGGGCAATTCAAGATGGAGAAAAGCAGGATAGTAGTCCTGGAAAGTTCAGATGCATACCTAGGAATGATTTCAATGGACCAAGACTCTTGTGTCTTCCCATGATTAGAAAAGCGCTCAAATCTCTGACTTGAGATGTTCTGGGTGAGGTGTTGCGGTTGTTGTTGGTGGTGGTGGTGGTGCTGGTGCTGTGTTTATGTCATTGTTTTGTTTTTTGTCTTTGTGATTAGCAGCAATCTTTTGGTATTCCCCGACATGTTTCTATTTTTTCCTCTTTTATTCAACGAAAACTCCTACATAGCCTGGCTCTTTCCTCCCGTACTAATTCAAGACCTTTCCATAGCACTTTGTGAGTGGCTGTCGCCGTGTCTGTAGTGCTCAGTAAGATCCCCGAATAAAAGGTTCCTCTCAGCTTTTACGTTGTAACTTTTTCTTCTCTACACATCCCAGTCGGCTCTGGATAAAGGCCCTGATCCCTTGTTTTGAGGCTCTGCCTGGAAATGCATCATAGGGTTAGGGTTAGGGTTAGGGTTAGGTTTAGGGTTACGGTTGGGTTTGGTGTTGGTGTTGTGGTTAGGGGTTAGGTTTAGGGTTAGGGTTAGGGTTAGGGTTAGAGGTAGGGTTAGGTTTAGGGTTACAGTTGTGGTTGTGGTTGTGGTTGTGGTTAGGGGTTAGGGTTAGGGTTAGTGTTAGGGTTTGGGTTAGGGTTAGTGTTAGGGTTAGGGTTAGGGTTAGGGATAGCGTTAGGGAACGGGTACGGTTTATGGTACAGGTTAGGGTACGACAACGGTTTAGGGTTAGGGTACGTGTTAGGATACGGGTTAGTGTTACAGTACGGATTAGGATTATGTTACGGGTTAGGGTAAGGATTAGGGTAAGCGTTAGTGTTAATGTTAGGGTTAGGGTTAGGGTTAGGGAACGGGTACAGTTTAGGGTACAGATCAGGGTATGACAACGGTTTAGGGTTAGCGTACGTGTTAGGGTACGGGTAGGGTAGTTGTTAGGGTACGGGTACGGGTTAGGGTTAGGGAACGCGTACGGGTGATGGTTAGGATTAGAGTTAGGGTTAGGGAACGGGTACGGTTTAGGGTACAGGTTAGTGTACGACAACGGTTTAGGGTTAGCGTAAGTGTTAGGGTACGGGTTAGTGTTAGTGTACGGGTTAGGATGAGGGTACGGGTTAGGGTAAGCCTTCGGGTAAGGTGTTGAGTGGTTCTTCAGAAGTGGCTTCTGAGATGTGTGCATGTGCGTGTCCGTGTGTGAGTGTGTGTGTGTGTGTGTGACTGTGTGTGTGTGTGTGTGTGCGCGCGCGTGTTTCCCGGGGATCCATAATTTCCCCTGCAAGATCTCACGGGTCTTCCAGTGAGAACACTAGGCCAGTGTCAGAGGTTAGGTTGAGAAGCAGAGTGATCTCCATGCCAAAGCAAGCCAAAAAGCTCCCTTCTTCCACATGACCCTCCAAACCCCAAGACCCACTTCCCCTCCCCCTCCGCCCTGTATCCCACTTCTCCCAAAGGATAAAAATTCACAGGGGCACCTGGAAAGAATTGAGCATGACATGTGGACGGGCTTCTGGCGCAGAACTGAAGCCTGAGAGCCTGGCTAGCGAGGCCTGCGGGAAGAAAGACCCCGGTGGTAGCGATCTTGTGGACAAATGTAGTCGAGGCCAAGTGGCCTTCCCCAAGTAGGCCCACCGGTGCGACCCATGCCATCCCCAAAAGTCCCACCCCTGCGCACAAAGGATGCTCGGGGTTTCCACGCAGGGATGCAGCGCGGTGGTCACCTCCGGACCCTTGTGACTCAAGTAAAGAAGGGTTCACAACCTTCGGAACCTTCCCGGGATGTGTCTGCCACTGACCCACAGGATCTTTGTCCCAGTGAAGCACTCAACTTGAGCAGAACAGAGGTTGCTCCCTAGGAAGTGATGCGGTGCAGACAAGCCACAGGACAGGAGTCAGAAGATACAAAGAAGAACTGCAAGCTCACTGGTGGATCTCTGCAGTGTCGTCGACAGCGGCGTTCACTGTGAACCAGGGCATCAAGGGAATCAAGAACTGCCTAGCTACACTTGCGGGTTTGGTGGAAAGTGGCCAAGTTGGTGAAGAGCCCAGCTGAAGGTGACATGGGTGGTCGGTGAGCTGGACTATGGATGGGGATGAGGATAATGGGATATTGGTGCCTCTGTGGCTGCTGCTGCTGCTGCTGTTGATGATGATGATAATGATGATGATGATGATGATGATGATGGGGAGAAGGAGGAGGAGGTGGAGGAGGACGAGGACGAGGACGAAGACCAGGACGAGGACGAGGACGAAGAAGGTGATCTAATAGTTTCACAGCCAGCACTACACACCGTCCACTGTTTGGAAGTTAAAGGCAGGCGCGGAAGGCTCGGTGGGGGTAGGGAAAGGGGAGACTGCCATTTCTGGAGCCACGGTGCCATCCGGCGGAATGGGTTATGTGAAAAGCCCAGGCAGCCGAGCTGTGTCTTCTGCCCTGCGCAGGGAACCGCGAGGCTGTGCTGGGCAGAATGGGTTCTGCCCAAGGCGCAGGAGGTCTCCTCCACGGGGTTTCAGAGGCCTGTGAGGGCGCCGTGCGCGCCAGTGCGACCCTGTGGGGAAAATCATGAGCCCTCGGGGCCCCGGACACAGCAGGCAATTCCCGGACTGTCCAGCCCAGGGAGCGGAGCTTCCCCCGTCAGCCATTTTGGGGGTGGGCCCAGAGCAACCCTGCAACTTTTCCTCCGGTGTCCCTGCTGGGGGAGTGCCGGGGTGCCCTGCCTGCGGCCGCACTGGGGTCACGTGGCCCCCTTCCTCACAGGAAGCTGAGGGGTCTTAGAGGTCCTGGAGCCGGGGCCATTTGCACCGGGCATCCCAGGGGCGGCCATCTCGTGCTGCCCCTGGGGTTTCTGAGGGCCTTGCCCAGCTGCACAACCAGGGTCCAGTCCCCCGCGGAGAGCACACATGAAGGCACGGCCCGGAGCCCATTGCCCATGTGCACCCTCAGGACACACACCCACCCCAGCCCCACGCCGCGCCGTCCCCACTGGGCCAGTTGCTTCCAGCCCTGTGGCTGTCTCCATCCCTTGAGACCTGGTAACTGGCTTTGAGCGAAACCATCTCCGCTTGGTGGCAGTATAGCTCCATCAAGGCCAACTAAGCGCCTAACCCTGCCCCCACTACATCATCAGGCCTGGGTTCTCCTCCCCTTCTAATGTAAAACCAAAAGCAAAACCAAACCAACACAGACAGTGCCACGAAGGAGGAGAGAAAAGGAAAGAAAGCAACCACCCACCGGCACCCACGCGGACCACCAAATGCACAGGACGAAAGGACCACTGGCCACGAGGCTGGACCCCCTGCAGTCCTTTCCACTTCCTTTCCTCCAACCCCCTTTTTCTTGACTCCTGCTCTTGGGAGAAGTAAAAGGCAAAGGATACACCAAGCGACCTGGCTGGGTGACATTGCCTGAGTGTCTAAATCACAGGATTTCTCCTGGACCAGGTGGCAGCCACCTTACTGGTGACGAAAACCCCGCTGGCTTGCAAGTCACTTTGTTGCAGGACTCCGCTTCCCTTTGAAGGCCCGAAGCTTCGGCTTGAGGCCACCACCTCGGGCTGGCCCAACAGTGCAGCCAGAAGTGGCTGGCCCAACCCGGAGGCGCCCCCAACATGGGGTGCCAAGGACTGGCTCTGGGCGGGCTGGCCTTGCCCTCACACAGGAACCTTGCAAGGCTAACAAACATCGCCAGTCACAGAGCCCCACACAGGGCCTTGCTTCTCTTGAGGATGGGCACAGACTCTGCTCCCACTTGGAGACCCCATTTATCTGGCTAAACAAGGGACGTTTCAGGTTTACACTGGCAGCTTGGGTCCACCTGCTGACCGACGACTATCACCTGGAACACAGAATGGCTGCGTGTCCCTTTCTGAGAGCCCCTCTGGGAATGCGTGTTTCAGCCATTCTCAGAGTACTTGCTGCGGTCAGGGGGTGGGGTGGGGGTGGGGTGGGGGGAGACAGGTGCGAGGGTATAGAGGAAAGCACAGGTGACAGCGTGTGTCAGTATGTTTGTGGTTGTGTGAGGGTGTGCTGTGTGTGGCGGGGTAGGAAGACAGGGTGTGTGTGTGTGTGTGCGCGCGTGTGTGTGTGTGTTTGTCTGTGTGTGTGTGTGCGTACTCGAGCCCATGCTCTCACACCTGTCTAAGGTGCTTGCCTGCCCGTGGGCATGTGTTGCCGTGGGTATCCGGCTGTGGGTGCTTGATTGCCTGGTCTTCTGAGCGGCGGCCAGCACCAACCTGCCTGGGCTTGTGGACAGGGAGGCGACCGCTCGTAAGTCATACAGTGAAATGTACACTGTTCGGATCACGCCATTGGATTGGGAACCAACGGCAAGCAGGGTGCAACTTGAGGGGGCCCCTGCTGGCTCACGTTTGGACTTGAAGGGCTTCCATAAGGAGAACAACTGCACCGAATGGAAAGTCAAGAGATAATTTTGCAAGCCTCGAGTTCGTCATGCTGTTTCACTGCGAAGTAACTCCTAGATCTTGTTTGGTTTTGTTGATGTTTAGTTTTCTGGGTTTTCCCGGAGGGTGACAATGCCCTCCACCGCTGGAGAAGGGAAAAGATGTCGAGGAGGAAGGGGAAGAGTCCGAAGTGAACCACACGACTGCCTTCTCCTACACTCGTGCCTCCCCCTTAACGAAAGAGCAGACGTGCGAGGAGGACGCTGAGGACACTAGGCCAGCTCAGAATAGACAGTGAAAGGAATAGAGGGAAGCAGTAACTGACCACCACCACCACCACCACCGTCACCATCACCACCACCTCCACCACCGTCGCCACGACAACCACGAGCGATGCCGTGGATCCAGTGCACAGGCGCTTCACTGTGTATCTTTTGCAACATGCACAGGGAGTGACAGGGAGACACAAGCTGCCGGCAGACCAAAGGACAGGCCACCAGGCAGCCCCTTGACCTGGGCTTGGCGGCGGGGGCGGCGTGGGAGTCCCTCCTGAGTGCCATCAAGGGCTCCGACTCAGCAGTGGGCCCGCCGGGCCTACAGAAGGCAAAAGGAGAGGTAGAGCCACCTCTGACACCCTGAGTATGTCATGGGTACACTGCAAAGGGCCAAAGAGCCTCGGGATGCACTCAGGGCACTCAGGAAAGGTTAGGTAGAACCCTGGGAAATCTAGGTTACTAAGGGGAGGTAAGGGACACGAGAGGGGCGAGGTAATCCCCGATGGCAATTAAGGGATGGCTGTGAGGGAATGCCCCTTACTCTCCTAGTCCACGGGGGCATTTTCCCTTGCACAGGGAAAGTACATGTATTGGCCATGTTGAGCTTCCCAGGCACGCTCCCAACCGTGCCTTTTGTCCAGAGGGAAGAACTGAAAGTAAGGCATTGAGTGGAAGGCAGGAGCCGAAAGCGGAGAGCAAACAGAAATCAAAAGAAAGGACCATAATGGAGGTGAAGCATGAAGGCGATCCCCAGGGCACACTGTGTCCCAAGTTGGCAGATGGAACCGGCCGAAGCCTCCTGGGGCTTCCTGAGGGAAGAGCCGTCAGCCAAGGCTAAGTCTCAGCCACTCAGGCAAGGGGCAGAAGCGTGTCCAGGGAGAGGCCTGTTTGGCGATGCTGTAGTGCCCAACTGGGAAGTGGAAATAGCAACAGAAAAGGGCAAGGAGGAAGAACAGGGAACAAGGAAGGTAGGGCAACCGTCGGGTCCACGGAGACGGGCAGAGTGGGTACCAGTGCGGGGGCCTGCGCAGGCGTGCTGCCCTGAATGTGACCATGTGCGGGGTGGTGGGGGCGTGCGTGCGCGAGCCCGAGTGATTGCAGTAACATTAAGCCCTGGCGAACACAGGCAAGGGTGTGAAGCGATGCTGAGAGTAGGGGTTCCACCACGTGCTGCTCCCAATCCCTGCCCTCCTTCCTCCCTGCATTTCCCCCAAATCAGTGTCCGATGTGCCCTGATGTTTCATGCCTGGGAAAGATCCCCCTTAGGCCCTACCCGACAGGAAGGTGGTGACTTTTGTGGTCGCGGGATGTTTTCGTGTGTTTGTTTTTTCTCACCAATTTCAAAGGTGGGCCTACTTCCTGGGACAGCTTGGCCTACAAGAATGTCCCAAACAGACACTCCACTCCTCAATTCTAAGAGTCCTTCAGATACTTCAGCGTGTGCGAAATCCCTGGGACGTGGATGTGCTTTCCCTTGGAGCTCCCTCCTGCTCGCTCTGCACACCTAGGAAGACTTTAGAGGAGCAAAGAAAGGAAACGTTGAGGAAACTGTAAGGAGCCTCACGATCACCTTCCACATTGGTCTCGCGCCAGGCTCTGGGTGGCATATGGGCATGACATCCTTAAACACTCACGCCACGGTGACCGCCTGCTTTGCTTTGCATCTGCGGACACAAAATGTCACCAGCCTCTTCAGTAAACAAAGGTTGTGGCCCTGCCATCGGCACTCACACACTGCCTCTGCCCCCAAGGGTGGCCCCCGAGGGCAATTCAAGATGGAGAAAAGCAGGATAGTAGTCCTGGAAAGTTCAGATGCATACCTAGGAATGATTTCAATGGACCAAGACTCTTGTGTCTTCCCATGATTAGAAAAGCGCTCAAATCTCTGACTTGAGATGTTCTGGGTGAGGTGTTGCGGTTGTTGTTGGTGGTGGTGGTGGTGCTGGTGCTGTGTTTATGTCATTGTTTTGTTTTTTGTCTTTGTGATTAGCAGCAATCTTTTGGTATTCCCCGACATGTTTCTATTTTTTCCTCTTTTATTCAACGAAAACTCCTACATAGCCTGGCTCTTTCCTCCCGTACTAATTCAAGACCTTTCCATAGCACTTTGTGAGTGGCTGTCGCCGTGTCTGTAGTGCTCAGTAAGATCCCCGAATAAAAGGTTCCTCTCAGCTTTTACGTTGTAACTTTTTCTTCTCTACACATCCCAGTCGGCTCTGGATAAAGGCCCTGATCCCTTGTTTTGAGGCTCTGCCTGGAAATGCATCATAGGGTTAGGGTTAGGGTTAGGGTTAGGTTTAGGGTTACGGTTGGGTTTGGTGTTGGTGTTGTGGTTAGGGGTTAGGTTTAGGGTTAGGGTTAGGGTTAGGGTTAGAGGTAGGGTTAGGTTTAGGGTTACAGTTGTGGTTGTGGTTGTGGTTGTGGTTAGGGGTTAGGGTTAGGGTTAGTGTTAGGGTTTGGGTTAGGGTTAGTGTTAGGGTTAGGGTTAGGGTTAGGGATAGCGTTAGGGAACGGGTACGGTTTATGGTACAGGTTAGGGTACGACAACGGTTTAGGGTTAGGGTACGTGTTAGGATACGGGTTAGTGTTACAGTACGGATTAGGATTATGTTACGGGTTAGGGTAAGGATTAGGGTAAGCGTTAGTGTTAATGTTAGGGTTAGGGTTAGGGTTAGGGAACGGGTACAGTTTAGGGTACAGATCAGGGTATGACAACGGTTTAGGGTTAGCGTACGTGTTAGGGTACGGGTAGGGTAGTTGTTAGGGTACGGGTACGGGTTAGGGTTAGGGAACGCGTACGGGTGACGGTTAGGATTAGAGTTAGGGTTAGGGAACGGGTACGGTTTAGGGTACAGGTTAGTGTACGACAACGGTTTAGGGTTAGCGTAAGTGTTAGGGTACGGGTTAGTGTTAGTGTACGGGTTAGGATGAGGGTACGGGTTAGGGTAAGCCTTCGGGTAAGGTGTTGAGTGGTTCTTCAGAAGTGGCTTCTGAGATGTGTGCATGTGCGTGTCCGTGTGTGAGTGTGTGTGTGTGTGTGTGACTGTGTGTGTGTGTGTGTGTGCGCGCGCGTGTTTCCCGGGGATCCATAATTTCCCCTGCAAGATCTCACGGGTCTTCCAGTGAGAACACTAGGCCAGTGTCAGAGGTTAGGTTGAGAAGCAGAGTGATCTCCATGCCAAAGCAAGCCAAAAAGCTCCCTTCTTCCACATGACCCTCCAAACCCCAAGACCCACTTCCCCTCCCCCTCCGCCCTGTATCCCACTTCTCCCAAAGGATAAAAATTCACAGGGGCACCTGGAAAGAATTGAGCATGACATGTGGACGGGCTTCTGGCGCAGAACTGAAGCCTGAGAGCCTGGCTAGCGAGGCCTGCGGGAAGAAAGACCCCGGTGGTAGCGATCTTGTGGACAAATGTAGTCGAGGCCAAGTGGCCTTCCCCAAGTAGGCCCACCGGTGCGACCCATGCCATCCCCAAAAGTCCCACCCCTGCGCACAAAGGATGCTCGGGGTTTCCACGCAGGGATGCAGCGCGGTGGTCACCTCCGGACCCTTGTGACTCAAGTAAAGAAGGGTTCACAACCTTCGGAACCTTCCCGGGATGTGTCTGCCACTGACCCACAGGATCTTTGTCCCAGTGAAGCACTCAACTTGAGCAGAACAGAGGTTGCTCCCTAGGAAGTGATGCGGTGCAGACAAGCCACAGGACAGGAGTCAGAAGATACAAAGAAGAAACTGCAAGCTCACTGGTGGGATCTCTGCAGTGTCGTCGACAGCGGCGTTCACTGTGAACCAGGGCATCAAGGGAATCAAGAACTGCCTAGCTACACTTGCGGGTTTGGTGGAAAGTGGCCAAGTTGGTGAAGAGCCCAGCTGAAGGTGACATGGGTGGTCGGTGAGCTGGACTATGGATGGGGATGAGGATAATGGGATATTGGTGCCTCTGTGGCTGCTGCTGCTGCTGCTGTTGATGATGATGATAATGATGATGATGATGATGATGATGATGGGGAGAAGGAGGAGGAGGTGGAGGAGGACGAGGACGAGGACGAAGACCAGGACGAGGACGAGGACGAAGAAGGTGATCTAATAGTTTCACAGCCAGCACTACACACCGTCCACTGTTTGGAAGTTAAAGGCAGGCGCGGAAGGCTCGGTGGGGGTAGGGAAAGGGGAGACTGCCATTTCTGGAGCCACGGTGCCATCCGGCGGAATGGGTTATGTGAAAAGCCCAGGCAGCCGAGCTGTGTCTTCTGCCCTGCGCAGGGAACCGCGAGGCTGTGCTGGGCAGAATGGGTTCTGCCCAAGGCGCAGGAGGTCTCCTCCACGGGGTTTCAGAGGCCTGTGAGGGCGCCGTGCGCGCCAGTGCGACCCTGTGGGGAAAATCATGAGCCCTCGGGGCCCCGGACACAGCAGGCAATTCCCGGACTGTCCAGCCCAGGGAGCGGAGCTTCCCCCGTCAGCCATTTTGGGGGTGGGCCCAGAGCAACCCTGCAACTTTTCCTCCGGTGTCCCTGCTGGGGAGTGCCGGGGTGCCCTGCCTGCGGCCGCACTGGGGTCACGTGGCCCCCTTCCTCACAGGAAGCTGAGGGTCTTAGAGGTCCTGGAGCCGGGGCCATTTGCACCGGGCATCCCAGGGGCGGCCATCTCGTGCTGCCCCTGGGGTTTCTGAGGGCCTTGCCCAGCTGCACAACCAGGGTCCAGTCCCCCGCGGAGAGCACACATGAAGGCACGGCCCGGAGCCCATTGCCCATGTGCACCCTCAGGACACACACCCACCCCAGCCCCACGCCGCGCCGTCCCCACTGGGCCAGTTGCTTCCAGCCCTGTGGCTGTCTCCATCCCTTGAGACCTGGTAACTGGCTTTGAGCGAAACCATCTCCGCTTGGTGGCAGTATAGCTCCATCAAGGCCAACTAAGCGCCTAACCCTGCCCCCACTACATCATCAGGCCTGGGTTCTCCTCCCCTTCTAATGTAAAACCAAAAGCAAAACCAAACCAACACAGACAGTGCCACGAAGGAGGAGAGAAAAGGAAAGAAAGCAACCACCCACCGGCACCCACGCGGACCACCAAATGCACAGGACGAAAGGACCACTGGCCACGAGGCTGGACCCCCTGCAGTCCTTTCCACTTCCTTTCCTCCAACCCCCTTTTTCTTGACTCCTGCTCTTGGGAGAAGTAAAAGGCAAAGGATACACCAAGCGACCTGGCTGGGTGACATTGCCTGAGTGTCTAAATCACAGGATTTCTCCTGGACCAGGTGGCAGCCACCTTACTGGTGACGAAAACCCCGCTGGCTTGCAAGTCACTTTGTTGCAGGACTCCGCTTCCCTTTGAAGGCCCGAAGCTTCGGCTTGAGGCCACCACCTCGGGCTGGCCCAACAGTGCAGCCAGAAGTGGCTGGCCCAACCCGGAGGCGCCCCCAACATGGGGTGCCAAGGACTGGCTCTGGGCGGGCTGGCCTTGCCCTCACACAGGAACCTTGCAAGGCTAACAAACATCGCCAGTCACAGAGCCCCACACAGGGCCTTGCTTCTCTTGAGGATGGGCACAGACTCTGCTCCCACTTGGAGACCCCATTTATCTGGCTAAACAAGGGACGTTTCAGGTTTACACTGGCAGCTTGGGTCCACCTGCTGACCGACGACTATCACCTGGAACACAGAATGGCTGCGTGTCCCTTTCTGAGAGCCCCTCTGGGAATGCGTGTTTCAGCCATTCTCAGAGTACTTGCTGCGGTCAGGGGGTGGGGTGGGGGTGGGGTGGGGGGAGACAGGTGCGAGGGTATAGAGGAAAGCACAGGTGACAGCGTGTGTCAGTATGTTTGTGGTTGTGTGAGGGTGTGCTGTGTGTGGCGGGGTAGGAAGACAGGGTGTGTGTGTGTGTGTGCGCGCGTGTGTGTGTGTGTTTGTCTGTGTGTGTGTGTGCGTACTCGAGCCCATGCTCTCACACCTGTCTAAGGTGCTTGCCTGCCCGTGGGCATGTGTTGCCGTGGGTATCCGGCTGTGGGTGCTTGATTGCCTGGTCTTCTGAGCGGCGGCCAGCACCAACCTGCCTGGGCTTGTGGACAGGGAGGCGACCGCTCGTAAGTCATACAGTGAAATGTACACTGTTCGGATCACGCCATTGGATTGGGAACCAACGGCAAGCAGGGTGCAACTTGAGGGGGCCCCTGCTGGCTCACGTTTGGACTTGAAGGGCTTCCATAAGGAGAACAACTGCACCGAATGGAAAGTCAAGAGATAATTTTGCAAGCCTCGAGTTCGTCATGCTGTTTCACTGCGAAGTAACTCCTAGATCTTGTTTGGTTTTGTTGATGTTTAGTTTTCTGGGTTTTCCCGGAGGGTGACAATGCCCTCCACCGCTGGAGAAGGGAAAAGATGTCGAGGAGGAAGGGGAAGAGTCCGAAGTGAACCACACGACTGCCTTCTCCTACACTCGTGCCTCCCCCTTAACGAAAGAGCAGACGTGCGAGGAGGACGCTGAGGACACTAGGCCAGCTCAGAATAGACAGTGAAAGGAATAGAGGGAAGCAGTAACTGACCACCACCACCACCACCACCGTCACCATCACCACCACCTCCACCACCGTCGCCACGACAACCACGAGCGATGCCGTGGATCCAGTGCACAGGCGCTTCACTGTGTATCTTTTGCAACATGCACAGGGAGTGACAGGGAGACACAAGCTGCCGGCAGACCAAAGGACAGGCCACCAGGCAGCCCCTTGACCTGGGCTTGGCGGCGGGGGCGGCGTGGGGGTCCCTCCTGAGTGCCATCAAGGGCTCCGACTCAGCAGTGGGCCCGCCGGGCCTACAGAAGGCAAAAGGAGAGGTAGAGCCACCTCTGACACCCTGAGTATGTCATGGGTACACTGCAAAGGGCCAAAGAGCCTCGGGATGCACTCAGGGCACTCAGGAAAGGTTAGGTAGAACCCTGGGAAATCTAGGTTACTAAGGGGAGGTAAGGGACACGAGAGGGGCGAGGTAATCCCCGATGGCAATTAAGGGATGGCTGTGAGGGAATGCCCCTTACTCTCCTAGTCCACGGGGGCATTTTCCCTTGCACAGGGAAAGTACATGTATTGGCCATGTTGAGCTTCCCAGGCACGCTCCCAACCGTGCCTTTTGTCCAGAGGGAAGAACTGAAAGTAAGGCATTGAGTGGAAGGCAGGAGCCGAAAGCGGAGAGCAAACAGAAATCAAAAGAAAGGACCATAATGGAGGTGAAGCATGAAGGCGATCCCCAGGGCACACTGTGTCCCAAGTTGGCAGATGGAACCGGCCGAAGCCTCCTGGGGCTTCCTGAGGGAAGAGCCGTCAGCCAAGGCTAAGTCTCAGCCACTCAGGCAAGGGGCAGAAGCGTGTCCAGGGAGAGGCCTGTTTGGCGATGCTGTAGTGCCCAACTGGGAAGTGGAAATAGCAACAGAAAAGGGCAAGGAGGAAGAACAGGGAACAAGGAAGGTAGGGCAACCGTCGGGTCCACGGAGACGGGCAGAGTGGGTACCAGTGCGGGGGCCTGCGCAGGCGTGCTGCCCTGAATGTGACCATGTGCGGGGTGGTGGGGGCGTGCGTGCGCGAGCCCGAGTGATTTCAGTAACATTAAGCCCTGGCGAACACAGGCAAGGGTGTGAAGCGATGCTGAGAGTAGGGGTTCCACCACGTGCTGCTCCCAATCCCTGCCCTCCTTCCTCCCTGCATTTCCCCCAAATCAGTGTCCGATGTGCCCTGATGTTTCATGCCTGGGAAAGATCCCCCTTAGGCCCTACCCGACAGGAAGGTGGTGACTTTTGTGGTCGCGGGATGTTTTCGTGTGTTTGTTTTTTCTCACCAATTTCAAAGGTGGGCCTACTTCCTGGGACAGCTTGGCCTACAAGAATGTCCCAAACAGACACTCCACTCCTCAATTCTAAGAGTCCTTCAGATACTTCAGCGTGTGCGAAATCCCTGGGACGTGGATGTGCTTTCCCTTGGAGCTCCCTCCTGCTCGCTCTGCACACCTAGGAAGACTTTAGAGGAGCAAAGAAAGGAAACGTTGAGGAAACTGTAAGGAGCCTCACGATCACCTTCCACATTGGTCTCGCGCCAGGCTCTGGGTGGCATATGGGCATGACATCCTTAAACACTCACGCCACGGTGACCGCCTGCTTTGCTTTGCATCTGCGGACACAAAATGTCACCAGCCTCTTCAGTAAACAAAGGTTGTGGCCCTGCCATCGGCACTCACACACTGCCTCTGCCCCCAAGGGTGGCCCCCGAGGGCAATTCAAGATGGAGAAAAGCAGGATAGTAGTCCTGGAAAGTTCAGATGCATACCTAGGAATGATTTCAATGGACCAAGACTCTTGTGTCTTCCCATGATTAGAAAAGCGCTCAAATCTCTGACTTGAGATGTTCTGGGTGAGGTGTTGCGGTTGTTGTTGTTGGTGGTGGTGGTGCTGGTGCTGTGTTTATGTCATTGTTTTGTTTTTTGTCTTTGTGATTAGCAGCAATCTTTTGGTATTCCCCGACATGTTTCTATTTTTTCCTCTTTTATTCAACGAAAACTCCTACATAGCCTGGCTCTTTCCTCCCGTACTAATTCAAGACCTTTCCATAGCACTTTGTGAGTGGCTGTCGCCGTGTCTGTAGTGCTCAGTAAGATCCCCGAATAAAAGGTTCCTCTCAGCTTTTACGTTGTAACTTTTTCTTCTCTACACATCCCAGTCGGCTCTGGATAAAGGCCCTGATCCCTTGTTTTGAGGCTCTGCCTGGAAATGCATCATAGGGTTAGGGTTAGGGTTAGGGTTAGGTTTAGGGTTACGGTTGGGTTTGGTGTTGGTGTTGTGGTTAGGGGTTAGGTTTAGGGTTAGGGTTAGGGTTAGGGTTAGAGGTAGGGTTAGGTTTAGGGTTACAGTTGTGGTTGTGGTTGTGGTTGTGGTTAGGGGTTAGGGTTAGGGTTAGTGTTAGGGTTTGGGTTAGGGTTAGTGTTAGGGTTAGGGTTAGGGTTAGGGATAGCGTTAGGGAACGGGTACGGTTTATGGTACAGGTTAGGGTACGACAACGGTTTAGGGTTAGGGTACGTGTTAGGATACGGGTTAGTGTTACAGTACGGATTAGGATTATGTTACGGGTTAGGGTAAGGATTAGGGTAAGCGTTAGTGTTAATGTTAGGGTTAGGGTTAGGGTTAGGGAACGGGTACAGTTTAGGGTACAGATCAGGGTATGACAACGGTTTAGGGTTAGCGTACGTGTTAGGGTACGGGTAGGGTAGTTGTTAGGGTACGGGTACGGGTTAGGGTTAGGGAACGCGTACGGGTGACGGTTAGGATTAGAGTTAGGGTTAGGGAACGGGTACGGTTTAGGGTACAGGTTAGTGTACGACAACGGTTTAGGGTTAGCGTAAGTGTTAGGGTACGGGTTAGTGTTAGTGTACGGGTTAGGATGAGGGTACGGGTTAGGGTAAGCCTTCGGGTAAGGTGTTGAGTGGTTCTTCAGAAGTGGCTTCTGAGATGTGTGCATGTGCGTGTCCGTGTGTGAGTGTGTGTGTGTGTGTGTGACTGTGTGTGTGTGTGTGTGTGCGCGCGCGTGTTTCCCGGGGATCCATAATTTCCCCTGCAAGATCTCACGGGTCTTCCAGTGAGAACACTAGGCCAGTGTCAGAGGTTAGGTTGAGAAGCAGAGTGATCTCCATGCCAAAGCAAGCCAAAAAGCTCCCTTCTTCCACATGACCCTCCAAACCCCAAGACCCACTTCCCCTCCCCCTCCGCCCTGTATCCCACTTCTCCCAAAGGATAAAAATTCACAGGGGCACCTGGAAAGAATTGAGCATGACATGTGGACGGGCTTCTGGCGCAGAACTGAAGCCTGAGAGCCTGGCTAGCGAGGCCTGCGGGAAGAAAGACCCCGGTGGTAGCGATCTTGTGGACAAATGTAGTCGAGGCCAAGTGGCCTTCCCCAAGTAGGCCCACCGGTGCGACCCATGCCATCCCCAAAAGTCCCACCCCTGCGCACAAAGGATGCTCGGGGTTTCCACGCAGGGATGCAGCGCGGTGGTCACCTCCGCACCCTTGTGACTCAAGTAAAGAAGGGTTCACAACCTTCGGAACCTTCCCGGGATGTGTCTGCCACTGACCCACAGGATCTTTGTCCCAGTGAAGCACTCAACTTGAGCAGAACAGAGGTTGCTCCCTAGGAAGTGATGCGGTGCAGACAAGCCACAGGACAGGAGTCAGAAGATACAAAGAAGAAACTGCAAGCTCACTGGTGGGATCTCTGCAGTGTCGTCGACAGCGGCGTTCACTGTGAACCAGGGCATCAAGGGAATCAAGAACTGCCTAGCTACACTTGCGGGTTTGGTGGAAAGTGGCCAAGTTGGTGAAGAGCCCAGCTGAAGGTGACATGGGTGGTCGGTGAGCTGGACTATGGATGGGGATGAGGATAATGGGATATTGGTGCCTCTGTGGCTGCTGCTGCTGCTGCTGTTGATGATGATGATAATGATGATGATGATGATGATGATGATGGGGAGAAGGAGGAGGAGGTGGAGGAGGACGAGGACGAGGACGAAGACCAGGACGAGGACGAGGACGAAGAAGGTGATCTAATAGTTTCACAGCCAGCACTACACACCGTCCACTGTTTGGAAGTTAAAGGCAGGCGCGGAAGGCTCGGTGGGGGTAGGGAAAGGGGAGACTGCCATTTCTGGAGCCACGGTGCCATCCGGCGGAATGGGTTATGTGAAAAGCCCAGGCAGCCGAGCTGTGTCTTCTGCCCTGCGCAGGGAACCGCGAGGCTGTGCTGGGCAGAATGGGTTCTGCCCAAGGCGCAGGAGGTCTCCTCCACGGGGTTTCAGAGGCCTGTGAGGGCGCCGTGCGCGCCAGTGCGACCCTGTGGGGAAAATCATGAGCCCTCGGGGCCCCGGACACAGCAGGCAATTCCCGGACTGTCCAGCCCAGGGAGCGGAGCTTCCCCCGTCAGCCATTTTGGGGGTGGGCCCAGAGCAACCCTGCAACTTTTCCTCCGGTGTCCCTGCTGGGGAGTGCCGGGGTGCCCTGCCTGCGGCCGCACTGGGGTCACGTGGCCCCCTTCCTCACAGGAAGCTGAGGGTCTTAGAGGTCCTGGAGCCGGGGCCATTTGCACCGGGCATCCCAGGGGCGGCCATCTCGTGCTGCCCCTGGGGTTTCTGAGGGCCTTGCCCAGCTGCACAACCAGGGTCCAGTCCCCCGCGGAGAGCACACATGAAGGCACGGCCCGGAGCCCATTGCCCATGTGCACCCTCAGGACACACACCCACCCCAGCCCCACGCCGCGCCGTCCCCACTGGGCCAGTTGCTTCCAGCCCTGTGGCTGTCTCCATCCCTTGAGACCTGGTAACTGGCTTTGAGCGAAACCATCTCCGCTTGGTGGCAGTATAGCTCCATCAAGGCCAACTAAGCGCCTAACCCTGCCCCCACTACATCATCAGGCCTGGGTTCTCCTCCCCTTCTAATGTAAAACCAAAAGCAAAACCAAACCAACACAGACAGTGCCACGAAGGAGGAGAGAAAAGGAAAGAAAGCAACCACCCACCGGCACCCACGCGGACCACCAAATGCACAGGACGAAAGGACCACTGGCCACGAGGCTGGACCCCCTGCAGTCCTTTCCACTTCCTTTCCTCCAACCCCCTTTTTCTTGACTCCTGCTCTTGGGAGAAGTAAAAGGCAAAGGATACACCAAGCGACCTGGCTGGGTGACATTGCCTGAGTGTCTAAATCACAGGATTTCTCCTGGACCAGGTGGCAGCCACCTTACTGGTGACGAAAACCCCGCTGGCTTGCAAGTCACTTTGTTGCAGGACTCCGCTTCCCTTTGAAGGCCCGAAGCTTCGGCTTGAGGCCACCACCTCGGGCTGGCCCAACAGTGCAGCCAGAAGTGGCTGGCCCAACCCGGAGGCGCCCCCAACATGGGGTGCCAAGGACTGGCTCTGGGCGGGCTGGCCTTGCCCTCACACAGGAACCTTGCAAGGCTAACAAACATCGCCAGTCACAGAGCCCCACACAGGGCCTTGCTTCTCTTGAGGATGGGCACAGACTCTGCTCCCACTTGGAGACCCCATTTATCTGGCTAAACAAGGGACGTTTCAGGTTTACACTGGCAGCTTGGGTCCACCTGCTGACCGACGACTATCACCTGGAACACAGAATGGCTGCGTGTCCCTTTCTGAGAGCCCCTCTGGGAATGCGTGTTTCAGCCATTCTCAGAGTACTTGCTGCGGTCAGGGGGTGGGGTGGGGGTGGGGTGGGGGGAGACAGGTGCGAGGGTATAGAGGAAAGCACAGGTGACAGCGTGTGTCAGTATGTTTGTGGTTGTGTGAGGGTGTGCTGTGTGTGGCGGGGTAGGAAGACAGGGTGTGTGTGTGTGTGTGCGCGCGTGTGTGTGTGTGTTTGTCTGTGTGTGTGTGTGCGTACTCGAGCCCATGCTCTCACACCTGTCTAAGGTGCTTGCCTGCCCGTGGGCATGTGTTGCCGTGGGTATCCGGCTGTGGGTGCTTGATTGCCTGGTCTTCTGAGCGGCGGCCAGCACCAACCTGCCTGGGCTTGTGGACAGGGAGGCGACCGCTCGTAAGTCATACAGTGAAATGTACACTGTTCGGATCACGCCATTGGATTGGGAACCAACGGCAAGCAGGGTGCAACTTGAGGGGGCCCCTGCTGGCTCACGTTTGGACTTGAAGGGCTTCCATAAGGAGAACAACTGCACCGAATGGAAAGTCAAGAGATAATTTTGCAAGCCTCGAGTTCGTCATGCTGTTTCACTGCGAAGTAACTCCTAGATCTTGTTTGGTTTTGTTGATGTTTAGTTTTCTGGGTTTTCCCGGAGGGTGACAATGCCCTCCACCGCTGGAGAAGGGAAAAGATGTCGAGGAGGAAGGGGAAGAGTCCGAAGTGAACCACACGACTGCCTTCTCCTACACTCGTGCCTCCCCCTTAACGAAAGAGCAGACGTGCGAGGAGGACGCTGAGGACACTAGGCCAGCTCAGAATAGACAGTGAAAGGAATAGAGGGAAGCAGTAACTGACCACCACCACCACCACCACCGTCACCATCACCACCACCTCCACCACCGTCGCCACGACAACCACGAGCGATGCCGTGGATCCAGTGCACAGGCGCTTCACTGTGTATCTTTTGCAACATGCACAGGGAGTGACAGGGAGACACAAGCTGCCGGCAGACCAAAGGACAGGCCACCAGGCAGCCCCTTGACCTGGGCTTGGCGGCGGGGGCGGCGTGGGGGTCCCTCCTGAGTGCCATCAAGGGCTCCGACTCAGCAGTGGGCCCGCCGGGCCTACAGAAGGCAAAAGGAGAGGTAGAGCCACCTCTGACACCCTGAGTATGTCATGGGTACACTGCAAAGGGCCAAAGAGCCTCGGGATGCACTCAGGGCACTCAGGAAAGGTTAGGTAGAACCCTGGGAAATCTAGGTTACTAAGGGGAGGTAAGGGACACGAGAGGGGCGAGGTAATCCCCGATGGCAATTAAGGGATGGCTGTGAGGGAATGCCCCTTACTCTCCTAGTCCACGGGGGCATTTTCCCTTGCACAGGGAAAGTACATGTATTGGCCATGTTGAGCTTCCCAGGCACGCTCCCAACCGTGCCTTTTGTCCAGAGGGAAGAACTGAAAGTAAGGCATTGAGTGGAAGGCAGGAGCCGAAAGCGGAGAGCAAACAGAAATCAAAAGAAAGGACCATAATGGAGGTGAAGCATGAAGGCGATCCCCAGGGCACACTGTGTCCCAAGTTGGCAGATGGAACCGGCCGAAGCCTCCTGGGGCTTCCTGAGGGAAGAGCCGTCAGCCAAGGCTAAGTCTCAGCCACTCAGGCAAGGGGCAGAAGCGTGTCCAGGGAGAGGCCTGTTTGGCGATGCTGTAGTGCCCAACTGGGAAGTGGAAATAGCAACAGAAAAGGGCAAGGAGGAAGAACAGGGAACAAGGAAGGTAGGGCAACCGTCGGGTCCACGGAGACGGGCAGAGTGGGTACCAGTGCGGGGGCCTGCGCAGGCGTGCTGCCCTGAATGTGACCATGTGCGGGGTGGTGGGGGCGTGCGTGCGCGAGCCCGAGTGATTTCAGTAACATTAAGCCCTGGCGAACACAGGCAAGGGTGTGAAGCGATGCTGAGAGTAGGGGTTCCACCACGTGCTGCTCCCAATCCCTGCCCTCCTTCCTCCCTGCATTTCCCCCAAATCAGTGTCCGATGTGCCCTGATGTTTCATGCCTGGGAAAGATCCCCCTTAGGCCCTACCCGACAGGAAGGTGGTGACTTTTGTGGTCGCGGGATGTTTTCGTGTGTTTGTTTTTTCTCACCAATTTCAAAGGTGGGCCTACTTCCTGGGACAGCTTGGCCTACAAGAATGTCCCAAACAGACACTCCACTCCTCAATTCTAAGAGTCCTTCAGATACTTCAGCGTGTGCGAAATCCCTGGGACGTGGATGTGCTTTCCCTTGGAGCTCCCTCCTGCTCGCTCTGCACACCTAGGAAGACTTTAGAGGAGCAAAGAAAGGAAACGTTGAGGAAACTGTAAGGAGCCTCACGATCACCTTCCACATTGGTCTCGCGCCAGGCTCTGGGTGGCATATGGGCATGACATCCTTAAACACTCACGCCACGGTGACCGCCTGCTTTGCTTTGCATCTGCGGACACAAAATGTCACCAGCCTCTTCAGTAAACAAAGGTTGTGGCCCTGCCATCGGCACTCACACACTGCCTCTGCCCCCAAGGGTGGCCCCCGAGGGCAATTCAAGATGGAGAAAAGCAGGATAGTAGTCCTGGAAAGTTCAGATGCATACCTAGGAATGATTTCAATGGACCAAGACTCTTGTGTCTTCCCATGATTAGAAAAGCGCTCAAATCTCTGACTTGAGATGTTCTGGGTGAGGTGTTGCGGTTGTTGTTGGTGGTGGTGGTGGTGCTGGTGCTGTGTTTATGTCATTGTTTTGTTTTTTGTCTTTGTGATTAGCAGCAATCTTTTGGTATTCCCCGACATGTTTCTATTTTTTCCTCTTTTATTCAACGAAAACTCCTACATAGCCTGGCTCTTTCCTCCCGTACTAATTCAAGACCTTTCCATAGCACTTTGTGAGTGGCTGTCGCCGTGTCTGTAGTGCTCAGTAAGATCCCCGAATAAAAGGTTCCTCTCAGCTTTTACGTTGTACCTTTTTCTTCTCTACACATCCCAGTCGGCTCTGGATAAAGGCCCTGATCCCTTGTTTTGAGGCTCTGCCTGGAAATGCATCATAGGGTTAGGGTTAGGGTTAGGGTTAGGGTTAGGTTTAGGGTTACGGTTGGGTTTGGTGTTGGTGTTGTGGTTAGGGGTTAGGTTTAGGGTTAGGGTTAGGGTTAGGGTTAGAGGTAGGGTTAGGGTTTTAGTTAGGGTTAGGTTTAGGGTTACGGTTGTGGTTGTGGTTGTGGTTGTGGTTAGGGGTTAGGGTTAGGGTTAGTGTTAGGGTTTGGGTTAGGGTTAGTGTTAGTGTTAGGGTTAGGGTTATCGTTAGGGTTAGGGTTAGGGTTAGCGTTAGGGAACGGGTACGGTTTATGGTACAGGTTAGGGTACGACAACGGTTTAGGGTTAGGGTACGTGTTAGGATACGGGTTAGTGTTACAGTACGGATTAGGATTATGTTACGGGTTAGGGTAAGGATTAGGGTAAGCGTTAGTGTTAATGTTAGGGTTAGGGTTAGGGTTAGGGAACGGGTACGGTTTAGGGTACAGATCAGGGTATGACAACGGTTTAGGGTTAGCGTACGTGTTAGGGTACGGGTAGGGTAGTTGTTAGGGTACGGGTACGGGTTAGGGTTAGGGAACGCGTACGGGTGACGGTTAGGATTAGAGTTAGGGTTAGGGAACGGGTACGGTTTAGGGTACAGGTTAGTGTACGACAACGGTTTAGGGTTAGCGTAAGTGTTAGGGTACGGGTTAGTGTTAGTGTACGGGTTAGGATGAGGGTACGGGTTAGGGTAAGCCTTCGGGTAAGGTGTTGAGTGGTTCTTCAGAAGTGGTTTCTGAGATGTGTGCATGTGCGTGTCCGTGTGTGAGTGTGTGTGTGTGTGTGTGACTGTGTGTGTGTGTGTGTGCGCGCGCACGTGTTTCCCGGGGATCCATAATTTCCCCTGCAAGATCTCACGGGTCTTCCAGTGAGAACACTAGGCCAGTGTCAGAGGTTAGGTTGAGAAGCAGAGTGATCTCCATGCCAAAGCAAGCCAAAAAGCTCCCTTCTTCCACATGACCCTCCAAACCCCAAGACCCACTTCCCCTCCCCCTCCGCCCTGTATCCCACTTCTCCCAAAGGATAAAAATTCACAGGGGCACCTGGAAAGAATTGAGCATGACATGTGGACGGGCTTCTGGCGCAGAACTGAAGCCTGAGAGCCTGGCTAGCGAGGCCTGCGGGAAGAAAGACCCCGGTGGTAGCGAACTTGTGGACAAATGTAGTCGAGGCCAAGTGGCCTTCCCCAAGTAGGCCCACCGGTGCGACCCATGCCATCCCCAAAAGTCCCACCCCTGCGTACAAAGGATGCTCGGGGTTTCCACGCAGGGATGCAGCGCGGTGGTCACCTCCGGCCCTTGTGACTCAAGTAAAGAAGGGTTCACAACCTTCGGAACCATCCCGGGATGTGTCTGCCACTGACCCACAGGATCTTTGTCCCAGTGAAGCACTCAACTTGAGCAGAACAGAGGTTGCTCCCTAGGAAGTGATGCGGTGCAGACAAGCCACAGGACAGGAGTCAGAAGATACAAAGAAGAAACTGCAAGCTCACTGGTGGGATCTCTGCAGTGTCGTCGACAGCGGCGTTCACTGTGAACCAGGGCATCAAGGGAATCAAGAACTGCCTAGCTACACTTGCGGGTTTGGTGGAAAGTGGCCAAGTTGGTGAAGAGCCCAGCTGAAGGTGACATGGGTGGTCGGTGAGCTGGACTATGGATGGGGATGAGGATAATGGGATATTGGTGCCTCTGTGGCTGCTGCTGCTGCTGCTGTTGATGATGATGATAATGATGATGATGATGATGATGGGGAGAAGGAGGAGGAGGAGGGGGTGGAGGAGGACGACGACGACGACCAGAAAGAGGACGAGGACCAGGACGAGGAAGGTGATCTAATAGTTTCACAGCCAGCACTACACACCGTCCACTGTTTGGAAGTTAAAGGCAGGCGCGGAAGGCTCGGTGGGGGTAGGGAAAGGGGAGACTGCCATTTCTGGAGCCACAGTGTCATCCAGCGGAATGCGTTATGTGAAAAGCCCAGGCAGCCGAGCTGTGTCTTCTGCCCTGCGCAGGGAACCGCGAGGCTGTGCTGGGCAGAATGGGTTCTGCCCAAGGCGCAGGAGGTCTCCTCCACGGGGTTTCAGAGGCCTGTGAGGGCGCCGTGCGCGCCAGTGCGACCCTGTGGGGAAAATCATGAGCCCTCGGGGCCCCGGACACAGCAGTCAATTCCCGGACTGTCCAGCCCAGGGAGCGGAGCTTCCCCCGTCAGCCATTTTGGGGGTGGGCCCAGAGCAACCCTGCAACTTTTCCTCCGGTGTCCCTGCTGGGGAGTGCCGGGGTGCCCTGCCTGCGGCCGCACTGGGGTCACGTGGCCCCCTTCCTCACCGGAAGCTGAGGGTCTTAGAGGTCCTGGAGCCGGGGCCATTTGCACCGGGCATCCCAGGGGCGGCCATCTCGTGCTGCCCCTGGGGTCTCTGAGGGCCTTGCCCAGCTGCACAACCAGGGTCCAGTCCCCCGCGGAGAGCACACATGAAGGCACGGCCCGGAGCCCATTGCCCATGTGCACCCTCAGGACAACACACCCACCCCAGCCCCACGCCGCGCCGTCCCCACTGGGCCAGTTGCTTCCAGCCCTGTGGCTGTCTCCATCCCTTGAGACCTGGTAACTGGCTTTGAGCGAAACCATCTCCGCTTGGTGGCAGTATAGCTCCATCAAGGCCAACTAAGCGCCTAACCCTGCCCCCACTACATCATCAGGCCTGGGTTCTCCTCCCCTTCTAATGTAAAACCAAAAGCAAAACCAAACCAACACAGACAGTGCCACGAAGGAGGAGAGAAAAGGAAAGAAAGCAACCACCCACCGGCACCCACGCGGACCACCAAATGCACAGGACGAAAGGACCACTGGCCACGAGGCTGGACCCCCTGCAGTCCTTTCCACTTCCTTTCCTCCAACCCCCTTTTTCTTGACTCCTGCTCTTGGGAGAAGTAAAAGGCAAAGGATACACCAAGCGACCTGGCTGGGTGACATTGCCTGAGTGTCTAAATCACAGGATTTCTCCTGGACCAGGTGGCAGCCACCTTACTGGTGGCGAAAACCCCGCTGGCTTGCAAGTCACTTTGTTGCAGGACTCCGCTTCCCTTTGAAGGCCCGGAGCTTCGGCTTGAGGCCACCACCTCGGGCTGGCCCAACAGTGCAGCCAGAAGTGGCTGGCCCAACCCGGAGGCGCCCCCAACATGGGGTGCCAAGGACTGGCTCTGGGCGGGCTGGCCTTGCCCTCACACAGGAACCTTGCAAGGCTAACAAACATCGCCAGTCACAGAGCCCCACACAGGGCCTTGCTTCTCTTGAGGATGGGCACAGACTCTGCTCCCACTTGGAGACCCCATTTATCTGGCTAAACAAGGGACGTTTCAGGTTTACACTGGCAGCTTGGGTCCACCTGCTGACCGACGACTATCACCTGGAACACAGAATGGCTGCGTGTCCCTTTTTGAGAGCCCCTCTGGGAATGCGTGTTTCAGCCATTCTCAGAGTACTTGCTGCGGTCAGGGGGTGGGGTGGGGGTGGGGTGGGGGGAGACAGGTGCGAGGGTATAGAGGAAAGCACAGGTGACAGCGTGTGTCAGTATGTTTGTGGTTGTGTGAGGGTGTGCTGTGTGTGGCGGGGTAGGAAGACAGGGTGTGTGTGTGTGTGTGTGCGCGTGTGTGTGTGTGTTTGTCTGTGTGTGTGTACTCGAGCCCATGCTCTCACACCTGTCTAAGGTGCTTGCCTGCCCGTGGGCATGTGTTGCCGTGGGTATCCGGCTGTGGGTGCTTGATTGCCTGGTCTTCTGAGCGGCGGCCAGCACCAACCTGCCTGGGCTTGTGGACAGGGAGGCGACCGCTCGTAAGTCATACAGTGAAATGTACACTGTTCGGATCACGCCATTGGATTGGGAACCAACGGCAAGCAGGGTGCAACTTGAGGGGGCCCCTGCTGGCTCACGTTTGGACTTGAAGGGCTTCCATAAGGAGAACAACTGCACCGAATGGAAAGTCAAGAGATAATTTTGCAAGCCTCGAGTTCGTCATGCTGTTTCACTGCGAAGTAACTCCTAGATCTTGTTTGGTTTTGTTGATGTTTAGTTTTCTGGGTTTTCCCGGAGGGTGACAATGCCCTCCACCGCTGGAGAAGGGAAAAGATGTCGAGGAGGAAGGGGAAGAGTCCGAAGTGAACCACACGACTGCCTTCTCCTACACTCGTGCCTCCCCCTTAACGAAAGAGCAGACGTGCGAGGAGGACGCTGAGGACACTAGGCCAGCTCAGAATAGACAGTGAAAGGAATAGAGGGAAGCAGTAACTGACCACCACCACCACCACCACCGTCACCATCACCACCACCTCCACCACCGTCGCCACAACCACGAGCGATGCCGTGGATCCAGTGCAGAGGCGCTTCACTGTGTATCTTTTGCAACATGCACAGGGAGTGACAGGGAGACACAAGCTGCCGGCAGACCAAAGGACAGGCCACCAGGCAGCCCCTTGACCTGGGCTTGGCGGCGGGGGCGGCGTGGGGGTCCCTCCTGAGTGCCATCAAAGGCTCCGACTCAGCAGTGGGCCCGCCGGGCCTACAGAAGGCAAAAGGAGAGGTAGAGCCACCTCTGACACCCTGAGTATGTCATGGGTACACTGCAAAGGGCCAAAGAGCCTCGGGATGCACTCAGGGCACTCAGGAAAGGTTAGGTAGAACCCTGGGAACTCTAGGTTACTAAGGGGAGGTAAGGGACACGAGAGGGGCGAGGTAATCCCCGATGGCAATTAAGGGATGGCTGTGAGGGAATGCCCCTTACTCTCCTAGTCCACGGGGGCATTTTCCCTTGCACAGGGAAAGTACATGTATTGGCCATGTTGAGCTTCCCAGGCACGCTCCCAACCGTGCCTTTTGTCCAGAGGGAAGAACTGAAAGTAAGGCATTGAGTGGAAGGCAGGAGCCGAAAGCGGAGAGCAAACAGAAATCAAAAGAAAGAACCATAATGGAGGTGAAGCATGAAGGCGATCCCCAGGGCACACTGTGTCCCAAGTTGGCAGATGGAACCGGCCGAAGCCTCCTGGGGCTTCCTGAGGGAAGAGCCGTCAGCCAAGGCTAAGTCTCAGCCACTCAGGCAAGGGGCAGAAGCGTGTCCAGGGAGAGGCCTGTTTGGCGATGCTGTAGTGCCCAACTGGGAAGTGGAAATAGCAACAGAAAAGGGCAAGGAGGAAGAACAGGGAACAAGGAAGGTAGGGCAACCGTCGGGTCCACGGAGACGGGCAGAGTGGGTACCAGTGCGGGGGCCTGCGCAGGCGTGCTGCCCTGAATGTGACCATGTGCGGGGTGGTGGGGGCGTGCGTGCGCGAGCCCGAGTGATTTCAGTAACATTAAGCCCTGGCGAACACAGGCAAGGGTGTGAAGCGATGCTGAGAGTAGGGGTTCCACCACGTGCTGCTCCCAATCCCTGCCCTCCTTCCTCCCTGCATTTCCCCCAAATCAGTGTCCGATGTGCCCTGATGTTTCATGCCTGGGAAAGATCCCCCTTAGGCCCTACAGGAAGGTGGTGACTTTTGTGGTCGCGGGATGTTTTCGTGTGTTTGTTTTTTCTCACCAATTTCAAAGGTGGGCCTACTTCCTGGGACAGCTTGGCCTACAAGAATGTCCCAAACAGACACTCCACTCCTCAATTCTAAGAGTCCTTCAGATACTTCAGCGTGTGCGAAATCCCTGGGACGTGGATGTGCTTTCCCTTGGAGCTCCCTCCTGCTCGCTCTGCACACCTAGGAAGACTTTAGAGGAGCAAAGAAAGGAAACGTTGAGGAAACTGTAAGGAGCCTCACGATCACCTTCCACATTGGTCTCGCGCCAGGCTCTGGGTGGCATATGGGCATGACATCCTTAAACACTCACGCCACGGTGACCGCCTGCTTTGCTTTGCATCTGCGGACACAAAATGTCACCAGCCTCTTCAGTAAACAAAGGTTGTGGCCCTGCCATCGGCACTCACACACTGCCTCTGCCCCCAAGGGTGGCCCCCGAGGGCAATTCAAGATGGAGAAAAGCAGGATAGTAGTCCTGGAAAGTTCAGATGCATACCTAGGAATGATTTCAATGGACCAAGACTCTTGTGTCTTCCCATGATTAGAAAAGCGCTCAAATCTCTGACTTGAGATGTTCTGGGTGAGGTGTTGCGGTTGTTGTTGTTGGTGGTGGTGGTGCTGGTGCTGTGTTTATGTCATTGTTTTGTTTTTTGTCTTTGTGATTAGCAGCAATCTTTTGGTATTCCCCGACATGTTTCTATTTTTTCCTCTTTTATTCAACGAAAACTCCTACATAGCCTGGCTCTTTCCTCCCGTACTAATTCAAAACCTTTCCATAGCACTTTGTGAGTGGCTGTCGCCGTGTCTGTAGTGCTCAGTAAGATCCCCGAATAAAAGGTTCCTCTCAGCTTTTACGTTGTACCTTTTTCTTCTCTACACATCCCAGTCGGCTCTGGATAAAGGCCCTGATCCCTTGTTTTGAGGCTCTGCCTGGAAATGCATCATAGGGTTAGGGTTAGGGTTAGGGTTAGGGTTAGGTTTAGGGTTACGGTTGGGTTTGGTGTTGGTGTTGTGGTTAGGGGTTAGGTTTAGGGTTAGGGTTAGGGTTAGGGTTAGAGGTAGGGTTAGGGTTTTAGTTAGGGTTAGGTTTAGGGTTACGGTTGTGGTTGTGGTTGTGGTTGTGGTTAGGGGTTAGGGTTAGGGTTAGTGTTAGGGTTTGGGTTAGGGTTAGTGTTAGTGTTAGGGTTAGGGTTATCGTTAGGGTTAGGGTTAGGGTTAGCGTTAGGGAACGGGTACGGTTTATGGTACAGGTTAGGGTACGACAACGGTTTAGGGTTAGGGTACGTGTTAGGATACGGGTTAGTGTTACAGTACGGATTAGGATTATGTTACGGGTTAGGGTAAGGATTAGGGTAAGCGTTAGTGTTAATGTTAGGGTTAGGGTTAGGGTTAGGGAACGGGTACGGTTTAGGGTACAGATCAGGGTATGACAACGGTTTAGGGTTAGCGTACGTGTTAGGGTACGGGTAGGGTAGTTGTTAGGGTACGGGTACGGGTTAGGGTTAGGGAACGCGTACGGGTGACGGTTAGGATTAGAGTTAGGGTTAGGGAACGGGTACGGTTTAGGGTACAGGTTAGTGTACGACAACGGTTTAGGGTTAGCGTAAGTGTTAGGGTACGGGTTAGTGTTAGTGTACGGGTTAGGATGAGGGTACGGGTTAGGGTAAGCCTTCGGGTAAGGTGTTGAGTGGTTCTTCAGAAGTGGTTTCTGAGATGTGTGCATGTGCGTGTCCGTGTGTGAGTGTGTGTGTGTGTGTGACTGTGTGTGTGTGTGTGTGTGCGCGCGCACGTGTTTCCCGGGGATCCATAATTTCCCCTGCAAGATCTCACGGGTCTTCCAGTGAGAACACTAGGCCAGTGTCAGAGGTTAGGTTGAGAAGCAGAGTGATCTCTATGCCAAAGCAAGCCAAAAAGCTCCCTTCTTCCACATGACCCTCCAAACCCCAAGACCCACTTCCCCTCCCCCTCCGCCCTGTATCCCACTTCTCCCAAAGGATAAAAATTCACAGGGGCACCTGGAAAGAATTGAGCATGACATGTGGACGGGCTTCTGGCGCAGAACTGAAGCCTGAGAGCCTGGCTAGCGAGGCCTGCGGGAAGAAAGACCCCGGTGGTAGCGAACTTGTGGACAAATGTAGTCGAGGCCAAGTGGCCTTCCCCAAGTAGGCCCACCGGTGCGACCCATGCCATCCCCAAAAGTCCCACCCCTGCGTACAAAGGATGCTCGGGGTTTCCACGCAGGGATGCAGCGCGGTGGTCACCTCCGGACCCTTGTGACTCAAGTAAAGAAGGGTTCACAACCTTCGGAACCATCCCGGGATGTGTCTGCCACTGACCCACAGGATCTTTGTCCCAGTGAAGCACTCAACTTGAGCAGAACAGAGGTTGCTCCCTAGGAAGTGATGCGGTGCAGACAAGCCACAGGACAGGAGTCAGAAGATACAAAGAAGAAACTGCAAGCTCACTGGTGGGATCTCTGCAGTGTCGTCGACAGCGGCGTTCACTGTGAACCAGGGCATCAAGGGAATCAAGAACTGCCTAGCTACACTTGCGGGTTTGGTGGAAAGTGGCCAAGTTGGTGAAGAGCCCAGCTGAAGGTGACATGGGTGGTCGGTGAGCTGGACTATGGATGGGGATGAGGATAATGGGATATTGGTGCCTCTGTGGCTGCTGCTGCTGCTGCTGTTGATGATGATGATAATGATGATGATGATGATGACGGGGAGAAGGAGGAGGAGGAGGGGGTGGAGGAGGACGACGACGACGACCAGAAAGAGGACGAGGACCAGGACGAGGAAGGTGATCTAATAGTTTCACAGCCAGCACTACACACCGTCCACTGTTTGGAAGTTAAAGGCAGGCGCGGAAGGCTCGGTGGGGGTAGGGAAAGGGGAGACTGCCATTTCTGGAGCCACAGTGCCATCCAGCGGAATGCGTTATGTGAAAAGCCCAGGCAGCCGAGCTGTGTCTTCTGCCCTGCGCAGGGAACCGCGAGGCTGTGCTGGGCAGAATGGGTTCTGCCCAAGGCGCAGGAGGTCTCCTCCGCGGGGTTTCAGAGGCCTGTGAGGGCGCCGTGCGCGCCAGTGCGACCCTGTGGGGAAAATCATGAGCCCTCGGGGCCCCGGACACAGCAGTCAATTCCCGGACTGTCCAGCCCAGGGAGCGGAGCTTCCCCCGTCAGCCATTTTGGGGGTGGGCCCAGAGCAACCCTGCAACTTTTCCTCCGGTGTCCCTGCTGGGGAGTGCCGGGGTGCCCTGCCTGCGGCCGCACTGGGGTCACGTGGCCCCCTTCCTCACCGGAAGCTGAGGGTCTTAGAGGTCCTGGAGCCGGGGCCATTTGCACCGGGCATCCCAGGGGCGGCCATCTCGTGCTGCCCCTGGGGTCTCTGAGGGCCTTGCCCAGCTGCACAACCAGGGTCCAGTCCCCCGCGGAGAGCACACATGAAGGCACGGCCCGGAGCCCATTGCCCATGTGCACCCTCAGGACAACACACCCACCCCAGCCCCACGCCGCGCCGTCCCCACTGGGCCAGTTGCTTCCAGCCCTGTGGCTGTCTCCATCCCTTGAGACCTGGTAACTGGCTTTGAGCGAAACCATCTCCGCTTGGTGGCAGTATAGCTCCATCAAGGCCAACTAAGCGCCTAACCCTGCCCCCACTACATCATCAGGCCTGGGTTCTCCTCCCCTTCTAATGTAAAACCAAAAGCAAAACCAAACCAACACAGACAGTGCCACGAAGGAGGAGAGAAAAGGAAAGAAAGCAACCACCCACCGGCACCCACGCGGACCACCAAATGCACAGGACGAAAGGACCACTGGCCACGAGGCTGGACCCCCTGCAGTCCTTTCCACTTCCTTTCCTCCAACCCCCTTTTTCTTGACTCCTGCTCTTGGGAGAAGTAAAAGGCAAAGGATACACCAAGCGACCTGGCTGGGTGACATTGCCTGAGTGTCTAAATCACAGGATTTCTCCTGGACCAGGTGGCAGCCACCTTACTGGTGGCGAAAACCTCGCTGGCTTGCAAGTCACTTTGTTGCAGGACTCCGCTTCCCTTTGAAGGCCCGGAGCTTCGGCTTGAGGCCACCACCTCGGGCTGGCCCAACAGTGCAGCCAGAAGTGGCTGGCCCAACCCGGAGGCGCCCCCAACATGGGGTGCCAAGGACTGGCTCTGGGCGGGCTGGCCTTGCCCTCACACAGGAACCTTGCAAGGCTAACAAACATCGCCAGTCACAGAGCCCCACACAGGGCCTTGCTTCTCTTGAGGATGGGCACAGACTCTGCTCCCACTTGGAGACCCCATTTATCTGGCTAAACAAGGGACGTTTCAGGTTTACACTGGCAGCTTGGGTCCACCTGCTGACCGACGACTATCACCTGGAACACAGAATGGCTGCGTGTCCCTTTTTGAGAGCCCCTCTGGGAATGCGTGTTTCAGCCATTCTCAGAGTACTTGCTGCGGTCAGGGGGTGGGGTGGGGGTGGGGTGGGGGGAGACAGGTGCGAGGGTATAGAGGAAAGCACAGGTGACAGCGTGTGTCAGTATGTTTGTGGTTGTGTGAGGGTGTGCTGTGTGTGGCGGGGTAGGAAGACAGGGTGTGTGTGTGTGTGTGTGCGCGTGTGTGTGTGTGTTTGTCTGTGTGTGTGTACTCGAGCCCATGCTCTCACACCTGTCTAAGGTGCTTGCCTGCCCGTGGGCATGTGTTGCCGTGGGTATCCGGCTGTGGGTGCTTGATTGCCTGGTCTTCTGAGCGGCGGCCAGCACCAACCTGCCTGGGCTTGTGGACAGGGAGGCGACCGCTCGTAAGTCATACAGTGAAATGTACACTGTTCGGATCACACCATTGGATTGGGAACCAACGGCAAGCAGGGTGCAACTTGAGGGGGCCCCTGCTGGCTCACGTTTGGACTTGAAGGGCTTCCATAAGGAGAACAACTGCACCGAATGGAAAGTCAAGAGATAATTTTGCAAGCCTCGAGTTCGTCATGCTGTTTCACTGCGAAGTAACTCCTAGATCTTGTTTGGTTTTGTTGATGTTTAGTTTTCTGGGTTTTCCCGGAGGGTGACAATGCCCTCCACCGCTGGAGAAGGGAAAAGATGTCGAGGAGGAAGGGGAAGAGTCCGAAGTGAACCACACGACTGCCTTCTCCTACACTCGTGCCTCCCCCTTAACGAAAGAGCAGACGTGCGAGGAGGACGCTGAGGACACTAGGCCAGCTCAGAATAGACAGTGAAAGGAATAGAGGGAAGCAGTAACTGACCACCACCACCACCACCACCGTCACCATCACCACCACCTCCACCACCGTCGCCACAACCACGAGCGATGCCGTGGATCCAGTGCAGAGGCGCTTCACTGTGTATCTTTTGCAACATGCACAGGGAGTGACAGGGAGACACAAGCTGCCGGCAGACCAAAGGACAGGCCACCAGGCAGCCCCTTGACCTGGGCTTGGCGGCGGGGGCGGCGTGGGGGTCCCTCCTGAGTGCCATCAAAGGCTCCGACTCAGCAGTGGGCCCGCCGGGCCTACAGAAGGCAAAAGGAGAGGTAGAGCCACCTCTGACACCCTGAGTATGTCATGGGTACACTGCAAAGGGCCAAAGAGCCTCGGGATGCACTCAGGGCACTCAGGAAAGGTTAGGTAGAACCCTGGGAACTCTAGGTTACTAAGGGGAGGTAAGGGACACGAGAGGGGCGAGGTAATCCCCGATGGCAATTAAGGGATGGCTGTGAGGGAATGCCCCTTACTCTCCTAGTCCACGGGGGCATTTTCCCTTGCACAGGGAAAGTACATGTATTGGCCATGTTGAGCTTCCCAGGCACGCTCCCAACCGTGCCTTTTGTCCAGAGGGAAGAACTGAAAGTAAGGCATTGAGTGGAAGGCAGGAGCCGAAAGCGGAGAGCAAACAGAAATCAAAAGAAAGAACCATAATGGAGGTGAAGCATGAAGGCGATCCCCAGGGCACACTGTGTCCCAAGTTGGCAGATGGAACCGGCCGAAGCCTCCTGGGGCTTCCTGAGGGAAGAGCCGTCAGCCAAGGCTAAGTCTCAGCCACTCAGGCAAGGGGCAGAAGCGTGTCCAGGGAGAGGCCTGTTTGGCGATGCTGTAGTGCCCAACTGGGAAGTGGAAATAGCAACAGAAAAGGGCAAGGAGGAAGAACAGGGAACAAGGAAGGTAGGGCAACCGTCGGGTCCACGGAGACGGGCAGAGTGGGTACCAGTGCGGGGGCCTGCGCAGGCGTGCTGCCCTGAATGTGACCATGTGCGGGGTGGTGGGGGCGTGCGTGCGCGAGCCCGAGTGATTTCAGTAACATTAAGCCCTGGCGAACACAGGCAAGGGTGTGAAGCGATGCTGAGAGTAGGGGTTCCACCACGTGCTGCTCCCAATCCCTGCCCTCCTTCCTCCCTGCATTTCCCCCAAATCAGTGTCCGATGTGCCCTGATGTTTCATGCCTGGGAAAGATCCCCCTTAGGCCCTACAGGAAGGTGGTGACTTTTGTGGTCGCGGGATGTTTTCGTGTGTTTGTTTTTTCTCACCAATTTCAAAGGTGGGCCTACTTCCTGGGACAGCTTGGCCTACAAGAATGTCCCAAACAGACACTCCACTCCTCAATTCTAAGAGTCCTTCAGATACTTCAGCGTGTGCGAAATCCCTGGGACGTGGATGTGCTTTCCCTTGGAGCTCCCTCCTGCTCGCTCTGCACACCTAGGAAGACTTTAGAGGAGCAAAGAAAGGAAACGTTGAGGAAACTGTAAGGAGCCTCACGATCACCTTCCACATTGGTCTCGCGCCAGGCTCTGGGTGGCATATGGGCATGACATCCTTAAACACTCACGCCACGGTGACCGCCTGCTTTGCTTTGCATCTGCGGACACAAAATGTCACCAGCCTCTTCAGTAAACAAAGGTTGTGGTCCTGCCATCGGCACTCACACACTGCCTCTGCCCCCAAGGGTGGCCCCCGAGGGCAATTCAAGATGGAGAAAAGCAGGATAGTAGTCCTGGAAAGTTCAGATGCATACCTAGGAATGATTTCAATGGACCAAGACTCTTGTGTCTTCCCATGATTAGAAAAGCGCTCAAATCTCTGACTTGAGATGTTCTGGGTGAGGTGTTGCGGTTGTTGTTGGTGGTGGTGGTGGTGCTGGTGCTGTGTTTATGTCATTGTTTTGTTTTTTGTCTTTGTGATTAGCAGCAATCTTTTGGTATTCCCCGACATGTTTCTATTTTTTCCTCTTTTATTCAACGAAAACTCCTACATAGCCTGGCTCTTTCCTCCCGTACTAATTCAAAACCTTTCCATAGCACTTTGTGAGTGGCTGTCGCCGTGTCTGTAGTGCTCAGTAAGATCCCCGAATAAAAGGTTCCTCTCAGCTTTTACGTTGTACCTTTTTCTTCTCTACACATCCCAGTCGGCTCTGGATAAAGGCCCTGATCCCTTGTTTTGAGGCTCTGCCTGGAAATGCATCATAGGGTTAGGGTTAGGGTTAGGGTTAGGGTTAGGTTTAGGGTTACGGTTGGGTTTGGTGTTGGTGTTGTGGTTAGGGGTTAGGTTTAGGGTTAGGGTTAGGGTTAGGGTTAGAGGTAGGGTTAGGGTTTTAGTTAGGGTTAGGTTTAGGGTTACGGTTGTGGTTGTGGTTGTGGTTGTGGTTAGGGGTTAGGGTTAGGGTTAGTGTTAGGGTTTGGGTTAGGGTTAGTGTTAGTGTTAGGGTTAGGGTTATCGTTAGGGTTAGGGTTAGGGTTAGCGTTAGGGAACGGGTACGGTTTATGGTACAGGTTAGGGTACGACAACGGTTTAGGGTTAGGGTACGTGTTAGGATACGGGTTAGTGTTACAGTACGGATTAGGATTATGTTACGGGTTAGGGTAAGGATTAGGGTAAGCGTTAGTGTTAATGTTAGGGTTAGGGTTAGGGTTAGGGAACGGGTACGGTTTAGGGTACAGATCAGGGTATGACAACCGTTTAGGGTTAGCGTACGTGTTAGGGTACGGGTAGGGTAGTTGTTAGGGTACGGGTACGGGTTAGGGTTAGGGAACGCGTACGGGTGACGGTTAGGATTAGAGTTAGGGTTAGGGAACGGGTACGGTTTAGGGTACAGGTTAGTGTACGACAACGGTTTAGGGTTAGCGTAAGTGTTAGGGTACGGGTTAGTGTTAGTGTACGGGTTAGGATGAGGGTACGGGTTAGGGTAAGCCTTCGGGTAAGGTGTTGAGTGGTTCTTCAGAAGTGGTTTCTGAGATGTGTGCATGTGCGTGTCCGTGTGTGAGTGTGTGTGTGTGTGTGACTGTGTGTGTGTGTGTGTGTGCGCGCACGTGTTTCCCGGGGATCCATAATTTCCCCTGCAAGATCTCACGGGTCTTCCAGTGAGAACACTAGGCCAGTGTCAGAGGTTAGGTTGAGAAGCAGAGTGATCTCCATGCCAAAGCAAGCCAAAAAGCTCCCTTCTTCCACATGACCCTCCAAACCCCAAGACCCACTTCCCCTCCCCCTCCGCCCTGTATCCCACTTCTCCCAAAGGATAAAAATTCACAGGGGCACCTGGAAAGAATTGAGCATGACATGTGGACGGGCTTCTGGCGCAGAACTGAAGCCTGAGAGCCTGGCTAGCGAGGCCTGCGGGAAGAAAGACCCCGGTGGTAGCGAACTTGTGGACAAATGTAGTCGAGGCCAAGTGGCCTTCCCCAAGTAGGCCCACCGGTGCGACCCATGCCATCCCCAAAAGTCCCACCCCTGCGCACAAAGGATGCTCGGGGTTTCCACGCAGGGATGCAGCGCGGTGGTCACCTCCGGACCCTTGTGACTCAAGTAAAGAAGGGTTCACAACCTTCGGAACCTTCCCGGGATGTGTCTGCCACTGACCCACAGGATCTTTGTCCCAGTGAAGCACTCAACTTGAGCAGAACAGAGGTTGCTCCCTAGGAAGTGATGCGGTGCAGACAAGCCACAGGACAGGAGTCAGAAGATACAAAGAAGAAACTGCAAGCTCACTGGTGGGATCTCTGCAGTGTCGTCGACAGCGGCGTTCACTGTGAACCAGGGCATCAAGGGAATCAAGAACTGCCTAGCTACACTTGCGGGTTTGGTGGAAAGTGGCCAAGTTGGTGAAGAGCCCAGCTGAAGGTGACATGGGTGGTCGGTGAGCTGGACTATGGATGGGGATGAGGATAATGGGATATTGGTGCCTCTGTGGCTGCTGCTGCTGCTGCTGTTGATGATGATGATAATGATGATGATGATGATGACGGGGAGAAGGAGGAGGAGGAGGAGGTGGAGGAGGACGAGGACGACGACCAGAAAGAGGACGAGGACCAGGACGAGGAAGGTGATCTAATAGTTTCACAGCCAGCACTACACACCGTCCACTGTTTGGAAGTTAAAGGCAGGCGCGGAAGGCTCGGTGGGGGTAGGGAAAGGGGAGACTGCCATTTCTGGAGCCACAGTGCCATCCAGCGGAATGCGTTATGTGAAAAGCCCAGGCAGCCGAGCTGTGTCTTCTGCCCTGCGCAGGGAACCGCGAGGCTGTGCTGGGCAGAACGGGTTCTGCCCAAGGCGCAGGAGGTCTCCTCCACGGGGTTTCAGAGGCCTGTGAGGGCGCCGTGCGCGCCAGTGCGACCCTGTGGGGAAAATCATGAGCCCTCGGGGCCCCGGACACAGCAGGCAATTCCCGGACTGTCCAGCCCAGGGAGCGGAGCTTCCCCCGTCAGCCATTTTGGGGGTGGGCCCAGAGCAACCCTGCAACTTTTCCTCCGGTGTCCCTGCTGGGGAGTGCCGAGGTGCCCTGCCTGCGGCCGCACTGGGGTCACGTGGCCCCCTTCCTCACCGGAAGCTGAGGGTCTTAGAGGTCCTGGAGCCGGGGCCATTAGCACCGGGCATCCCAGGGGCGGCCGTCTCGTGCTGCCCCTGGGGTCTCTGAGGGCCTTGCCCAGCTGCACAACCAGGGTCCAGTCCCCCGCGGAGAGCACACATGAAGGCACGGCCCGGAGCCCATTGCCCATGTGCACCCTCAGGACAACACACCCACCCCAGCCCCACGCCGCGCCGTCCCCACTGGGCCAGTTGCTTCCAGCCCTGTGGCTGTCTCCATCCCTTGAGACCTGGTAACTGGCTTTGAGCGAAACCATCTCCGCTTGGTGGCAGTATAGCTCCATCAAGGCCAACTAAGCGCCTAACCCTGCCCCCACTACATCATCAGGCCTGGGTTCTCCTCCCCTTCTAATGTAAAACCAAAAGCAAAACCAAACCAACACAGACAGTGCCACGAAGGAGGAGAGAAAAGGAAAGAAAGCAACCACCCACCGGCACCCACGCGGACCACCAAATGCACAGGACGAAAGGACCACTGGCCACGAGGCTGGACCCCCCGCAGTCCTTTCCACTTCCTTTCCTCCAACCCCCTTTTTCTTGACTCCTGCTCTTGGGAGAAGTAAAAGGCAAAGGATACACCAAGCGACCTGGCTGGGTGACATTGCCTGAGTGTCTAAATCACAGGATTTCTCCTGGACCAGGTGGCAGCCACCTTACTGGTGGCGAAAACCCCGCTGGCTTGCAAGTCACTTTGTTGCAGGACTCCGCTTCCCTTTGAAGGCCCGGAGCTTCGGCTTGAGGCCACCACCTCGGGCTGGCCCAACAGTGCAGCCAGAAGTGGCTGGCCCAACCCGGAGGCGCCCCCAACATGGGGTGCCAAGGACTGGCTCTGGGCGGGCTGGCCTTGCCCTCACACAGGAACCTTGCAAGGCTAACAAACATCGCCAGTCACAGAGCCCCACACAGGGCCTTGCTTCTCTTGAGGATGGGCACAGACTCTGCTCCCACTTGGAGACCCCATTTATCTGGCTAAACAAGGGACGTTTCAGGTTTACACTGGCAGCTTGGGTCCACCTGCTGACCGACGACTATCACCTGGAACACAGAATGGCTGCGTGTCCCTTTTTGAGAGCCCCTCTGGGAATGCGTGTTTCAGCCATTCTCAGAGTACTTGCTGCGGTCAGGGGGTGGGGTGGGGGTGGGGTGGGGGGAGACAGGTGCGAGGGTATAGAGGAAAGCACAGGTGACAGCGTGTGTCAGTATGTTTGTGGTTGTGTGAGGGTGTGCTGTGTGTGGCGGGGTAGGAAGACAGGGTGTGTGTGTGTGTGTGTGCGCGTGTGTGTGTGTGTTTGTCTGTGTGTGTGTGTGTACTCGAGCCCATGCTCTCACACCTGTCTAAGGTGCTTGCCTGCCCGTGGGCATGTGTTGCCGTGGGTATCCGGCTGTGGGTGCTTGATTGCCTGGTCTTCTGAGCGGCGGCCAGCACCAACCTGCCTGGGCTTGTGGACAGGGAGGCGACCGCTCGTAAGTCATACAGTGAAATGTACACTGTTCGGATCACGCCATTGGATTGGGAACCAACGGCAAGCAGGGTGCAACTTGAGGGGGCCCCTGCTGGCTCACGTTTGGACTTGAAGGGCTTCCATAAGGAGAACAACTGCACCGAATGGAAAGTCAAGAGATAATTTTGCAAGCCTCGAGTTCGTCATGCTGTTTCACTGCGAAGTAACTCCTAGATCTTGTTTGGTTTTGTTGATGTTTAGTTTTCTGGGTTTTCCCGGAGGGTGACAATGCCCTCCACCGCTGGAGAAGGGAAAAGATGTCGAGGAGGAAGGGGAAGAGTCCGAAGTGAACCACACGACTGCCTTCTCCTACACTCGGGCCTCCCCCTTAACGAAAGAGCAGACGTGCGAGGAGGACGCTGAGGACACTAGGCCAGCTCAGAATAGACAGTGAAAGGAATAGAGGGAAGCAGTAACTGACCACCACCACCACCACCACCGTCACCATCACCACCACCTCCACCACCGTCGCCACGACAACCACGAGCGATGCCGTGGATCCAGTGCAGAGGCGCTTCACTGTGTATCTTTTGCAACATGCACAGGGAGTGACAGGGAGACACAAGCTGCCGGCAGACCAAAGGACAGGCCACCAGGCAGCCCCTTGACCTGGGCTTGGCGGCGGGGGCGGCGTGGGGGTCCCTCCTGAGTGCCATCAAGGGCTCCGACTCAGCAGTGGGCCCGCCGGGCCTACAGAAGGCAAAAGGAGAGGTAGAGCCACCTCTGACACCCTGAGTATGTCATGGGTACACTGCAAAGGGCCAAAGAGCCTCGGGATGCACTCAGGGCACTCAGGAAAGGTTAGGTAGAACCCTGGGAAATCTAGGTTACTAAGGGGAGGTAAGGGACACGAGAGGGGCGAGGTAATCCCCGATGGCAATTAAGGGATGGCTGTGAGGGAATGCCCCTTACTCTCCTAGTCCACGGGGGCATTTTCCCTTGCACAGGGAAAGTACATGTATTGGCCATGTTGAGCTTCCCAGGCACGCTCCCAACCGTGCCTTTTGTCCAGAGGGAAGAACTGAAAGTAAGGCATTGAGTGGAAGGCAGGAGCCGAAAGCGGAGAGCAAACAGAAATCAAAAGAAAGAACCATAATGGAGGTGAAGCATGAAGGCGATCCCCAGGGCACACTGTGTCCCAAGTTGGCAGATGGAACCGGCCGAAGCCTCCTGGGGCTTCCTGAGGGAAGAGCCATCAGCCAAGGCTAAGTCTCAGCCACTCAGGCAAGGGGCAGAAGCGTGTCCAGGGAGAGGCCTGTTTGGCGATGCTGTAGTGCCCAACTGGGAAGTGGAAATAGCAACAGAAAAGGGCAAGGAGGAAGAACAGGGAACAAGGAAGGTAGGGCAACCGTCGGGTCCACGGAGACGGGCAGAGTGGGTACCAGTGCGGGGGCCTGCGCAGGCGTGCTGCCCTGAATGTGACCATGTGCGGGGTGGTGGGGGCGTGCGTGCGCGAGCCCGAGTGATTTCAGTAACATTAAGCCCTGGCGAACACAGGCAAGGGTGTGAAGCGATGCTGAGAGTAGGGGTTCCACCACGTGCTGCTCCCAATCCCTGCCCTCCTTCCTCCCTGCATTTCCCCCAAATCAGTGTCCGATGTGCCCTGATGTTTCATGCCTGGGAAAGATCCCCCTTAGGCCCTACAGGAAGGTGGTGACTTTTGTGGTCGCGGGATGTTTTCGTGTGTTTGTTTTTTCTCACCAATTTCAAAGGTGGGCCTACTTCCTGGGACAGCTTGGCCTACAAGAATGTCCCAAACAGACACTCCACTCCTCAATTCTAAGAGTCCTTCAGATACTTCAGCGTGTGCGAAATCCCTGGGACGTGGATGTGCTTTCCCTTGGAGCTCCCTCCTGCTCGCTCTGCACACCTAGGAAGACTTTAGAGGAGCAAAGAAAGGAAACGTTGAGGAAACTGTAAGGAGCCTCACGATCACCTTCCACATTGGTCTCGCGCCAGGCTCTGGGTGGCATATGGGCATGACATCCTTAAACACTCACGCCACGGTGACCGCCTGCTTTGCTTTGCATCTGCGGACACAAAATGTCACCAGCCTCTTCAGTAAACAAAGGTTGTGGCCCTGCCATCGGCACTCACACACTGCCTCTGCCCCCAAGGGTGGCCCCCGAGGGCAATTCAAGATGGAGAAAAGCAGGATAGTAGTCCTGGAAAGTTCAGATGCATACCTAGGAATGATTTCAATGGACCAAGACTCTTGTGTCTTCCCATGATTAGAAAAGCGCTCAAATCTCTGACTTGAGATGTTCTGGGTGAGGTGTTGCGGTTGTTGTTGTTGGTGGTGGTGGTGCTGGTGCTGTGTTTATGTCATTGTTTTGTTTTTTGTCTTTGTGATTAGCAGCAATCTTTTGGTATTCCCCGACATGTTTCTATTTTTTCCTCTTTTATTCAACGAAAACTCCTACATAGCCTGGCTCTTTCCTCCCGTACTAATTCAAGACCTTTCCATAGCACTTTGTGAGTGGCTGTCGCCGTGTCTGTAGTGCTCAGTAAGATCCCCGAATAAAAGGTTCCTCTCAGCTTTTACGTTGTAACTTTTTCTTCTCTACACATCCCAGTCGGCTCTGGGTAAAGGCCCTGATCCCTTGTTTTGAGGCTCTGCCTGGAAATGCATCATAGGGTTAGGGTTAGGGTTAGGGTTAGGGTTAGGTTTAGGGTTACGGTTGGGTTTGGTGTTGGTGTTGTGGTTAGGGGTTAGGTTTAGGGTTAGGGTTAGGGTTAGGGTTAGAGGTAGGGTTAGGGTTTTAGTTAGGGTTAGGTTTAGGGTTACGGTTGTGGTTGTGGTTGTGGTTGTGGTTAGGGGTTAGGGTTAGGGTTAGTGTTAGGGTTTGGGTTAGGGTTAGTGTTAGTGTTAGGGTTAGGGTTATCGTTAGGGTTAGGGTTAGGGTTAGCGTTAGGGAACGGGTACGGTTTATGGTACAGGTTAGGGTACGACAACGGTTTAGGGTTAGGGTACGTGTTAGGATACGGGTTAGTGTTACAGTACGGATTAGGATTATGTTACGGGTTAGGGTAAGGATTAGGGTAAGCGTTAGTGTTAATGTTAGGGTTAGGGTTAGGGTTAGGGAACGGGTACGGTTTAGGGTACAGATCAGGGTATGACAACCGTTTAGGGTTAGCGTACGTGTTAGGGTACGGGTAGGGTAGTTGTTAGGGTACGGGTACGGGTTAGGGTTAGGGAACGCGTACGGGTGACGGTTAGGATTAGAGTTAGGGTTAGGGAACGGGTACGGTTTAGGGTACAGGTTAGTGTACGACAACGGTTTAGGGTTAGCGTAAGTGTTAGGGTACGGGTTAGTGTTAGTGTACGGGTTAGGATGAGGGTACGGGTTAGGGTAAGCCTTCGGGTAAGGTGTTGAGTGGTTCTTCAGAAGTGGTTTCTGAGATGTGTGCATGTGCGTGTCCGTGTGTGAGTGTGTGTGTGTGTGTGACTGTGTGTGTGTGTGTGTGTGCGCGCGCGCGTGTTTCCCGGGGATCCATAATTTCCCCTGCAAGATCTCACGGGTCTTCCAGTGAGAACACTAGGCCAGTGTCAGAGGTTAGGTTGAGAAGCAGAGTGATCTCCATGCCAAAGCAAGCCAAAAAGCTCCCTTCTTCCACATGACCCTCCAAACCCCAAGACCCACTTCCCCTCCCCCTCCGCCCTGTATCCCACTTCTCCCAAAGGATAAAAATTCACAGGGGCACCTGGAAAGAATTGAGCATGACATGTGGACGGGCTTCTGGCGCAGAACTGAAGCCTGAGAGCCTGGCTAGCGAGGCCTGCGGGAAGAAAGACCCCGGTGGTAGCGAACTTGTGGACAAATGTAGTCGAGGCCAAGTGGCCTTCCCCAAGTAGGCCCACCGGTGCGACCCATGCCATCCCCAAAAGTCCCACCCCTGCGCACAAAGGATGCTCGGGGTTTCCACGCAGGGATGCAGCGCGGTGGTCACCTCCGGACCCTTGTGACTCAAGTAAAGAAGGGTTCACAACCTTCGGAACCTTCCCGGGATGTGTCTGCCACTGACCCACAGGATCTTTGTCCCAGTGAAGCACTCAACTTGAGCAGAACAGAGCTTGCTCCCTAGGAAGTGATGCGGTGCAGACAAGCCACAGGACAGGAGTCAGAAGATACAAAGAAGAAACTGCAAGCTCACTGGTGGGATCTCTGCAGTGTCGTCGACAGCGGCGTTCACTGTGAACCAGGGCATCAAGGGAATCAAGAACTGCCTAGCTACACTTGCGGGTTTGGTGGAAAGTGGCCAAGTTGGTGAAGAGCCCAGCTGAAGGTGACATGGGTGGTCGGTGAGCTGGACTATGGATGGGGATGAGGATAATGGGATATTGGTGCCTCTGTGGCTGCTGCTGCTGCTGCTGTTGATGATGATGATAATGATGATGATGATGATGACGGGGAGAAGGAGGAGGAGGAGGAGGTGGAGGAGGACGAGGACGACGACCAGAAAGAGGACGAGGACCAGGACGAGGAAGGTGATCTAATAGTTTCACAGCCAGCACTACACACCGTCCACTGTTTGGAAGTTAAAGGCAGGCGCGGAAGGCTCGGTGGGGGTAGGGAAAGGGGAGACTGCCATTTCTGGAGCCACAGTGCCATCCAGCGGAATGCGTTATGTGAAAAGCCCAGGCAGCCGAGCTGTGTCTTCTGCCCTGCGCAGGGAACCGCGAGGCTGTGCTGGGCAGAACGGGTTCTGCCCAAGGCGCAGGAGGTCTCCTCCACGGGGTTTCAGAGGCCTGTGAGGGCGCCGTGCGCGCCAGTGCGACCCTGTGGGGAAAATCATGAGCCCTCGGGGCCCCGGACACAGCAGGCAATTCCCGGACTGTCCAGCCCAGGGAGCGGAGCTTCCCCCGTCAGCCATTTTGGGGGTGGGCCCAGAGCAACCCTGCAACTTTTCCTCCGGTGTCCCTGCTGGGGAGTGCCGAGGTGCCCTGCCTGCGGCCGCACTGGGGTCACGTGGCCCCCTTCCTCACCGGAAGCTGAGGGTCTTAGAGGTCCTGGAGCCGGGGCCATTTGCACCGGGCATCCCAGGGGCGGCCGTCTCGTGCTGCCCCTGGGGTCTCTGAGGGCCTTGCCCAGCTGCACAACCAGGGTCCAGTCCCCCGCGGAGAGCACACATGAAGGCACGGCCCGGAGCCCATTGCCCATGTGCACCCTCAGGACAACACACCCACCCCAGCCCCACGCCGCGCCGTCCCCACTGGGCCAGTTGCTTCCAGCCCTGTGGCTGTCTCCATCCCTTGAGACCTGGTAACTGGCTTTGAGCGAAACCATCTCCGCTTGGTGGCAGTATAGCTCCATCAAGGCCAACTAAGCGCCTAACCCTGCCCCCACTACATCATCAGGCCTGGGTTCTCCTCCCCTTCTAATGTAAAACCAAAAGCAAAACCAAACCAACACAGACAGTGCCACGAAGGAGGAGAGAAAAGGAAAGAAAGCAACCACCCACCGGCACCCACGCGGACCACCAAATGCACAGGACGAAAGGACCACTGGCCACGAGGCTGGACCCCCTGCAGTCCTTTCCACTTCCTTTCCTCCAACCCCCTTTTTCTTGACTCCTGCTCTTGGGAGAAGTAAAAGGCAAAGGATACACCAAGCGACCTGGCTGGGTGACATTGCCTGAGTGTCTAAATCACAGGATTTCTCCTGGACCAGGTGGCAGCCACCTTACTGGTGGCGAAAACCCCGCTGGCTTGCAAGTCACTTTGTTGCAGGACTCCGCTTCCCTTTGAAGGCCCGGAGCTTCGGCTTGAGGCCACCACCTCGGGCTGGCCCAACAGTGCAGCCAGAAGTGGCTGGCCCAACCCGGAGGCGCCCCCAACATGGGGTGCCAAGGACTGGCTCTGGGCGGGCTGGCCTTGCCCTCACACAGGAACCTTGCAAGGCTAACAAACATCGCCAGTCACAGAGCCCCACACAGGGCCTTGCTTCTCTTGAGGATGGGCACAGACTCTGCTCCCACTTGGAGACCCCATTTATCTGGCTAAACAAGGGACGTTTCAGGTTTACACTGGCAGCTTGGGTCCACCTGCTGACCGACGACTATCACCTGGAACACAGAATGGCTGCGTGTCCCTTTTTGAGAGCCCCTCTGGGAATGCGTGTTTCAGCCATTCTCAGAGTACTTGCTGCGGTCAGGGGGTGGGGTGGGGGTGGGGTGGGGGGAGACAGGTGCGAGGGTATAGAGGAAAGCACAGGTGACAGCGTGTGTCAGTATGTTTGTGGTTGTGTGAGGGTGTGCTGTGTGTGGCGGGGTAGGAAGACAGGGTGTGTGTGTGTGTGTGTGCGCGTGTGTGTGTGTGTTTGTCTGTGTGTGTGTGTGTACTCGAGCCCATGCTCTCACACCTGTCTAAGGTGCTTGCCTGCCCGTGGGCATGTGTTGCCGTGGGTATCCGGCTGTGGGTGCTTGATTGCCTGGTCTTCTGAGCGGCGGCCAGCACCAACCTGCCTGGGCTTGTGGACAGGGAGGCGACCGCTCGTAAGTCATACAGTGAAATGTACACTGTTCGGATCACGCCATTGGATTGGGAACCAACGGCAAGCAGGGTGCAACTTGAGGGGGCCCCTGCTGGCTCACGTTTGGACTTGAAGGGCTTCCATAAGGAGAACAACTGCACCGAATGGAAAGTCAAGAGATAATTTTGCAAGCCTCGAGTTCGTCATGCTGTTTCACTGCGAAGTAACTCCTAGATCTTGTTTGGTTTTGTTGATGTTTAGTTTTCTGGGTTTTCCCGGAGGGTGACAATGCCCTCCACCGCTGGAGAAGGGAAAAGATGTCGAGGAGGAAGGGGAAGAGTCCGAAGTGAACCACACGACTGCCTTCTCCTACACTCGGGCCTCCCCCTTAACGAAAGAGCAGACGTGCGAGGAGGACGCTGAGGACACTAGGCCAGCTCAGAATAGACAGTGAAAGGAATAGAGGGAAGCAGTAACTGACCACCACCACCACCACCACCGTCACCATCACCACCACCTCCACCACCGTCGCCACGACAACCACGAGCGATGCCGTGGATCCAGTGCAGAGGCGCTTCACTGTGTATCTTTTGCAACATGCACAGGGAGTGACAGGGAGACACAAGCTGCCGGCAGACCAAAGGACAGGCCACCAGGCAGCCCCTTGACCTGGGCTTGGCGGCGGGGGCGGCGTGGGGGTCCCTCCTGAGTGCCATCAAGGGCTCCGACTCAGCAGTGGGCCCGCCGGGCCTACAGAAGGCAAAAGGAGAGGTAGAGCCACCTCTGACACCCTGAGTATGTCATGGGTACACTGCAAAGGGCCAAAGAGCCTCGGGATGCACTCAGGGCACTCAGGAAAGGTTAGGTAGAACCCTGGGAAATCTAGGTTACTAAGGGGAGGTAAGGGACACGAGAGGGGCGAGGTAATCCCCGATGGCAATTAAGGGATGGCTGTGAGGGAATGCCCCTTACTCTCCTAGTCCACGGGGGCATTTTCCCTTGCACAGGGAAAGTACATGTATTGGCCATGTTGAGCTTCCCAGGCACGCTCCCAACCGTGCCTTTTGTCCAGAGGGAAGAACTGAAAGTAAGGCATTGAGTGGAAGGCAGGAGCCGAAAGCGGAGAGCAAACAGAAATCAAAAGAAAGAACCATAATGGAGGTGAAGCATGAAGGCGATCCCCAGGGCACACTGTGTCCCAAGTTGGCAGATGGAACCGGCCGAAGCCTCCTGGGGCTTCCTGAGGGAAGAGCCATCAGCCAAGGCTAAGTCTCAGCCACTCAGGCAAGGGGCAGAAGCGTGTCCAGGGAGAGGCCTGTTTGGCGATGCTGTAGTGCCCAACTGGGAAGTGGAAATAGCAACAGAAAAGGGCAAGGAGGAAGAACAGGGAACAAGGAAGGTAGGGCAACCGTCGGGTCCACGGAGACGGGCAGAGTGGGTACCAGTGCGGGGGCCTGCGCAGGCGTGCTGCCCTGAATGTGACCATGTGCGGGGTGGTGGGGGCGTGCGTGCGCGAGCCCGAGTGATTTCAGTAACATTAAGCCCTGGCGAACACAGGCAAGGGTGTGAAGCGATGCTGAGAGTAGGGGTTCCACCACGTGCTGCTCCCAATCCCTGCCCTCCTTCCTCCCTGCATTTCCCCCAAATCAGTGTCCGATGTGCCCTGATGTTTCATGCCTGGGAAAGATCCCCCTTAGGCCCTACAGGAAGGTGGTGACTTTTGTGGTCGCGGGATGTTTTCGTGTGTTTGTTTTTTCTCACCAATTTCAAAGGTGGGCCTACTTCCTGGGACAGCTTGGCCTACAAGAATGTCCCAAACAGACACTCCACTCCTCAATTCTAAGAGTCCTTCAGATACTTCAGCGTGTGCGAAATCCCTGGGACGTGGATGTGCTTTCCCTTGGAGCTCCCTCCTGCTCGCTCTGCACACCTAGGAAGACTTTAGAGGAGCAAAGAAAGGAAACGTTGAGGAAACTGTAAGGAGCCTCACGATCACCTTCCACATTGGTCTCGCGCCAGGCTCTGGGTGGCATATGGGCATGACATCCTTAAACACTCACGCCACGGTGACCGCCTGCTTTGCTTTGCATCTGCGGACACAAAATGTCACCAGCCTCTTCAGTAAACAAAGGTTGTGGCCCTGCCATCGGCACTCACACACTGCCTCTGCCCCCAAGGGTGGCCCCCGAGGGCAATTCAAGATGGAGAAAAGCAGGATAGTAGTCCTGGAAAGTTCAGATGCATACCTAGGAATGATTTCAATGGACCAAGACTCTTGTGTCTTCCCATGATTAGAAAAGCGCTCAAATCTCTGACTTGAGATGTTCTGGGTGAGGTGTTGCGGTTGTTGTTGTTGGTGGTGGTGGTGCTGGTGCTGTGTTTATGTCATTGTTTTGTTTTTTGTCTTTGTGATTAGCAGCAATCTTTTGGTATTCCCCGACATGTTTCTATTTTTTCCTCTTTTATTCAACGAAAACTCCTACATAGCCTGGCTCTTTCCTCCCGTACTAATTCAAGACCTTTCCATAGCACTTTGTGAGTGGCTGTCGCCGTGTCTGTAGTGCTCAGTAAGATCCCCGAATAAAAGGTTCCTCTCAGCTTTTACGTTGTAACTTTTTCTTCTCTACACATCCCAGTCGGCTCTGGGTAAAGGCCCTGATCCCTTGTTTTGAGGCTCTGCCTGGAAATGCATCATAGGGTTAGGGTTAGGGTTAGGGTTAGGGTTAGGTTTAGGGTTACGGTTGGGTTTGGTGTTGGTGTTGTGGTTAGGGGTTAGGTTTAGGGTTAGGGTTAGGGTTAGGGTTAGAGGTAGGGTTAGGGTTTTAGTTAGGGTTAGGTTTAGGGTTACGGTTGTGGTTGTGGTTGTGGTTGTGGTTAGGGGTTAGGGTTAGGGTTAGTGTTAGGGTTTGGGTTAGGGTTAGTGTTAGTGTTAGGGTTAGGGTTATCGTTAGGGTTAGGGTTAGGGTTAGCGTTAGGGAACGGGTACGGTTTATGGTACAGGTTAGGGTACGACAACGGTTTAGGGTTAGGGTACGTGTTAGGATACGGGTTAGTGTTACAGTACGGATTAGGATTATGTTACGGGTTAGGGTAAGGATTAGGGTAAGCGTTAGTGTTAATGTTAGGGTTAGGGTTAGGGTTAGGGAACGGGTACGGTTTAGGGTACAGATCAGGGTATGACAACCGTTTAGGGTTAGCGTACGTGTTAGGGTACGGGTAGGGTAGTTGTTAGGGTACGGGTACGGGTTAGGGTTAGGGAACGCGTACGGGTGACGGTTAGGATTAGAGTTAGGGTTAGGGAACGGGTACGGTTTAGGGTACAGGTTAGTGTACGACAACGGTTTAGGGTTAGCGTAAGTGTTAGGGTACGGGTTAGTGTTAGTGTACGGGTTAGGATGAGGGTACGGGTTAGGGTAAGCCTTCGGGTAAGGTGTTGAGTGGTTCTTCAGAAGTGGTTTCTGAGATGTGTGCATGTGCGTGTCCGTGTGTGAGTGTGTGTGTGTGTGTGACTGTGTGTGTGTGTGTGTGTGCGCGCGCGCGTGTTTCCCGGGGATCCATAATTTCCCCTGCAAGATCTCACGGGTCTTCCAGTGAGAACACTAGGCCAGTGTCAGAGGTTAGGTTGAGAAGCAGAGTGATCTCCATGCCAAAGCAAGCCAAAAAGCTCCCTTCTTCCACATGACCCTCCAAACCCCAAGACCCACTTCCCCTCCCCCTCCGCCCTGTATCCCACTTCTCCCAAAGGATAAAAATTCACAGGGGCACCTGGAAAGAATTGAGCATGACATGTGGACGGGCTTCTGGCGCAGAACTGAAGCCTGAGAGCCTGGCTAGCGAGGCCTGCGGGAAGAAAGACCCCGGTGGTAGCGAACTTGTGGACAAATGTAGTCGAGGCCAAGTGGCCTTCCCCAAGTAGGCCCACCGGTGCGACCCATGCCATCCCCAAAAGTCCCACCCCTGCGCACAAAGGATGCTCGGGGTTTCCACGCAGGGATGCAGCGCGGTGGTCACCTCCGGACCCTTGTGACTCAAGTAAAGAAGGGTTCACAACCTTCGGAACCTTCCCGGGATGTGTCTGCCACTGACCCACAGGATCTTTGTCCCAGTGAAGCACTCAACTTGAGCAGAACAGAGCTTGCTCCCTAGGAAGTGATGCGGTGCAGACAAGCCACAGGACAGGAGTCAGAAGATACAAAGAAGAAACTGCAAGCTCACTGGTGGGATCTCTGCAGTGTCGTCGACAGCGGCGTTCACTGTGAACCAGGGCATCAAGGGAATCAAGAACTGCCTAGCTACACTTGCGGGTTTGGTGGAAAGTGGCCAAGTTGGTGAAGAGCCCAGCTGAAGGTGACATGGGTGGTCGGTGAGCTGGACTATGGATGGGGATGAGGATAATGGGATATTGGTGCCTCTGTGGCTGCTGCTGCTGCTGCTGTTGATGATGATGATAATGATGATGATGATGATGACGGGGAGAAGGAGGAGGAGGAGGAGGTGGAGGAGGACGAGGACGACGACCAGAAAGAGGACGAGGACCAGGACGAGGAAGGTGATCTAATAGTTTCACAGCCAGCACTACACACCGTCCACTGTTTGGAAGTTAAAGGCAGGCGCGGAAGGCTCGGTGGGGGTAGGGAAAGGGGAGACTGCCATTTCTGGAGCCACAGTGCCATCCAGCGGAATGCGTTATGTGAAAAGCCCAGGCAGCCGAGCTGTGTCTTCTGCCCTGCGCAGGGAACCGCGAGGCTGTGCTGGGCAGAACGGGTTCTGCCCAAGGCGCAGGAGGTCTCCTCCACGGGGTTTCAGAGGCCTGTGAGGGCGCCGTGCGCGCCAGTGCGACCCTGTGGGGAAAATCATGAGCCCTCGGGGCCCCGGACACAGCAGGCAATTCCCGGACTGTCCAGCCCAGGGAGCGGAGCTTCCCCCGTCAGCCATTTTGGGGGTGGGCCCAGAGCAACCCTGCAACTTTTCCTCCGGTGTCCCTGCTGGGGAGTGCCGAGGTGCCCTGCCTGCGGCCGCACTGGGGTCACGTGGCCCCCTTCCTCACCGGAAGCTGAGGGTCTTAGAGGTCCTGGAGCCGGGGCCATTTGCACCGGGCATCCCAGGGGCGGCCGTCTCGTGCTGCCCCTGGGGTCTCTGAGGGCCTTGCCCAGCTGCACAACCAGGGTCCAGTCCCCCGCGGAGAGCACACATGAAGGCACGGCCCGGAGCCCATTGCCCATGTGCACCCTCAGGACAACACACCCACCCCAGCCCCACGCCGCGCCGTCCCCACTGGGCCAGTTGCTTCCAGCCCTGTGGCTGTCTCCATCCCTTGAGACCTGGTAACTGGCTTTGAGCGAAACCATCTCCGCTTGGTGGCAGTATAGCTCCATCAAGGCCAACTAAGCGCCTAACCCTGCCCCCACTACATCATCAGGCCTGGGTTCTCCTCCCCTTCTAATGTAAAACCAAAAGCAAAACCAAACCAACACAGACAGTGCCACGAAGGAGGAGAGAAAAGGAAAGAAAGCAACCACCCACCGGCACCCACGCGGACCACCAAATGCACAGGACGAAAGGACCACTGGCCACGAGGCTGGACCCCCTGCAGTCCTTTCCACTTCCTTTCCTCCAACCCCCTTTTTCTTGACTCCTGCTCTTGGGAGAAGTAAAAGGCAAAGGATACACCAAGCGACCTGGCTGGGTGACATTGCCTGAGTGTCTAAATCACAGGATTTCTCCTGGACCAGGTGGCAGCCACCTTACTGGTGGCGAAAACCCCGCTGGCTTGCAAGTCACTTTGTTGCAGGACTCCGCTTCCCTTTGAAGGCCCGGAGCTTCGGCTTGAGGCCACCACCTCGGGCTGGCCCAACAGTGCAGCCAGAAGTGGCTGGCCCAACCCGGAGGCGCCCCCAACATGGGGTGCCAAGGACTGGCTCTGGGCGGGCTGGCCTTGCCCTCACACAGGAACCTTGCAAGGCTAACAAACATCGCCAGTCACAGAGCCCCACACAGGGCCTTGCTTCTCTTGAGGATGGGCACAGACTCTGCTCCCACTTGGAGACCCCATTTATCTGGCTAAACAAGGGACGTTTCAGGTTTACACTGGCAGCTTGGGTCCACCTGCTGACCGACGACTATCACCTGGAACACAGAATGGCTGCGTGTCCCTTTTTGAGAGCCCCTCTGGGAATGCGTGTTTCAGCCATTCTCAGAGTACTTGCTGCGGTCAGGGGGTGGGGTGGGGGTGGGGTGGGGGGAGACAGGTGCGAGGGTATAGAGGAAAGCACAGGTGACAGCGTGTGTCAGTATGTTTGTGGTTGTGTGAGGGTGTGCTGTGTGTGGCGGGGTAGGAAGACAGGGTGTGTGTGTGTGTGTGTGCGCGTGTGTGTGTGTGTTTGTCTGTGTGTGTGTGTGTACTCGAGCCCATGCTCTCACACCTGTCTAAGGTGCTTGCCTGCCCGTGGGCATGTGTTGCCGTGGGTATCCGGCTGTGGGTGCTTGATTGCCTGGTCTTCTGAGCGGCGGCCAGCACCAACCTGCCTGGGCTTGTGGACAGGGAGGCGACCGCTCGTAAGTCATACAGTGAAATGTACACTGTTCGGATCACGCCATTGGATTGGGAACCAACGGCAAGCAGGGTGCAACTTGAGGGGGCCCCTGCTGGCTCACGTTTGGACTTGAAGGGCTTCCATAAGGAGAACAACTGCACCGAATGGAAAGTCAAGAGATAATTTTGCAAGCCTCGAGTTCGTCATGCTGTTTCACTGCGAAGTAACTCCTAGATCTTGTTTGGTTTTGTTGATGTTTAGTTTTCTGGGTTTTCCCGGAGGGTGACAATGCCCTCCACCGCTGGAGAAGGGAAAAGATGTCGAGGAGGAAGGGGAAGAGTCCGAAGTGAACCACACGACTGCCTTCTCCTACACTCGGGCCTCCCCCTTAACGAAAGAGCAGACGTGCGAGGAGGACGCTGAGGACACTAGGCCAGCTCAGAATAGACAGTGAAAGGAATAGAGGGAAGCAGTAACTGACCACCACCACCACCACCACCGTCACCATCACCACCACCTCCACCACCGTCGCCACGACAACCACGAGCGATGCCGTGGATCCAGTGCAGAGGCGCTTCACTGTGTATCTTTTGCAACATGCACAGGGAGTGACAGGGAGACACAAGCTGCCGGCAGACCAAAGGACAGGCCACCAGGCAGCCCCTTGACCTGGGCTTGGCGGCGGGGGCGGCGTGGGGGTCCCTCCTGAGTGCCATCAAGGGCTCCGACTCAGCAGTGGGCCCGCCGGGCCTACAGAAGGCAAAAGGAGAGGTAGAGCCACCTCTGACACCCTGAGTATGTCATGGGTACACTGCAAAGGGCCAAAGAGCCTCGGGATGCACTCAGGGCACTCAGGAAAGGTTAGGTAGAACCCTGGGAAATCTAGGTTACTAAGGGGAGGTAAGGGACACGAGAGGGGCGAGGTAATCCCCGATGGCAATTAAGGGATGGCTGTGAGGGAATGCCCCTTACTCTCCTAGTCCACGGGGGCATTTTCCCTTGCACAGGGAAAGTACATGTATTGGCCATGTTGAGCTTCCCAGGCACGCTCCCAACCGTGCCTTTTGTCCAGAGGGAAGAACTGAAAGTAAGGCATTGAGTGGAAGGCAGGAGCCGAAAGCGGAGAGCAAACAGAAATCAAAAGAAAGAACCATAATGGAGGTGAAGCATGAAGGCGATCCCCAGGGCACACTGTGTCCCAAGTTGGCAGATGGAACCGGCCGAAGCCTCCTGGGGCTTCCTGAGGGAAGAGCCATCAGCCAAGGCTAAGTCTCAGCCACTCAGGCAAGGGGCAGAAGCGTGTCCAGGGAGAGGCCTGTTTGGCGATGCTGTAGTGCCCAACTGGGAAGTGGAAATAGCAACAGAAAAGGGCAAGGAGGAAGAACAGGGAACAAGGAAGGTAGGGCAACCGTCGGGTCCACGGAGACGGGCAGAGTGGGTACCAGTGCGGGGGCCTGCGCAGGCGTGCTGCCCTGAATGTGACCATGTGCGGGGTGGTGGGGGCGTGCGTGCGCGAGCCCGAGTGATTTCAGTAACATTAAGCCCTGGCGAACACAGGCAAGGGTGTGAAGCGATGCTGAGAGTAGGGGTTCCACCACGTGCTGCTCCCAATCCCTGCCCTCCTTCCTCCCTGCATTTCCCCCAAATCAGTGTCCGATGTGCCCTGATGTTTCATGCCTGGGAAAGATCCCCCTTAGGCCCTACAGGAAGGTGGTGACTTTTGTGGTCGCGGGATGTTTTCGTGTGTTTGTTTTTTCTCACCAATTTCAAAGGTGGGCCTACTTCCTGGGACAGCTTGGCCTACAAGAATGTCCCAAACAGACACTCCACTCCTCAATTCTAAGAGTCCTTCAGATACTTCAGCGTGTGCGAAATCCCTGGGACGTGGATGTGCTTTCCCTTGGAGCTCCCTCCTGCTCGCTCTGCACACCTAGGAAGACTTTAGAGGAGCAAAGAAAGGAAACGTTGAGGAAACTGTAAGGAGCCTCACGATCACCTTCCACATTGGTCTCGCGCCAGGCTCTGGGTGGCATATGGGCATGACATCCTTAAACACTCACGCCACGGTGACCGCCTGCTTTGCTTTGCATCTGCGGACACAAAATGTCACCAGCCTCTTCAGTAAACAAAGGTTGTGGCCCTGCCATCGGCACTCACACACTGCCTCTGCCCCCAAGGGTGGCCCCCGAGGGCAATTCAAGATGGAGAAAAGCAGGATAGTAGTCCTGGAAAGTTCAGATGCATACCTAGGAATGATTTCAATGGACCAAGACTCTTGTGTCTTCCCATGATTAGAAAAGCGCTCAAATCTCTGACTTGAGATGTTCTGGGTGAGGTGTTGCGGTTGTTGTTGGTGGTGGTGGTGGTGCTGGTGCTGTGTTTATGTCATTGTTTTGTTTTTTGTCTTTGTGATTAGCAGCAATCTTTTGGTATTCCCCGACATGTTTCTATTTTTTCCTCTTTTATTCAACGAAAACTCCTACATAGCCTGGCTCTTTCCTCCCGTACTAATTCAAGACCTTTCCATAGCACTTTGTGAGTGGCTGTCGCCGTGTCTGTAGTGCTCAGTAAGATCCCCGAATAAAAGGTTCCTCTCAGCTTTTACGTTGTAACTTTTTCTTCTCTACACATCCCAGTCGGCTCTGGATAAAGGCCCTGATCCCTTGTTTTGAGGCTCTGCCTGGAAATGCATCATAGGGTTAGGGTTAGGGTTAGGGTTAGGGTTAGGTTTAGGGTTACGGTTGGGTTTGGTGTTGGTGTTGTGGTTAGGGGTTAGGTTTAGGGTTAGGGTTAGGGTTAGGGTTAGAGGTAGGGTTAGGGTTTTAGTTAGGGTTAGGTTTAGGGTTACGGTTGTGGTTGTGGTTGTGGTTGTGGTTAGGGGTTAGGGTTAGGGTTAGTGTTAGGGTTTGGGTTAGGGTTAGTGTTAGTGTTAGGGTTAGGGTTATCGTTAGGGTTAGGGTTAGGGTTAGCGTTAGGGAACGGGTACGGTTTATGGTACAGGTTAGGGTACGACAACGGTTTAGGGTTAGGGTACGTGTTAGGATACGGGTTAGTGTTACAGTACGGATTAGGATTATGTTACGGGTTAGGGTAAGGATTAGGGTAAGCGTTAGTGTTAATGTTAGGGTTAGGGTTAGGGTTAGGGAACGGGTACGGTTTAGGGTACAGATCAGGGTATGACAACCGTTTAGGGTTAGCGTACGCGTTAGGGTACGGGTAGGGTAGTTGTTAGGGTACGGGTACGGGTTAGGGTTAGGGAACGCGTACGGGTGACGGTTAGGATTAGAGTTAGGGTTAGGGAACGGGTACGGTTTAGGGTACAGGTTAGTGTACGACAACGGTTTAGGGTTAGCGTAAGTGTTAGGGTACGGGTTAGTGTTAGTGTACGGGTTAGGATGAGGGTACGGGTTAGGGTAAGCCTTCGGGTAAGGTGTTGAGTGGTTCTTCAGAAGTGGTTTCTGAGATGTGTGCATGTGCGTGTCCGTGTGTGAGTGTGTGTGTGTGTGTGACTGTGTGTGTGTGTGTGTGTGCGCGCGCGCGTGTTTCCCGGGGATCCATAATTTCCCCTGCAAGATCTCACGGGTCTTCCAGTGAGAACACTAGGCCAGTGTCAGAGGTTAGGTTGAGAAGCAGAGTGATCTCCATGCCAAAGCAAGCCAAAAAGCTCCCTTCTTCCACATGACCCTCCAAACCCCAAGACCCACTTCCCCTCCCCCTCCGCCCTGTATCCCACTTCTCCCAAAGGATAAAAATTCACAGGGGCACCTGGAAAGAATTGAGCATGACATGTGGACGGGCTTCTGGCGCAGAACTGAAGCCTGAGAGCCTGGCTAGCGAGGCCTGCGGGAAGAAAGACCCCGGTGGTAGCGAACTTGTGGACAAATGTAGTCGAGGCCAAGTGGCCTTCCCCAAGTAGGCCCACCGGTGCGACCCATGCCATCCCCAAAAGTCCCACCCCTGCGCACAAAGGATGCTCGGGGTTTCCACGCAGGGATGCAGCGCGGTGGTCACCTCCGGACCCTTGTGACTCAAGTAAAGAAGGGTTCACAACCTTCGGAACCTTCCCGGGATGTGTCTGCCACTGACCCACAGGATCTTTGTCCCAGTGAAGCACTCAACTTGAGCAGAACAGAGGTTGCTCCCTAGGAAGTGATGCGGTGCAGACAAGCCACAGGACAGGAGTCAGAAGATACAAAGAAGAAACTGCAAGCTCACTGGTGGGATCTCTGCAGTGTCGTCGACAGCGGCGTTCACTGTGAACCAGGGCATCAAGGGAATCAAGAACTGCCTAGCTACACTTGCGGGTTTGGTGGAAAGTGGCCAAGTTGGTGAAGAGCCCAGCTGAAGGTGACATGGGTGGTCGGTGAGCTGGACTATGGATGGGGATGAGGATAATGGGATATTGGTGCCTCTGTGGCTGCTGCTGCTGCTGCTGTTGATGATGATGATAATGATGATGATGATGATGATGGGGAGAAGGAGGAGGAGGAGGGGGTGGAGGAGGACGACGACGACGACCAGAAAGAGGACGAGGACCAGGACGAGGAAGGTGATCTAATAGTTTCACAGCCAGCACTACACACCGTCCACTGTTTGGAAGTTAAAGGCAGGCGCGGAAGGCTCGGTGGGGGTAGGGAAAGGGGAGACTGCCATTTCTGGAGCCACAGTGCCATCCAGCGGAATGCGTTATGTGAAAAGCCCAGGCAGCCGAGCTGTGTCTTCTGCCCTGCGCAGGGAACCGCGAGGCTGTGCTGGGCAGAATGGGTTCTGCCCAAGGCGCAGGAGGTCTCCTCCGCGGGGTTTCAGAGGCCTGTGAGGGCGCCGTGCGCGCCAGTGCGACCCTGTGGGGAAAATCATGAGCCCTCGGGGCCCCGGACACAGCAGGCAATTCCCGGACTGTCCAGCCCAGGGAGCGGAGCTTCCCCCGTCAGCCATTTTGGGGGTGGGCCCAGAGCAACCCTGCAACTTTTCCTCCGGTGTCCCTGCTGGGGAGTGCCGGGGTGCCCTGCCTGCGGCCGTACTGGGGTCACGTGGCCCCCTTCCTCACAGGAAGCTGAGGGTCTTAGAGGTCCTGGAGCCGGGGCCATTTGCACCGGGCATCCCAGGGGCGGCCATCTCGTGCTGCCCCTGGGGTCTCTGAGGGCCTTGCCCAGCTGCACAACCAGGGTCCAGTCCCCCGCGGAGAGCACACATGAAGGCACGGCCCGGAGCCCATTGCCCATGTGCACCCTCAGGACAACACACCCACCCCAGCCCCACGCCGCGCCGTCCCCACTGGGCCAGTTGCTTCCAGCCCTGTGGCTGTCTCCATCCCTTGAGACCTGGTAACTGGCTTTGAGCGAAACCATCTCCGCTTGGTGGCAGTATAGCTCCATCAAGGCCAACTAAGCGCCTAACCCTGCCCCCACTACATCATCAGGCCTGGGTTCTCCTCCCCTTCTAATGTAAAACCAAAAGCAAAACCAAACCAACACAGACAGTGCCACGAAGGAGGAGAGAAAAGGAAAGAAAGCAACCACCCACCGGCACCCACGCGGACCACCAAATGCACAGGACGAAAGGACCACTGGCCACGAGGCTGGACCCCCTGCAGTCCTTTCCACTTCCTTTCCTCCAACCCCCTTTTTCTTGACTCCTGCTCTTGGGAGAAGTAAAAGGCAAAGGATACACCAAGCGACCTGGCTGGGTGACATTGCCTGAGTGTCTAAATCACAGGATTTCTCCTGGACCAGGTGGCAGCCACCTTACTGGTGGCGAAAACCCCGCTGGCTTGCAAGTCACTTTGTTGCAGGACTCCGCTTCCCTTTGAAGGCCCGGAGCTTCGGCTTGAGGCCACCACCTCGGGCTGGCCCAACAGTGCAGCCAGAAGTGGCTGGCCCAACCCGGAGGCGCCCCCAACATGGGGTGCCAAGGACTGGCTCTGGGCGGGCTGGCCTTGCCCTCACACAGGAACCTTGCAAGGCTAACAAACATCGCCAGTCACAGAGCCCCACACAGGGCCTTGCTTCTCTTGAGGATGGGCACAGACTCTGCTCCCACTTGGAGACCCCATTTATCTGGCTAAACAAGGGACGTTTCAGGTTTACACTGGCAGCTTGGGTCCACCTGCTGACCGACGACTATCACCTGGAACACAGAATGGCTGCGTGTCCCTTTTTGAGAGCCCCTCTGGGAATGCGTGTTTCAGCCATTCTCAGAGTACTTGCTGCGGTCAGGGGGTGGGGTGGGGGTGGGGTGGGGGGAGACAGGTGCGAGGGTATAGAGGAAAGCACAGGTGACAGCGTGTGTCAGTATGTTTGTGGTTGTGTGAGGGTGTGCTGTGTGTGGCGGGGTAGGAAGACAGGGTGTGTGTGTATGTGTGTGCGCGTGTGTGTGTGTGTTTGTCTGTGTGTGTGTACTCGAGCCCATGCTCTCACACCTGTCTAAGGTGCTTGCCTGCCCGTGGGCATGTGTTGCCGTGGGTATCCGGCTGTGGGTGCTTGATTGCCTGGTCTTCTGAGCGGCGGCCAGCACCAACCTGCCTGGGCTTGTGGACAGGGAGGCGACCGCTCGTAAGTCATACAGTGAAATGTACACTGTTCGGATCACGCCATTGGATTGGGAACCAACGGCAAGCAGGGTGCAACTTGAGGGGGCCCCTGCTGGCTCACGTTTGGACTTGAAGGGCTTCCATAAGGAGAACAACTGCACCGAATGGAAAGTCAAGAGATAATTTTGCAAGCCTCGAGTTCGTCATGCTGTTTCACTGCGAAGTAACTCCTAGATCTTGTTTGGTTTTGTTGATGTTTAGTTTTCTGGGTTTTCCCGGAGGGTGACAATGCCCTCCACCGCTGGAGAAGGGAAAAGATGTCGAGGAGGAAGGGGAAGAGTCCGAAGTGAACCACACGACTGCCTTCTCCTACACTCGGGCCTCCCCCTTAACGAAAGAGCAGACGTGCGAGGAGGACGCTGAGGACACTAGGCCAGCTCAGAATAGACAGTGAAAGGAATAGAGGGAAGCAGTAACTGACCACCACCACCACCACCACCGTCACCATCACCACCACCTCCACCACCGTCGCCACGACAACCACGAGCGATGCCGTGGATCCAGTGCACAGGCGCTTCACTGTGTATCTTTTGCAACATGCACAGGGAGTGACAGGGAGACACAAGCTGCCGGCAGACCAAAGGACAGGCCACCAGGCAGCCCCTTGACCTGGGCTTGGCGGCGGGGGCGGCGTGGGGGTCCCTCCTGAGTGCCATCAAGGGCTCCGACTCAGCAGTGGGCCCGCCGGGCCTACAGAAGGCAAAAGGAGAGGTAGAGCCACCTCTGACACCCTGAGTATGTCATGGGTACACTGCAAAGGGCCAAAGAGCCTCGGGATGCACTCAGGGCACTCAGGAAAGGTTAGGTAGAACCCTGGGAAATCTAGGTTACTAAGGGGAGGTAAGGGACACGAGAGGGGCGAGGTAATCCCCGATGGCAATTAAGGGATGGCTGTGAGGGAATGCCCCTTACTCTCCTAGTCCACGGGGGCATTTTCCCTTGCACAGGGAAAGTACATGTATTGGCCATGTTGAGCTTCCCAGGCACGCTCCCAACCGTGCCTTTTGTCCAGAGGGAAGAACTGAAAGTAAGGCATTGAGTGGAAGGCAGGAGCCGAAAGCGGAGAGCAAACAGAAATCAAAAGAAAGAACCATAATGGAGGTGAAGCATGAAGGCGATCCCCAGGGCACACTGTGTCCCAAGTTGGCAGATGGAACCGGCCGAAGCCTCCTGGGGCTTCCTGAGGGAAGAGCCATCAGCCAAGGCTAAGTCTCAGCCACTCAGGCAAGGGGCAGAAGCGTGTCCAGGGAGAGGCCTGTTTGGCGATGCTGTAGTGCCCAACTGGGAAGTGGAAATAGCAACAGAAAAGGGCAAGGAGGAAGAACAGGGAACAAGGAAGGTAGGGCAACCGTCGGGTCCACGGAGACGGGCAGAGTGGGTACCAGTGCGGGGGCCTGCGCAGGCGTGCTGCCCTGAATGTGACCATGTGCGGGGTGGTGGGGGCGTGCGTGCGCGAGCCCGAGTGATTTCAGTAACATTAAGCCCTGGCGAACACAGGCAAGGGTGTGAAGCGATGCTGAGAGTAGGGGTTCCACCACGTGCTGCTCCCAATCCCTGCCCTCCTTCCTCCCTGCATTTCCCCCAAATCAGTGTCCGATGTGCCCTGATGTTTCATGCCTGGGAAAGATCCCCCTTAGGCCCTACAGGAAGGTGGTGACTTTTGTGGTCGCGGGATGTTTTCGTGTGTTTGTTTTTTCTCACCAATTTCAAAGGTGGGCCTACTTCCTGGGACAGCTTGGCCTACAAGAATGTCCCAAACAGACACTCCACTCCTCAATTCTAAGAGTCCTTCAGATACTTCAGTGTGTGCGAAATCCCTGGGACGTGGATGTGCTTTCCCTTGGAGCTCCCTCCTGCTCGCTCTGCACACCTAGGAAGACTTTAGAGGAGCAAAGAAAGGAAACGTTGAGGAAACTGTAAGGAGCCTCACGATCACCTTCCACATTGGTCTCGCGCCAGGCTCTGGGTGGCATATGGGCATGACATCCTTAAACACTCACGCCACGGTGACCGCCTGCTTTGCTTTGCATCTGCGGACACAAAATGTCACCAGCCTCTTCAGTAAACAAAGGTTGTGGCCCTGCCATCGGCACTCACACACTGCCTCTGCCCCCAAGGGTGGCCCCCGAGGGCAATTCAAGATGGAGAAAAGCAGGATAGTAGTCCTGGAAAGTTCAGATGCATACCTAGGAATGATTTCAATGGACCAAGACTCTTGTGTCTTCCCATGATTAGAAAAGCGCTCAAATCTCTGACTTGAGATGTTCTGGGTGAGGTGTTGCGGTTGTTGTTGGTGGTGGTGGTGGTGCTGGTGCTGTGTTTATGTCATTGTTTTGTTTTTTGTCTTTGTGATTAGCAGCAATCTTTTGGTATTCCCCGACATGTTTCTATTTTTTCCTCTTTTATTCAACGAAAACTCCTACATAGCCTGGCTCTTTCCTCCCGTACTAATTCAAAACCTTTCCATAGCACTTTGTGAGTGGCTGTCGCCGTGTCTGTAGTGCTCAGTAAGATCCCCGAATAAAAGGTTCCTCTCAGCTTTTACGTTGTACCTTTTTCTTCTCTACACATCCCAGTCGGCTCTGGATAAAGGCCCTGATCCCTTGTTTTGAGGCTCTGCCTGGAAATGCATCATAGGGTTAGGGTTAGGGTTAGGGTTAGGGTTAGGTTTAGGGTTACGGTTGGGTTTGGTGTTGGTGTTGTGGTTAGGGGTTAGGTTTAGGGTTAGGGTTAGGGTTAGGGTTAGAGGTAGGGTTAGGGTTTTAGTTAGGGTTAGGTTTAGGGTTACGGTTGTGGTTGTGGTTGTGGTTGTGGTTAGGGGTTAGGGTTAGGGTTAGTGTTAGGGTTTGGGTTAGGGTTAGTGTTAGTGTTAGGGTTAGGGTTATCGTTAGGGTTAGGGTTAGGGTTAGCGTTAGGGAACGGGTACGGTTTATGGTACAGGTTAGGGTACGACAACGGTTTAGGGTTAGGGTACGTGTTAGGATACGGGTTAGTGTTACAGTACGGATTAGGATTATGTTACGGGTTAGGGTAAGGATTAGGGTAAGCGTTAGTGTTAATGTTAGGGTTAGGGTTAGGGTTAGGGAACGGGTACGGTTTAGGGTACAGATCAGGGTATGACAACGGTTTAGGGTTAGCGTACGCGTTAGGGTACGGGTAGGGTAGTTGTTAGGGTACGGGTACGGGTTAGGGTTAGGGAACGCGTACGGGTGACGGTTAGGATTAGAGTTAGGGTTAGGGAACGGGTACGGTTTAGGGTACAGGTTAGTGTACGACAACGGTTTAGGGTTAGCGTAAGTGTTAGGGTACGGGTTAGTGTTAGTGTACGGGTTAGGATGAGGGTACGGGTTAGGGTAAGCCTTCGGGTAAGGTGTTGAGTGGTTCTTCAGAAGTGGCTTCTGAGATGTGTGCATGTGCGTGTCCGTGTGTGAGTGTGTGTGTGTGTGTGACTGTGTGTGTGTGTGTGTGTGCGTGCGCGCGTGTTTCCCGGGGATCCATAATTTCCCCTGCAAGATCTCACGGGTCTTCCAGTGAGAACACTAGGCCAGTGTCAGAGGTTAGGTTGAGAAGCAGAGTGATCTCCATGCCAAAGCAAGCCAAAAAGCTCCCTTCTTCCACATGACCCTCCAAACCCCAAGACCCACTTCCCCTCCCCCTCCGCCCTGTATCCCACTTCTCCCAAAGGATAAAAATTCACAGGGGCACCTGGAAAGAATTGAGCATGACATGTGGACGGGCTTCTGGCGCAGAACTGAAGCCTGAGAGCCTGGCTAGCGAGGCCTGCGGGAAGAAAGACCCCGGTGGTAGCGAACTTGTGGACAAATGTAGTCGAGGCCAAGTGGCCTTCCCCAAGTAGGCCCACCGGTGCGACCCATGCCATCCCCAAAAGTCCCACCCCTGCGTACAAAGGATGCTCGGGGTTTCCACGCAGGGATGCAGCGCGGTGGTCACCTCCGGACCCTTGTGACTCAAGTAAAGAAGGGTTCACAACCTTCGGAACCTTCCCGGGATGTGTCTGCCACTGACCCACAGGATCTTTGTCCCAGTGAAGCACTCAACTTGAGCAGAACAGAGGTTGCTCCCTAGGAAGTGATGCGGTGCAGACAAGCCACAGGACAGGAGTCAGAAGATACAAAGAAGAAACTGCAAGCTCACTGGTGGGATCTCTGCAGTGTCGTCGACAGCGGCGTTCACTGTGAACCAGGGCATCAAGGGAATCAAGAACTGCCTAGCTACACTTGCGGGTTTGGTGGAAAGTGGCCAAGTTGGTGAAGAGCCCAGCTGAAGGTGACATGGGTGGTCGGTGAGCTGGACTATGGATGGGGATGAGGATAATGGGATATTGGTGCCTCTGTGGCTGCTGCTGCTGCTGCTGTTGATGATGATGATAATGATGATGATGATGATGATGGGGAGAAGGAGGAGGAGGAGGAGGTGGAGGAGGACGAGGACGACGACCAGAAAGAGGACGAGGACCAGGACGAGGAAGGTGATCTAATAGTTTCACAGCCAGCACTACACACCGTCCACTGTTTGGAAGTTAAAGGCAGGCGCGGAAGGCTCGGTGGGGGTAGGGAAAGGGGAAACTGCCATTTCTGGAGCCACAGTGCCATCCAGCGGAATGCGTTATGTGAAAAGCCCAGGCAGCCGAGCTGTGTCTTCTGCCCTGCGCAGGGAACCGCGAGGCTGTGCTGGGCAGAATGGGTTCTGCCCAAGGCGCAGGAGGTCTCCTCCGCGGGGTTTCAGAGGCCTGTGAGGGCGCCGTGCGCGCCAGTGCGACCCTGTGGGGAAAATCATGAGCCCTCGGGGCCCCGGACACAGCAGGCAATTCCCGGACTGTCCAGCCCAGGGAGCGGAGCTTCCCCCGTCAGCCATTTTGGGGGTGGGCCCAGAGCAACCCTGCAACTTTTCCTCCGGTGTCCCTGCTGGGGAGTGCCGGGGTGCCCTGCCTGCGGCCGCACTGGGGTCACGTGGCCCCCTTCCTCACCGGAAGCTGAGGGTCTTAGAGGTCCTGGAGCCGGGGCCATTTGCACCGGGCATCCCAGGGGCGGCCATCTCGTGCTGCCCCTGGGGTCTCTGAGGGCCTTGCCCAGCTGCACAACCAGGGTCCAGTCCCCCGCGGAGAGCACACATGAAGGCACGGCCCGGAGCCCATTGCCCATGTGCACCCTCAGGACAACACACCCACCCCAGCCCCACGCCGCGCCGTCCCCACTGGGCCAGTTGCTTCCAGCCCTGTGGCTGTCTCCATCCCTTGAGACCTGGTAACTGGCTTTGAGCGAAACCATCTCCGCTTGGTGGCAGTATAGCTCCATCAAGGCCAACTAAGCGCCTAACCCTGCCCCCACTACATCATCAGGCCTGGGTTCTCCTCCCCTTCTAATGTAAAACCAAAAGCAAAACCAAACCAACACAGACAGTGCCACGAAGGAGGAGAGAAAAGGAAAGAAAGCAACCACCCACCGGCACCCACGCGGACCACCAAATGCACAGGACGAAAGGACCACTGGCCACGAGGCTGGACCCCCCGCAGTCCTTTCCACTTCCTTTCCTCCAACCCCCTTTTTCTTGACTCCTGCTCTTGGGAGAAGTAAAAGGCAAAGGATACACCAAGCGACCTGGCTGGGTGACATTGCCTGAGTGTCTAAATCACAGGATTTCTCCTGGACCAGGTGGCAGCCACCTTACTGGTGGCGAAAACCCCGCTGGCTTGCAAGTCACTTTGTTGCAGGACTCCGCTTCCCTTTGAAGGCCCGGAGCTTCGGCTTGAGGCCACCACCTCGGGCTGGCCCAACAGTGCAGCCAGAAGTGGCTGGCCCAACCCGGAGGCGCCCCCAACATGGGGTGCCAAGGACTGGCTCTGGGCGGGCTGGCCTTGCCCTCACACAGGAACCTTGCAAGGCTAACAAACATCGCCAGTCACAGAGCCCCACACAGGGCCTTGCTTCTCTTGAGGATGGGCACAGACTCTGCTCCCACTTGGAGACCCCATTTATCTGGCTAAACAAGGGACGTTTCAGGTTTACACTGGCAGCTTGGGTCCACCTGCTGACCGACGACTATCACCTGGAACACAGAATGGCTGCGTGTCCCTTTTTGAGAGCCCCTCTGGGAATGCGTGTTTCAGCCATTCTCAGAGTACTTGCTGCGGTCAGGGGGTGGGGTGGGGGTGGGGTGGGGGGAGACAGGTGCGAGGGTATAGAGGAAAGCACAGGTGACAGCGTGTGTCAGTATGTTTGTGGTTGTGTGAGGGTGTGCTGTGTGTGGCGGGGTAGGAAGACAGGGTGTGTGTGTGTGTGTGTGCGCGTGTGTGTGTGTGTTTGTCTGTGTGTGTGTGTGTACTCGAGCCCATGCTCTCACACCTGTCTAAGGTGCTTGCCTGCCCGTGGGCATGTGTTGCCGTGGGTATCCGGCTGTGGGTGCTTGATTGCCTGGTCTTCTGAGCGGCGGCCAGCACCAACCTGCCTGGGCTTGTGGACAGGGAGGCGACCGCTCGTAAGTCATACAGTGAAATGTACACTGTTCGGATCACGCCATTGGATTGGGAACCAACGGCAAGCAGGGTGCAACTTGAGGGGGCCCCTGCTGGCTCACGTTTGGACTTGAAGGGCTTCCATAAGGAGAACAACTGCACCGAATGGAAAGTCAAGAGATAATTTTGCAAGCCTCGAGTTCGTCATGCTGTTTCACTGCGAAGTAACTCCTAGATCTTGTTTGGTTTTGTTGATGTTTAGTTTTCTGGGTTTTCCCGGAGGGTGACAATGCCCTCCACCGCTGGAGAAGGGAAAAGATGTCGAGGAGGAAGGGGAAGAGTCCGAAGTGAACCACACGACTGCCTTCTCCTACACTCGTGCCTCCCCCTTAACGAAAGAGCAGACGTGCGAGGAGGACGCTGAGGACACTAGGCCAGCTCAGAATAGACAGTGAAAGGAATAGAGGGAAGCAGTAACTGACCACCACCACCACCACCACCGTCACCATCACCACCACCTCCACCACCGTCGCCACGACAACCACGAGCGATGCCGTGGATCCAGTGCAGAGGCGCTTCACTGTGTATCTTTTGCAACATGCACAGGGAGTGACAGGGAGACACAAGCTGCCGGCAGACCAAAGGACAGGCCACCAGGCAGCCCCTTGACCTGGGCTTGGCGGCGGGGGCGGCGTGGGGGTCCCTCCTGAGTGCCATCAAAGGCTCCGACTCAGCAGTGGGCCCGCCGGGCCTACAGAAGGCAAAAGGAGAGGTAGAGCCACCTCTGACACCCTGAGTATGTCATGGGTACACTGCAAAGGGCCAAAGAGCCTCGGGATGCACTCAGGGCACTCAGGAAAGGTTAGGTAGAACCCTGGGAAATCTAGGTTACTAAGGGGAGGTAAGGGACACGAGAGGGGCGAGGTAATCCCCGATGGCAATTAAGGGATGGCTGTGAGGGAATGCCCCTTACTCTCCTAGTCCACGGGGGCATTTTCCCTTGCACAGGGAAAGTACATGTATTGGCCATGTTGAGCTTCCCAGGCACGCTCCCAACCGTGCCTTTTGTCCAGAGGGAAGAACTGAAAGTAAGGCATTGAGTGGAAGGCAGGAGCCGAAAGCGGAGAGCAAACAGAAATCAAAAGAAAGAACCATAATGGAGGTGAAGCATGAAGGCGATCCCCAGGGCACACTGTGTCCCAAGTTGGCAGATGGAACCGGCCGAAGCCTCCTGGGGCTTCCTGAGGGAAGAGCCATCAGCCAAGGCTAAGTCTCAGCCACTCAGGCAAGGGGCAGAAGCGTGTCCAGGGAGAGGCCTGTTTGGCGATGCTGTAGTGCCCAACTGGGAAGTGGAAATAGCAACAGAAAAGGGCAAGGAGGAAGAACAGGGAACAAGGAAGGTAGGGCAACCGTCGGGTCCACGGAGACGGGCAGAGTGGGTACCAGTGCGGGGGCCTGCGCAGGCGTGCTGCCCTGAATGTGACCATGTGCGGGGTGGTGGGGGCGTGCGTGCGCGAGCCCGAGTGATTTCAGTAACATTAAGCCCTGGCGAACACAGGCAAGGGTGTGAAGCGATGCTGAGAGTAGGGGTTCCACCACGTGCTGCTCCCAATCCCTGCCCTCCTTCCTCCCTGCATTTCCCCCAAATCAGTGTCCGATGTGCCCTGATGTTTCATGCCTGGGAAAGATCCCCCTTAGGCCCTACAGGAAGGTGGTGACTTTTGTGGTCGCGGGATGTTTTCGTGTGTTTGTTTTTTCTCACCAATTTCAAAGGTGGGCCTACTTCCTGGGACAGCTTGGCCTACAAGAATGTCCCAAACAGACACTCCACTCCTCAATTCTAAGAGTCCTTCAGATACTTCAGCGTGTGCGAAATCCCTGGGACGTGGATGTGCTTTCCCTTGGAGCTCCCTCCTGCTCGCTCTGCACACCTAGGAAGACTTTAGAGGAGCAAAGAAAGGAAACGTTGAGGAAACTGTAAGGAGCCTCACGATCACCTTCCACATTGGTCTCGCGCCAGGCTCTGGGTGGCATATGGGCATGACATCCTTAAACACTCACGCCACGGTGACCGGCTGCTTTGCTTTGCATCTGCGGACACAAAATGTCACCAGCCTCTTCAGTAAACAAAGGTTGTGGCCCTGCCATCGGCACTCACACACTGCCTCTGCCCCCAAGGGTGGCCCCCGAGGGCAATTCAAGATGGAGAAAAGCAGGATAGTAGTCCTGGAAAGTTCAGATGCATACCTAGGAATGATTTCAATGGACCAAGACTCTTGTGTCTTCCCATGATTAGAAAAGCGCTCAAATCTCTGACTTGAGATGTTCTGGGTGAGGTGTTGCGGTTGTTGTTGTTGGTGGTGGTGGTGCTGGTGCTGTGTTTATGTCATTGTTTTGTTTTTTGTCTTTGTGATTAGCAGCAATCTTTTGGTATTCCCCGACATGTTTCTATTTTTTCCTCTTTTATTCAACGAAAACTCCTACATAGCCTGGCTCTTTCCTCCCGTACTAATTCAAAACCTTTCCATAGCACTTTGTGAGTGGCTGTCGCCGTGTCTGTAGTGCTCAGTAAGATCCCCGAATAAAAGGTTCCTCTCAGCTTTTACGTTGTACCTTTTTCTTCTCTACACATCCCAGTCGGCTCTGGATAAAGGCCCTGATCCCTTGTTTTGAGGCTCTGCCTGGAAATGCATCATAGGGTTAGGGTTAGGGTTAGGGTTAGGGTTAGGTTTAGGGTTACGGTTGGGTTTGGTGTTGGTGTTGTGGTTAGGGGTTAGGTTTAGGGTTAGGGTTAGGGTTAGGGTTAGAGGTAGGGTTAGGGTTTTAGTTAGGGTTAGGTTTAGGGTTACGGTTGTGGTTGTGGTTGTGGTTGTGGTTAGGGGTTAGGGTTAGGGTTAGTGTTAGGGTTTGGGTTAGGGTTAGTGTTAGTGTTAGGGTTAGGGTTATCGTTAGGGTTAGGGTTAGGGTTAGCGTTAGGGAACGGGTACGGTTTATGGTACAGGTTAGGGTACGACAACGGTTTAGGGTTAGGGTACGTGTTAGGATACGGGTTAGTGTTACAGTACGGATTAGGATTATGTTACGGGTTAGGGTAAGGATTAGGGTAAGCGTTAGTGTTAATGTTAGGGTTAGGGTTAGGGTTAGGGAACGGGTACGGTTTAGGGTACAGATCAGGGTATGACAACGGTTTAGGGTTAGCGTACGTGTTAGGGTACGGGTAGGGTAGTTGTTAGGGTACGGGTACGGGTTAGGGTTAGGGAACGCGTACGGGTGACGGTTAGGATTAGAGTTAGGGTTAGGGAACGGGTACGGTTTAGGGTACAGGTTAGTGTACGACAACGGTTTAGGGTTAGCGTAAGTGTTAGGGTACGGGTTAGTGTTAGTGTACGGGTTAGGATGAGGGTACGGGTTAGGGTAAGCCTTCGGGTAAGGTGTTGAGTGGTTCTTCAGAAGTGGTTTCTGAGATGTGTGCATGTGCGTGTCCGTGTGTGAGTGTGTGTGTGTGTGTGACTGTGTGTGTGTGTGTGTGCGCGCGCACGTGTTTCCCGGGGATCCATAATTTCCCCTGCAAGATCTCACGGGTCTTCCAGTGAGAACACTAGGCCAGTGTCAGAGGTTAGGTTGAGAAGCAGAGTGATCTCCATGCCAAAGCAAGCCAAAAAGCTCCCTTCTTCCACATGACCCTCCAAACCCCAAGACCCACTTCCCCTCCCCCTCCGCCCTGTATCCCACTTCTCCCAAAGGATAAAAATTCACAGGGGCACCTGGAAAGAATTGAGCATGACATGTGGACGGGCTTCTGGCGCAGAACTGAAGCCTGAGAGCCTGGCTAGCGAGGCCTGCGGGAAGAAAGACCCCGGTGGTAGCGAACTTGTGGACAAATGTAGTCGAGGTCAAGTGGCCTTCCCCAAGTAGGCCCACCGGTGCGACCCATGCCATCCCCAAAAGTCCCACCCCTGCGTACAAAGGATGCTCGGGGTTTCCACGCAGGGATGCAGCGCGGTGGTCACCTCCGGACCCTTGTGACTCAAGTAAAGAAGGGTTCACAACCTTCGGAACCATCCCGGGATGTGTCTGCCACTGACCCACAGGATCTTTGTCCCAGTGAAGCACTCAACTTGAGCAGAACAGAGGTTGCTCCCTAGGAAGTGATGCGGTGCAGACAAGCCACAGGACAGGAGTCAGAAGATACAAAGAAGAAACTGCAAGCTCACTGGTGGGATCTCTGCAGTGTCGTCGACAGCGGCGTTCACTGTGAACCAGGGCATCAAGGGAATCAAGAACTGCCTAGCTACACTTGCGGGTTTGGTGGAAAGTGGCCAAGTTGGTGAAGAGCCCAGCTGAAGGTGACATGGGTGGTCGGTGAGCTGGACTATGGATGGGGATGAGGATAATGGGATATTGGTGCCTCTGTGGCTGCTGCTGCTGCTGCTGTTGATGATGATGATAATGATGATGATGATGATGATGGGGAGAAGGAGGAGGAGGAGGAGGTGGAGGAGGACGAGGACGACGACCAGAAAGAGGACGAGGACCAGGACGAGGAAGGTGATCTAATAGTTTCACAGCCAGCACTACACACTGTCCACTGTTTGGAAGTTAAAGGCAGGCGCGGAAGGCTCGGTGGGGGTAGGGAAAGGGGAGACTGCCATTTCTGGAGCCACAGTGCCATCCAGCGGAATGCGTTATGTGAAAAGCCCAGGCAGCCGAGCTGTGTCTTCTGCCCTGCGCAGGGAACCGCGAGGCTGTGCTGGGCAGAATGGGTTCTGCCCAAGGCGCAGGAGGTCTCCTCCGCGGGGTTTCAGAGGCCTGTGAGGGCGCCGTGCGCGCCAGTGCGACCCTGTGGGGAAAATCATGAGCCCTCGGGGCCCCGGACACAGCAGGCAATTCCCGGACTGTCCAGCCCAGGGAGCGGAGCTTCCCCCGTCAGCCATTTTGGGGGTGGGCCCAGAGCAACCCTGCAACTTTTCCTCCGGTGTCCCTGCTGGGGAGTGCCGGGGTGCCCTGCCTGCGGCCGCACTGGGGTCACGTGGCCCCCTTCCTCACAGGAAGCTGAGGGTCTTAGAGGTCCTGGAGCCGGGGCCATTTGCACCGGGCATCCCAGGGGCGGCCATCTCGTGCTGCCCCTGGGGTCTCTGAGGGCCTTGCCCAGCTGCACAACCAGGGTCCAGTCCCCCGCGGAGAGCACACATGAAGGCACGGCCCGGAGCCCATTGCCCATGTGCACCCTCAGGACAACACACCCACCCCAGCCCCACGCCGCGCCGTCCCCACTGGGCCAGTTGCTTCCAGCCCTGTGGCTGTCTCCATCCCTTGAGACCTGGTAACTGGCTTTGAGCGAAACCATCTCCGCTTGGTGGCAGTATAGCTCCATCAAGGCCAACTAAGCGCCTAACCCTGCCCCCACTACATCATCAGGCCTGGGTTCTCCTCCCCTTCTAATGTAAAACCAAAAGCAAAACCAAACCAACACAGACAGTGCCACGAAGGAGGAGAGAAAAGGAAAGAAAGCAACCACCCACCGGCACCCACGCGGACCACCAAATGCACAGGACGAAAGGACCACTGGCCACGAGGCTGGACCCCCTGCAGTCCTTTCCACTTCCTTTCCTCCAACCCCCTTTTTCTTGACTCCTGCTCTTGGGAGAAGTAAAAGGCAAAGGATACACCAAGCGACCTGGCTGGGTGACATTGCCTGAGTGTCTAAATCACAGGATTTCTCCTGGACCAGGTGGCAGCCACCTTACTGGTGGCGAAAACCTCGCTGGCTTGCAAGTCACTTTGTTGCAGGACTCCGCTTCCCTTTGAAGGCCCGGAGCTTCGGCTTGAGGCCACCACCTCGGGCTGGCCCAACAGTGCAGCCAGAAGTGGCTGGCCCAACCCGGAGGCGCCCCCAACATGGGGTGCCAAGGACTGGCTCTGGGCGGGCTGGCCTTGCCCTCACACAGGAACCTTGCAAGGCTAACAAACATCGCCAGTCACAGAGCCCCACACAGGGCCTTGCTTCTCTTGAGGATGGGCACAGACTCTGCTCCCACTTGGAGACCCCATTTATCTGGCTAAACAAGGGACGTTTCAGGTTTACACTGGCAGCTTGGGTCCACCTGCTGACCGACGACTATCACCTGGAACACAGAATGGCTGCGTGTCCCTTTTTGAGAGCCCCTCTGGGAATGCGTGTTTCAGCCATTCTCAGAGTACTTGCTGCGGTCAGGGGGTGGGGTGGGGGTGGGGTGGGGGGAGACAGGTGCGAGGGTATAGAGGAAAGCACAGGTGACAGCGTGTGTCAGTATGTTTGTGGTTGTGTGAGGGTGTGCTGTGTGTGGCGGGGTAGGAAGACAGGGTGTGTGTGTGTGTGTGTGCGCGTGTGTGTGTGTGTTTGTCTGTGTGTGTGTACTCGAGCCCATGCTCTCACACCTGTCTAAGGTGCTTGCCTGCCCGTGGGCATGTGTTGCCGTGGGTATCCGGCTGTGGGTGCTTGATTGCCTGGTCTTCTGAGCGGCGGCCAGCACCAACCTGCCTGGGCTTGTGGACAGGGAGGCGACCGCTCGTAAGTCATACAGTGAAATGTACACTGTTCGGATCACGCCATTGGATTGGGAACCAACGGCAAGCAGGGTGCAACTTGAGGGGGCCCCTGCTGGCTCACGTTTGGACTTGAAGGGCTTCCATAAGGAGAACAACTGCACCGAATGGAAAGTCAAGAGATAATTTTGCAAGCCTCGAGTTCGTCATGCTGTTTCACTGCGAAGTAACTCCTAGATCTTGTTTGGTTTTGTTGATGTTTAGTTTTCTGGGTTTTCCCGGAGGGTGACAATGCCCTCCACCGCTGGAGAAGGGAAAAGATGTCGAGGAGGAAGGGGAAGAGTCCGAAGTGAACCACACGACTGCCTTCTCCTACACTCGGGCCTCCCCCTTAACGAAAGAGCAGACGTGCGAGGAGGACGCTGAGGACACTAGGCCAGCTCAGAATAGACAGTGAAAGGAATAGAGGGAAGCAGTAACTGACCACCACCACCACCACCACCGTCACCATCACCACCACCTCCACCACCGTCGCCACAACCACGAGCGATGCCGTGGATCCAGTGCAGAGGCGCTTCACTGTGTATCTTTTGCAACATGCACAGGGAGTGACAGGGAGACACAAGCTGCCGGCAGACCAAAGGACAGGCCACCAGGCAGCCCCTTGACCTGGGCTTGGCGGCGGGGGCGGCGTGGGGGTCCCTCCTGAGTGCCATCAAAGGCTCCGACTCAGCAGTGGGCCCGCCGGGCCTACAGAAGGCAAAAGGAGAGGTAGAGCCACCTCTGACACCCTGAGTATGTCATGGGTACACTGCAAAGGGCCAAAGAGCCTCGGGATGCACTCAGGGCACTCAGGAAAGGTTAGGTAGAACCCTGGGAAATCTAGGTTACTAAGGGGAGGTAAGGGACACGAGAGGGGCGAGGTAATCCCCGATGGCAATTAAGGGATGGCTGTGAGGGAATGCCCCTTACTCTCCTAGTCCACGGGGGCATTTTCCCTTGCACAGGGAAAGTACATGTATTGGCCATGTTGAGCTTCCCAGGCACGCTCCCAACCGTGCCTTTTGTCCAGAGGGAAGAACTGAAAGTAAGGCATTGAGTGGAAGGCAGGAGCCGAAAGCGGAGAGCAAACAGAAATCAAAAGAAAGAACCATAATGGAGGTGAAGCATGAAGGCGATCCCCAGGGCACACTGTGTCCCAAGTTGGCAGATGGAACCGGCCGAAGCCTCCTGGGGCTTCCTGAGGGAAGAGCCATCAGCCAAGGCTAAGTCTCAGCCACTCAGGCAAGGGGCAGAAGCGTGTCCAGGGAGAGGCCTGTTTGGCGATGCTGTAGTGCCCAACTGGGAAGTGGAAATAGCAACAGAAAAGGGCAAGGAGGAAGAACAGGGAACAAGGAAGGTAGGGCAACCGTCGGGTCCACGGAGACGGGCAGAGTGGGTACCAGTGCGGGGGCCTGCGCAGGCGTGCTGCCCTGAATGTGACCATGTGCGGGGTGGTGGGGGCGTGCGTGCGCGAGCCCGAGTGATTTCAGTAACATTAAGCCCTGGCGAACACAGGCAAGGGTGTGAAGCGATGCTGAGAGTAGGGGTTCCACCACGTGCTGCTCCCAATCCCTGCCCTCCTTCCTCCCTGCATTTCCCCCAAATCAGTGTCCGATGTGCCCTGATGTTTCATGCCTGGGAAAGATCCCCCTTAGGCCCTACAGGAAGGTGGTGACTTTTGTGGTCGCGGGATGTTTTCGTGTGTTTGTTTTTTCTCACCAATTTCAAAGGTGGGCCTACTTCCTGGGACAGCTTGGCCTACAAGAATGTCCCAAACAGACACTCCACTCCTCAATTCTAAGAGTCCTTCAGATACTTCAGCGTGTGCGAAATCCCTGGGACGTGGATGTGCTTTCCCTTGGAGCTCCCTCCTGCTCGCTCTGCACACCTAGGAAGACTTTAGAGGAGCAAAGAAAGGAAACGTTGAGGAAACTGTAAGGAGCCTCACGATCACCTTCCACATTGGTCTCGCGCCAGGCTCTGGGTGGCATATGGGCATGACATCCTTAAACACTCACGCCACGGTGACCGCCTGCTTTGCTTTGCATCTGCGGACACAAAATGTCACCAGCCTCTTCAGTAAACAAAGGTTGTGGCCCTGCCATCGGCACTCACACACTGCCTCTGCCCCCAAGGGTGGCCCCCGAGGGCAATTCAAGATGGAGAAAAGCAGGATAGTAGTCCTGGAAAGTTCAGATGCATACCTAGGAATGATTTCAATGGACCAAGACTCTTGTGTCTTCCCATGATTAGAAAAGCGCTCAAATCTCTGACTTGAGATGTTCTGGGTGAGGTGTTGCGGTTGTTGTTGGTGGTGGTGGTGGTGCTGGTGCTGTGTTTATGTCATTGTTTTGTTTTTTGTCTTTGTGATTAGCAGCAATCTTTTGGTATTCCCCGACATGTTTCTATTTTTTCCTCTTTTATTCAACGAAAACTCCTACATAGCCTGGCTCTTTCCTCCCGTACTAATTCAAAACCTTTCCATAGCACTTTGTGAGTGGCTGTCGCCGTGTCTGTAGTGCTCAGTAAGATCCCCGAATAAAAGGTTCCTCTCAGCTTTTACGTTGTACCTTTTTCTTCTCTACACATCCCAGTCGGCTCTGGATAAAGGCCCTGATCCCTTGTTTTGAGGCTCTGCCTGGAAATGCATCATAGGGTTAGGGTTAGGGTTAGGGTTAGGGTTAGGTTTAGGGTTACGGTTGGGTTTGGTGTTGGTGTTGTGGTTAGGGGTTAGGTTTAGGGTTAGGGTTAGGGTTAGGGTTAGAGGTAGGGTTAGGGTTTTAGTTAGGGTTAGGTTTAGGGTTACGGTTGTGGTTGTGGTTGTGGTTGTGGTTAGGGGTTAGGGTTAGGGTTAGTGTTAGGGTTTGGGTTAGGGTTAGTGTTAGTGTTAGGGTTAGGGTTATCGTTAGGGTTAGGGTTAGGGTTAGCGTTAGGGAACGGGTACGGTTTATGGTACAGGTTAGGGTACGACAACGGTTTAGGGTTAGGGTACGTGTTAGGATACGGGTTAGTGTTACAGTACGGATTAGGATTATGTTACGGGTTAGGGTAAGGATTAGGGTAAGCGTTAGTGTTAATGTTAGGGTTAGGGTTAGGGTTAGGGAACGGGTACGGTTTAGGGTACAGATCAGGGTATGACAACGGTTTAGGGTTAGCGTACGTGTTAGGGTACGGGTAGGGTAGTTGTTAGGGTACGGGTATGGGTTAGGGTTAGGGAACGCGTACGGGTGACGGTTAGGATTAGAGTTAGGGTTAGGGAACGGGTACGGTTTAGGGTACAGGTTAGTGTACGACAACGGTTTAGGGTTAGCGTAAGTGTTAGGGTACGGGTTAGTGTTAGTGTACGGGTTAGGATGAGGGTACGGGTTAGGGTAAGCCTTCGGGTAAGGTGTTGAGTGGTTCTTCAGAAGTGGTTTCTGAGATGTGTGCATGTGCGTGTCCGTGTGTGAGTGTGTGTGTGTGTGTGTGACTGTGTGTGTGTGTGTGTGCGCGCGCACGTGTTTCCCGGGGATCCATAATTTCCCCTGCAAGATCTCACGGGTCTTCCAGTGAGAACACTAGGCCAGTGTCAGAGGTTAGGTTGAGAAGCAGAGTGATCTCCATGCCAAAGCAAGCCAAAAAGCTCCCTTCTTCCACATGACCCTCCAAACCCCAAGACCCACTTCCCCTCCCCCTCCGCCCTGTATCCCACTTCTCCCAAAGGATAAAAATTCACAGGGGCACCTGGAAAGAATTGAGCATGACATGTGGACGGGCTTCTGGCGCAGAACTGAAGCCTGAGAGCCTGGCTAGCGAGGCCTGCGGGAAGAAAGACCCCGGTGGTAGCGAACTTGTGGACAAATGTAGTCGAGGCCAAGTGGCCTTCCCCAAGTAGGCCCACCGGTGCGACCCATGCCATCCCCAAAAGTCCCACCCCTGCGTACAAAGGATGCTCGGGGTTTCCACGCAGGGATGCAGCGCGGTGGTCACCTCCGGACCCTTGTGACTCAAGTAAAGAAGGGTTCACAACCTTCGGAACCATCCCGGGATGTGTCTGCCACTGACCCACAGGATCTTTGTCCCAGTGAAGCACTCAACTTGAGCAGAACAGAGGTTGCTCCCTAGGAAGTGATGCGGTGCAGACAAGCCACAGGACAGGAGTCAGAAGATACAAAGAAGAAACTGCAAGCTCACTGGTGGGATCTCTGCAGTGTCGTCGACAGCGGCGTTCACTGTGAACCAGGGCATCAAGGGAATCAAGAACTGCCTAGCTACACTTGCGGGTTTGGTGGAAAGTGGCCAAGTTGGTGAAGAGCCCAGCTGAAGGTGACATGGGTGGTCGGTGAGCTGGACTATGGATGGGGATGAGGATAATGGGATATTGGTGCCTCTGTGGCTGCTGCTGCTGCTGCTGTTGATGATGATGATAATGATGATGATGATGATGATGGGGAGAAGGAGGAGGAGGAGGAGGTGGAGGAGGACGAGGACGACGACCAGAAAGAGGACGAGGACCAGGACGAGGAAGGTGATCTAATAGTTTCACAGCCAGCACTACACACTGTCCACTGTTTGGAAGTTAAAGGCAGGCGCGGAAGGCTCGGTGGGGGTAGGGAAAGGGGAAACTGCCATTTCTGGAGCCACAGTGCCATCCAGCGGAATGCGTTATGTGAAAAGCCCAGGCAGCCGAGCTGTGTCTTCTGCCCTGCGCAGGGAACCGCGAGGCTGTGCTGGGCAGAATGGGTTCTGCCCAAGGCGCAGGAGGTCTCCTCCGCGGGGTTTCAGAGGCCTGTGAGGGCGCCGTGCGCGCCAGTGCGACCCTGTGGGGAAAATCATGAGCCCTCGGGGCCCCGGACACAGCAGGCAATTCCCGGACTGTCCAGCCCAGGGAGCGGAGCTTCCCCCGTCAGCCATTTTGGGGGTGGGCCCAGAGCAACCCTGCAACTTTTCCTCCGGTGTCCCTGCTGGGGAGTGCCGGGGTGCCCTGCCTGCGGCCGCACTGGGGTCACGTGGCCCCCTTCCTCACAGGAAGCTGAGGGTCTTAGAGGTCCTGGAGCCGGGGCCATTTGCACCGGGCATCCCAGGGGCGGCCATCTCGTGCTGCCCCTGGGGTCTCTGAGGGCCTTGCCCAGCTGCACAACCAGGGTCCAGTCCCCCGCGGAGAGCACACATGAAGGCACGGCCCGGAGCCCATTGCCCATGTGCACCCTCAGGACAACACACCCACCCCAGCCCCACGCCGCGCCGTCCCCACTGGGCCAGTTGCTTCCAGCCCTGTGGCTGTCTCCATCCCTTGAGACCTGGTAACTGGCTTTGAGCGAAACCATCTCCGCTTGGTGGCAGTATAGCTCCATCAAGGCCAACTAAGCGCCTAACCCTGCCCCCACTACATCATCAGGCCTGGGTTCTCCTCCCCTTCTAATGTAAAACCAAAAGCAAAACCAAACCAACACAGACAGTGCCACGAAGGAGGAGAGAAAAGGAAAGAAAGCAACCACCCACCGGCACCCACGCGGACCACCAAATGCACAGGACGAAAGGACCACTGGCCACGAGGCTGGACCCCCTGCAGTCCTTTCCACTTCCTTTCCTCCAACCCCCTTTTTCTTGACTCCTGCTCTTGGGAGAAGTAAAAGGCAAAGGATACACCAAGCGACCTGGCTGGGTGACATTGCCTGAGTGTCTAAATCACAGGATTTCTCCTGGACCAGGTGGCAGCCACCTTACTGGTGGCGAAAACCTCGCTGGCTTGCAAGTCACTTTGTTGCAGGACTCCGCTTCCCTTTGAAGGCCCGGAGCTTCGGCTTGAGGCCACCACCTCGGGCTGGCCCAACAGTGCAGCCAGAAGTGGCTGGCCCAACCCGGAGGCGCCCCCAACATGGGGTGCCAAGGACTGGCTCTGGGCGGGCTGGCCTTGCCCTCACACAGGAACCTTGCAAGGCTAACAAACATCGCCAGTCACAGAGCCCCACACAGGGCCTTGCTTCTCTTGAGGATGGGCACAGACTCTGCTCCCACTTGGAGACCCCATTTATCTGGCTAAACAAGGGACGTTTCAGGTTTACACTGGCAGCTTGGGTCCACCTGCTGACCGACGACTATCACCTGGAACACAGAATGGCTGCGTGTCCCTTTTTGAGAGCCCCTCTGGGAATGCGTGTTTCAGCCATTCTCAGAGTACTTGCTGCGGTCAGGGGGTGGGGTGGGGGTGGGGTGGGGGGAGACAGGTGCGAGGGTATAGAGGAAAGCACAGGTGACAGCGTGTGTCAGTATGTTTGTGGTTGTGTGAGGGTGTGCTGTGTGTGGCGGGGTAGGAAGACAGGGTGTGTGTGTGTGTGTGTGCGCGTGTGTGTGTGTGTTTGTCTGTGTGTGTGTACTCGAGCCCATGCTCTCACACCTGTCTAAGGTGCTTGCCTGCCCGTGGGCATGTGTTGCCGTGGGTATCCGGCTGTGGGTGCTTGATTGCCTGGTCTTCTGAGCGGCGGCCAGCACCAACCTGCCTGGGCTTGTGGACAGGGAGGCGACCGCTCGTAAGTCATACAGTGAAATGTACACTGTTCGGATCACGCCATTGGATTGGGAACCAACGGCAAGCAGGGTGCAACTTGAGGGGGCCCCTGCTGGCTCACGTTTGGACTTGAAGGGCTTCCATAAGGAGAACAACTGCACCGAATGGAAAGTCAAGAGATAATTTTGCAAGCCTCGAGTTCGTCATGCTGTTTCACTGCGAAGTAACTCCTAGATCTTGTTTGGTTTTGTTGATGTTTAGTTTTCTGGGTTTTCCCGGAGGGTGACAATGCCCTCCACCGCTGGAGAAGGGAAAAGATGTCGAGGAGGAAGGGGAAGAGTCCGAAGTGAACCACACGACTGCCTTCTCCTACACTCGGGCCTCCCCCTTAACGAAAGAGCAGACGTGCGAGGAGGACGCTGAGGACACTAGGCCAGCTCAGAATAGACAGTGAAAGGAATAGAGGGAAGCAGTAACTGACCACCACCACCACCACCACCGTCACCATCACCACCACCTCCACCACCGTCGCCACAACCACGAGCGATGCCGTGGATCCAGTGCAGAGGCGCTTCACTGTGTATCTTTTGCAACATGCACAGGGAGTGACAGGGAGACACAAGCTGCCGGCAGACCAAAGGACAGGCCACCAGGCAGCCCCTTGACCTGGGCTTGGCGGCGGGGGCGGCGTGGGGGTCCCTCCTGAGTGCCATCAAAGGCTCCGACTCAGCAGTGGGCCCGCCGGGCCTACAGAAGGCAAAAGGAGAGGTAGAGCCACCTCTGACACCCTGAGTATGTCATGGGTACACTGCAAAGGGCCAAAGAGCCTCGGGATGCACTCAGGGCACTCAGGAAAGGTTAGGTAGAACCCTGGGAAATCTAGGTTACTAAGGGGAGGTAAGGGACACGAGAGGGGCGAGGTAATCCCCGATGGCAATTAAGGGATGGCTGTGAGGGAATGCCCCTTACTCTCCTAGTCCACGGGGGCATTTTCCCTTGCACAGGGAAAGTACATGTATTGGCCATGTTGAGCTTCCCAGGCACGCTCCCAACCGTGCCTTTTGTCCAGAGGGAAGAACTGAAAGTAAGGCATTGAGTGGAAGGCAGGAGCCGAAAGCGGAGAGCAAACAGAAATCAAAAGAAAGAACCATAATGGAGGTGAAGCATGAAGGCGATCCCCAGGGCACACTGTGTCCCAAGTTGGCAGATGGAACCGGCCGAAGCCTCCTGGGGCTTCCTGAGGGAAGAGCCATCAGCCAAGGCTAAGTCTCAGCCACTCAGGCAAGGGGCAGAAGCGTGTCCAGGGAGAGGCCTGTTTGGCGATGCTGTAGTGCCCAACTGGGAAGTGGAAATAGCAACAGAAAAGGGCAAGGAGGAAGAACAGGGAACAAGGAAGGTAGGGCAACCGTCGGGTCCACGGAGACGGGCAGAGTGGGTACCAGTGCGGGGGCCTGCGCAGGCGTGCTGCCCTGAATGTGACCATGTGCGGGGTGGTGGGGGCGTGCGTGCGCGAGCCCGAGTGATTTCAGTAACATTAAGCCCTGGCGAACACAGGCAAGGGTGTGAAGCGATGCTGAGAGTAGGGGTTCCACCACGTGCTGCTCCCAATCCCTGCCCTCCTTCCTCCCTGCATTTCCCCCAAATCAGTGTCCGATGTGCCCTGATGTTTCATGCCTGGGAAAGATCCCCCTTAGGCCCTACAGGAAGGTGGTGACTTTTGTGGTCGCGGGATGTTTTCGTGTGTTTGTTTTTTCTCACCAATTTCAAAGGTGGGCCTACTTCCTGGGACAGCTTGGCCTACAAGAATGTCCCAAACAGACACTCCACTCCTCAATTCTAAGAGTCCTTCAGATACTTCAGCGTGTGCGAAATCCCTGGGACGTGGATGTGCTTTCCCTTGGAGCTCCCTCCTGCTCGCTCTGCACACCTAGGAAGACTTTAGAGGAGCAAAGAAAGGAAACGTTGAGGAAACTGTAAGGAGCCTCACGATCACCTTCCACATTGGTCTCGCGCCAGGCTCTGGGTGGCATATGGGCATGACATCCTTAAACACTCACGCCACGGTGACCGCCTGCTTTGCTTTGCATCTGCGGACACAAAATGTCACCAGCCTCTTCAGTAAACAAAGGTTGTGGCCCTGCCATCGGCACTCACACACTGCCTCTGCCCCCAAGGGTGGCCCCCGAGGGCAATTCAAGATGGAGAAAAGCAGGATAGTAGTCCTGGAAAGTTCAGATGCATACCTAGGAATGATTTCAATGGACCAAGACTCTTGTGTCTTCCCATGATTAGAAAAGCGCTCAAATCTCTGACTTGAGATGTTCTGGGTGAGGTGTTGCGGTTGTTGTTGGTGGTGGTGGTGGTGCTGGTGCTGTGTTTATGTCATTGTTTTGTTTTTTGTCTTTGTGATTAGCAGCAATCTTTTGGTATTCCCCGACATGTTTCTATTTTTTCCTCTTTTATTCAACGAAAACTCCTACATAGCCTGGCTCTTTCCTCCCGTACTAATTCAAAACCTTTCCATAGCACTTTGTGAGTGGCTGTCGCCGTGTCTGTAGTGCTCAGTAAGATCCCCGAATAAAAGGTTCCTCTCAGCTTTTACGTTGTACCTTTTTCTTCTCTACACATCCCAGTCGGCTCTGGATAAAGGCCCTGATCCCTTGTTTTGAGGCTCTGCCTGGAAATGCATCATAGGGTTAGGGTTAGGGTTAGGGTTAGGGTTAGGTTTAGGGTTACGGTTGGGTTTGGTGTTGGTCTTGTGGTTAGGGGTTAGGTTTAGGGTTAGGGTTAGGGTTAGGGTTAGAGGTAGGGTTAGGGTTTTAGTTAGGGTTAGGTTTAGGGTTACGGTTGTGGTTGTGGTTGTGGTTGTGGTTAGGGGTTAGGGTTAGGGTTAGTGTTAGGGTTTGGGTTAGGGTTAGTGTTAGTGTTAGGGTTAGGGTTATCGTTAGGGTTAGGGTTAGGGTTAGCGTTAGGGAACGGGTACGGTTTATGGTACAGGTTAGGGTACGACAACGGTTTAGGGTTAGGGTACGTGTTAGGATACGGGTTAGTGTTACAGTACGGATTAGGATTATGTTACGGGTTAGGGTAAGGATTAGGGTAAGCGTTAGTGTTAATGTTAGGGTTAGGGTTAGGGTTAGGGAACGGGTACGGTTTAGGGTACAGATCAGGGTATGACAACGGTTTAGGGTTAGCGTACGTGTTAGGGTACGGGTAGGGTAGTTGTTAGGGTACGGGTATGGGTTAGGGTTAGGGAACGCGTACGGGTGACGGTTAGGATTAGAGTTAGGGTTAGGGAACGGGTACGGTTTAGGGTACAGGTTAGTGTACGACAACGGTTTAGGGTTAGCGTAAGTGTTAGGGTACGGGTTAGTGTTAGTGTACGGGTTAGGATGAGGGTACGGGTTAGGGTAAGCCTTCGGGTAAGGTGTTGAGTGGTTCTTCAGAAGTGGTTTCTGAGATGTGTGCATGTGCGTGTCCGTGTGTGAGTGTGTGTGTGTGTGTGTGACTGTGTGTGTGTGTGTGTGCGCGCGCACGTGTTTCCCGGGGATCCATAATTTCCCCTGCAAGATCTCACGGGTCTTCCAGTGAGAACACTAGGCCAGTGTCAGAGGTTAGGTTGAGAAGCAGAGTGATCTCCATGCCAAAGCAAGCCAAAAAGCTCCCTTCTTCCACATGACCCTCCAAACCCCAAGACCCACTTCCCCTCCCCCTCCGCCCTGTATCCCACTTCTCCCAAAGGATAAAAATTCACAGGGGCACCTGGAAAGAATTGAGCATGACATGTGGACGGGCTTCTGGCGCAGAACTGAAGCCTGAGAGCCTGGCTAGCGAGGCCTGCGGGAAGAAAGACCCCGGTGGTAGCGAACTTGTGGACAAATGTAGTCGAGGCCAAGTGGCCTTCCCCAAGTAGGCCCACCGGTGCGACCCATGCCATCCCCAAAAGTCCCACCCCTGCGTACAAAGGATGCTCGGGGTTTCCACGCAGGGATGCAGCGCGGTGGTCACCTCCGGACCCTTGTGACTCAAGTAAAGAAGGGTTCACAACCTTCGGAACCTTCCCGGGATGTGTCTGCCACTGACCCACAGGATCTTTGTCCCAGTGAAGCACTCAACTTGAGCAGAACAGAGGTTGCTCCCTAGGAAGTGATGCGGTGCAGACAAGCCACAGGACAGGAGTCAGAAGATACAAAGAAGAAACTGCAAGCTCACTGGTGGGATCTCTGCAGTGTCGTCGACAGCGGCGTTCACTGTGAACCAGGGCATCAAGGGAATCAAGAACTGCCTAGCTACACTTGCGGGTTTGGTGGAAAGTGGCCAAGTTGGTGAAGAGCCCAGCTGAAGGTGACATGGGTGGTCGGTGAGCTGGACTATGGATGGGGATGAGGATAATGGGATATTGGTGCCTCTGTGGCTGCTGCTGCTGCTGCTGTTGATGATGATGATAATGATGATGATGATGATGACGGGGAGAAGGAGGAGGAGGAGGAGGTGGAGGAGGACGAGGACGACGACCAGAAAGAGGACGAGGACCAGGACGAGGAAGGTGATCTAATAGTTTCACAGCCAGCACTACACACCGTCCACTGTTTGGAAGTTAAAGGCAGGCGCGGAAGGCTCGGTGGGGGTAGGGAAAGGGGAGACTGCCATTTCTGGAGCCACAGTGCCATCCAGCGGAATGCGTTATGTGAAAAGCCCAGGCAGCCGAGCTGTGTCTTCTGCCCTGCGCAGGGAACCGCGAGGCTGTGCTGGGCAGAACGGGTTCTGCCCAAGGCGCAGGAGGTCTCCTCCACGGGGTTTCAGAGGCCTGTGAGGGCGCCGTGCGCGCCAGTGCGACCCTGTGGGGAAAATCATGAGCCCTCGGGGCCCCGGACACAGCAGGCAATTCCCGGACTGTCCAGCCCAGGGAGCGGAGCTTCCCCCGTCAGCCATTTTGGGGGTGGGCCCAGAGCAACCCTGCAACTTTTCCTCCGGTGTCCCTGCTGGGGAGTGCCGAGGTGCCCTGCCTGCGGCCGCACTGGGGTCACGTGGCCCCCTTCCTCACCGGAAGCTGAGGGTCTTAGAGGTCCTGGAGCCGGGGCCATTTGCACCGGGCATCCCAGGGGCGGCCATCTCGTGCTGCCCCTGGGGTCTCTGAGGGCCTTGCCCAGCTGCACAACCAGGGTCCAGTCCCCCGCGGAGAGCACACATGAAGGCACGGCCCGGAGCCCATTGCCCATGTGCACCCTCAGGACAACACACCCACCCCAGCCCCACGCCGCGCCGTCCCCACTGGGCCAGTTGCTTCCAGCCCTGTGGCTGTCTCCATCCCTTGAGACCTGGTAACTGGCTTTGAGCGAAACCATCTCCGCTTGGTGGCAGTATAGCTCCATCAAGGCCAACTAAGCGCCTAACCCTGCCCCCACTACATCATCAGGCCTGGGTTCTCCTCCCCTTCTAATGTAAAACCAAAAGCAAAACCAAACCAACACAGACAGTGCCACGAAGGAGGAGAGAAAAGGAAAGAAAGCAACCACCCACCGGCACCCACGCGGACCACCAAATGCACAGGACGAAAGGACCACTGGCCACGAGGCTGGACCCCCTGCAGTCCTTTCCACTTCCTTTCCTCCAACCCCCTTTTTCTTGACTCCTGCTCTTGGGAGAAGTAAAAGGCAAAGGATACACCAAGCGACCTGGCTGGGTGACATTGCCTGAGTGTCTAAATCACAGGATTTCTCCTGGACCAGGTGGCAGCCACCTTACTGGTGGCGAAAACCCCGCTGGCTTGCAAGTCACTTTGTTGCAGGACTCCGCTTCCCTTTGAAGGCCCGGAGCTTCGGCTTGAGGCCACCACCTCGGGCTGGCCCAACAGTGCAGCCAGAAGTGGCTGGCCCAACCCGGAGGCGCCCCCAACATGGGGTGCCAAGGACTGGCTCTGGGCGGGCTGGCCTTGCCCTCACACAGGAACCTTGCAAGGCTAACAAACATCGCCAGTCACAGAGCCCCACACAGGGCCTTGCTTCTCTTGAGGATGGGCACAGACTCTGCTCCCACTTGGAGACCCCATTTATCTGGCTAAACAAGGGACATTTCAGGTTTACACTGGCAGCTTGGGTCCACCTGCTGACCGACGACTATCACCTGGAACACAGAATGGCTGCGTGTCCCTTTTTGAGAGCCCCTCTGGGAATGCGTGTTTCAGCCATTCTCAGAGTACTTGCTGCGGTCAGGGGGTGGGGTGGGGGTGGGGTGGGGGGAGACAGGTGCGAGGGTATAGAGGAAAGCACAGGTGACAGCGTGTGTCAGTATGTTTGTGGTTGTGTGAGGGTGTGCTGTGTGTGGCGGGGTAGGAAGACAGGGTGTGTGTGTGTGTGTGTGCGCGTGTGTGTGTGTGTTTGTCTGTGTGTGTGTACTCGAGCCCATGCTCTCACACCTGTCTAAGGTGCTTGCCTGCCCGTGGGCATGTGTTGCCGTGGGTATCCGGCTGTGGGTGCTTGATTGCCTGGTCTTCTGAGCGGCGGCCAGCACCAACCTGCCTGGGCTTGTGGACAGGGAGGCGACCGCTCGTAAGTCATACAGTGAAATGTACACTGTTCGGATCACGCCATTGGATTGGGAACCAACGGCAAGCAGGGTGCAACTTGAGGGGGCCCCTGCTGGCTCACGTTTGGACTTGAAGGGCTTCCATAAGGAGAACAACTGCACCGAATGGAAAGTCAAGAGATAATTTTGCAAGCCTCGAGTTCGTCATGCTGTTTCACTGCGAAGTAACTCCTAGATCTTGTTTGGTTTTGTTGATGTTTAGTTTTCTGGGTTTTCCCGGAGGGTGACAATGCCCTCCACCGCTGGAGAAGGGAAAAGATGTCGAGGAGGAAGGGGAAGAGTCCGAAGTGAACCACACGACTGCCTTCTCCTACACTCGTGCCTCCCCCTTAACGAAAGAGCAGACGTGCGAGGAGGACGCTGAGGACACTAGGCCAGCTCAGAATAGACAGTGAAAGGAATAGAGGGAAGCAGTAACTGACCACCACCACCACCACCACCGTCACCATCACCACCACCTCCACCACCGTCGCCACAACCACGAGCGATGCCGTGGATCCAGTGCAGAGGCGCTTCACTGTGTATCTTTTGCAACATGCACAGGGAGTGACAGGGAGACACAAGCTGCCGGCAGACCAAAGGACAGGCCACCAGGCAGCCCCTTGACCTGGGCTTGGCGGCGGGGGCGGCGTGGGGGTCCCTCCTGAGTGCCATCAAGGGCTCCGACTCAGCAGTGGGCCCGCCGGGCCTACAGAAGGCAAAAGGAGAGGTAGAGCCACCTCTGACACCCTGAGTATGTCATGGGTACACTGCAAAGGGCCAAAGAGCCTCGGGATGCACTCAGGGCACTCAGGAAAGGTTAGGTAGAACCCTGGGAAATCTAGGTTACTAAGGGGAGGTAAGGGACACGAGAGGGGCGAGGTAATCCCCGATGGCAATTAAGGGATGGCTGTGAGGGAATGCCCCTTACTCTCCTAGTCCACGGGGGCATTTTCCCTTGCACAGGGAAAGTACATGTATTGGCCATGTTGAGCTTCCCAGGCACGCTCCCAACCGTGCCTTTTGTCCAGAGGGAAGAACTGAAAGTAAGGCATTGAGTGGAAGGCAGGAGCCGAAAGCGGAGAGCAAACAGAAATCAAAAGAAAGAACCATAATGGAGGTGAAGCATGAAGGCGATCCCCAGGGCACACTGTGTCCCAAGTTGGCAGATGGAACCGGCCGAAGCCTCCTGGGGCTTCCTGAGGGAAGAGCCATCAGCCAAGGCTAAGTCTCAGCCACTCAGGCAAGGGGCAGAAGCGTGTCCAGGGAGAGGCCTGTTTGGCGATGCTGTAGTGCCCACCTGGGAAGTGGAAATAGCAACAGAAAAGGGCAAGGAGGAAGAACAGGGAACAAGGAAGGTAGGGCAACCGTCGGGTCCACGGAGACGGGCAGAGTGGGTACCAGTGCGGGGGCCTGCGCAGGCGTGCTGCCCTGAATGTGACCATGTGCGGGGTGGTGGGGGCGTGCGTGCGCGAGCCCGAGTGATTTCAGTAACATTAAGCCCTGGCGAACACAGGCAAGGGTGTGAAGCGATGCTGAGAGTAGGGGTTCCACCACGTGCTGCTCCCAATCCCTGCCCTCCTTCCTCCCTGCATTTCCCCCAAATCAGTGTCCGATGTGCCCTGATGTTTCATGCCTGGGAAAGATCCCCCTTAGGCCCTACAGGAAGGTGGTGACTTTTGTGGTCGCGGGATGTTTTCGTGTGTTTGTTTTTTCTCACCAATTTCAAAGGTGGGCCTACTTCCTGGGACAGCTTGGCCTACAAGAATGTCCCAAACAGACACTCCACTCCTCAATTCTAAGAGTCCTTCAGATACTTCAGCGTGTGCGAAATCCCTGGGACGTGGATGTGCTTTCCCTTGGAGCTCCCTCCTGCTCGCTCTGCACACCTAGGAAGACTTTAGAGGAGCAAAGAAAGGAAACGTTGAGGAAACTGTAAGGAGCCTCACGATCACCTTCCACATTGGTCTCGCGCCAGGCTCTGGGTGGCATATGGGCATGACATCCTTAAACACTCACGCCACGGTGACCGCCTGCTTTGCTTTGCATCTGCGGACACAAAATGTCACCAGCCTCTTCAGTAAACAAAGGTTGTGGCCCTGCCATCGGCACTCACACACTGCCTCTGCCCCCAAGGGTGGCCCCCGAGGGCAATTCAAGATGGAGAAAAGCAGGATAGTAGTCCTGGAAAGTTCAGATGCATACCTAGGAATGATTTCAATGGACCAAGACTCTTGTGTCTTCCCATGATTAGAAAAGCGCTCAAATCTCTGACTTGAGATGTTCTGGGTGAGGTGTTGCTGTTGTTGTTGTTGTTGTTCGTGGTGGTGCTGGTGCTGTGTTTATTTCATTGTTTTGTTTTTTGTCTTTGTGATTAGCAGCAATCTTTTGGTATTCCCCGACATGTTTCTATTTTTTCCTCTTTTATTCAACGAAAACTCCTACATAGCCTGGCTCTTTCCTCCCGTACTAATTCAAAACCTTTCCATAGCACTTTGTGAGTGGCTGTCGCCGTGTCTGTAGTGCTCAGTAAGATCCCCGAATAAAAGGTTCCTCTCAGCTTTTACGTTGTACCTTTTTCTTCTCTCTACACATCCCAGTCGTCTCTGGATGAAGGCCCTGATCCCTCGTTTTGAGGCTCTGCCTGGAAACGCATCATTCCCTTAAGGTGTTGATTGGTTCTTCAGAAGTGGTTTCTGAGACGTGTGCATGTGCGTGTCCGTGTGTGAGTGTGTGTTTGTGTGTGTGTGTGTGTGTGTGTGTGTTTTCGTGTTTACTGGGGATCCATAATTTCCCCTGCAAAATCTCAGGGTTCTTCCAGGGAGAACACTAGGCTAGTGTCAGATGTTATGTTGAGAAGCAGAGAGATCTCCATGCTAAAGAAAGCCAAAAAGCTCCTTTCTTCCACATGACCCTCCAAACCCCAAGACCCACTTCCCCTCCCCCTCCTCCCTGTATTCCACCTTCTCCCAAAGAATAAATATTCACAGGGGCACCTGGAAAGAATTGAGCATGATATGTGGACGGGCTTCTGGCGCAGAACTGAAGCCTGAGAGCCTGGCTAGCGAGGCCTGCGGGAAGAAAGACCCCGGTGGTAGCGAACTTGTGGACAAATGTAGTCGAGGCCAAGTGGCCTTCCCCAAGTAGGCCCACCGGTGCGACCCATGCCATCCCCAAAAGTCCCACCCCTGCGCACAAAGGATGCTCGGGGTTTCCACGCAGGGATGCAGTGCGGTGGTCACCTCCGGACCCTTGTGATTCAAGTAAAGAAGCGTTCACAATCTTCGGAACCTTCCCGGGATGTGTCTGCCACTGACCCACAGGGTGTGTGTCCCAGTGAAGCACTCAACTTGAGCAGAACAGAGGTTGCTCCCTAGGAAGTGATGCGGTGCAGACAAGCCACAGGACAGGAGTCAGAAGATACAAAGAAGAAACTGCAAGCTCACTGGTGGGATCTCTGCAGTGTCGTCGACAGCGGCGTTCACTGTGAACCAGGGCATCAAGGGAATCAAGAACTGCCTAGCTACACTTGCGGGTTTGGTGGAAAGTGGCCAAGTTGGTGAAAGAGCCCAGCTGAAGGTGACATGGGTGGTCGGTGAGCTGGACTATGGATGGGGATGAGGATAATGGGATATTGGTGCCTCTGTGGCTGCTGCTGCTGCTGCTGTTGATGATGATGATGATGATGATGATGATGGGGAGAAGGAGGAGGAGGAGGAGGTGGAGGAGGACGAGGACGACGACCAGAAAGAGGACGAGGACCAGGACGAGGAAGGTGATCTAATAGTTTCACAGCCAGCACTACACACCGTCCACTGTTTGGAAGTTAAAGGCAGGCGCGGAAGGCTCGGTGGGGGTAGGGAAAGGGGAGACTGCCATTTCTGGAGCCACAGTGCCATCCAGCGGAATGCGTTATGTGAAAAGCCCAGGCAGCCGAGCTGTGTCTTCTGCCCTGCGCAGGGAACCGCGAGGCTGTGCTGGGCAGAATGGGTTCTCCCCAAGGCGCAGGAGGTCTCCTCCGCGGGGTTTCAGAGGCCTGTGAGGGCGCCGTGCGCGCCAGTGCGACCCTGTGGGGAAAATCATGAGCTCTCGGGGCCCCGGACACAGCAGGCAGTTCCCGGACTGTCCAGCCCAGGGAGCGGAGCTTCCCCCGTCAGCCATTTTGGGGGTGGGCCCAGAGCAACCCTGCAACTTTTCCTCCGGTGTCCCTGCTGGGGAGTGCCGGGGTGCCCTGCCTGCGGCCGCACTGGGGTCACGTGGCCCCCTTCCTCACCGGAAGCTGAGGGTCTTAGAGGTCCTGGAGCCGGGGCCATTTGCACCGGGCACTCCAAGGGGCGGCCATCTCGTGCTGCCCCTGGGGTTTCTGAGGGCCTTGCCCAGCTGCACAACCAGGGTCCAGTCCTCCGCGGAGAGCACACATGAAGGCACGGCCCGGAGCCCATTGCCCATGTGCACCCTCAGGACAACACACCCACCCCAGCCCCACGCCGCGCCGTCCCCACTGGGCCAGTTGCTTCCAGCCCTGTGGCTGTCTCCATCCCTTGAGACCTGGTAACTGGCTTTGAGCGAAACCATCTCCGCTTGGTGGCAGTATAGCTCCATCAAGGCCAACTAAGCGCCTAACCCTGCCCCCACTACATCATCAGGCCTGGGTTCTCCTCCCCTTCTAATGTAAAACCAAAAGCAAAACCAAACCAACACAGACAGTGCCACGAAGGAGGAGAGAAAAGGAAAGAAAGCAACCACCCACCGGCACCCACGCGGACCACCAAATGCACAGGACGAAAGGACCACTGGCCACGAGGCTGGACCCCCTGCAGTCCTTTCCACTTCCTTTCCTCCAACCCCCTTTTTCTTGACTCCTGCTCTTGGGAGAAGTAAAAGGCAAAGGATACACCAAGCGACCTGGCTGGGTGACATTGCCTGAGTGTCTAAATCACAGGATTTCTCCTGGACCAGGTGGCAGCCACCTTACTGGTGGCGAAAACCCCGCTGGCTTGCAAGTCACTTTGTTGCAGGACTCCGCTTCCCTTTGAAGGCCCGGAGCTTCGGCTTGAGGCCACCACCTCGGGCTGGCCCAACAGTGCAGCCAGAAGTGGCTGGCCCAACCCGGAGGCGCCCCCAACATGGGGTGCCAAGGACTGGCTCTGGGCGGGCTGGCCTTGCCCTCACACAGGAACCTTGCAAGGCTAACAAACATCGCCAGTCACAGAGCCCCACACAGGGCCTTGCTTCTCTTGAGGATGGGCACAGACTCTGCTCCCACTTGGAGACCCCATTTATCTGGCTAAACAAGGGACGTTTCAGGTTTACACTGGCAGCTTGGGTCCACCTGCTGACCGACGACTATCACCTGGAACACAGAATGGCTGCGTGTCCCTTTTTGAGAGCCCCTCTGGGAATGCGTGTTTCAGCCATTCTCAGAGTACTTGCTGCGGTCAGGGGGTGGGGTGGGGGTGGGGTGGGGGGAGACAGGTGCGAGGGTATAGAGGAAAGCACAGGTGACAGCGTGTGTCAGTATGTTTGTGGTTGTGTGAGGGTGTGCTGTGTGTGGCGGGGTAGGAAGACAGGGTGTGTGTGTGTGTGTGTGCGCGTGTGTGTGTGTGTTTGTGTGTGTGTGTGTACTCGAGCCCATGCTCTCACACCTGTCTAAGGTGCTTGCCTGCCCGTGGGCATGTGTTGCCGTGGGTATCCGGCTGTGGGTGCTTGATTGCCTGGTCTTCTGAGCGGCGGCCAGCACCAACCTGCCTGGGCTTGTGGACAGGGAGGCGACCGCTCGTAAGTCATACAGTGAAATGTACACTGTTCGGATCACGCCATTGGATTGGGAACCAACGGCAAGCAGGGTGCAACTTGAGGGGGCCCCTGCTGGCTCACGTTTGGACTTGAAGGGCTTCCATAAGGAGAACAACTGCACCGAATGGAAAGTCAAGAGATAATTTTGCAAGCCTCGAGTTCGTCATGCTGTTTCACTGCGAAGTAACTCCTAGATCTTGTTTGGTTTTGTTGATGTTTAGTTTTCTGGGTTTTCCCGGAGGGTGACAATGCCCTCCACCGCTGGAGAAGGGAAAAGATGTCGAGGAGGAAGGGGAAGAGTCCGAAGTGAACCACACGACTGCCTTCTCCTACACTCGGGCCTCCCCCTTAACGAAAGAGCAGACGTGCGAGGAGGACGCTGAGGACACTAGGCCAGCTCAGAATAGACAGTGAAAGGAATAGAGGGAAGCAGTAACTGACCACCACCACCACCACCACCGTCACCATCACCACCACCTCCACCACCGTCGCCACGACAACCACGAGCGATGCCGTGGATCCAGTGCAGAGGCGCTTCACTGTGTATCTTTTGCAACATGCACAGGGAGTGACAGGGAGACACAAGCTGCCGGCAGACCAAAGGACAGGCCACCAGGCAGCCCCTTGACCTGGGCTTGGCGGCGGGGGCGGCGTGGGGGTCCCTCCTGAGTGCCATCAAGGGCTCCGACTCAGCAGTGGGCCCGACGGGCCTACAGAAGGCAAAAGGAGAGGTAGAGCCACCTCTGACACCCTGAGTATGTCATGGGTACACTGCAAAGGGCCAAAGAGCCTCGGGATGCACTCAGGGCACTCAGGAAAGGTTAGGTAGAACCCTGGGAACTCTAGGTTACTAAGGGGAGGTAAGGGACACGAGAGGGGCGAGGTAATCCCCGATGGCAATTAAGGGATGGCTGTGAGGGAATGCCCCTTACTCTCCTAGTCCACGGGGGCATTTTCCCTTGCACAGGGAAAGTACATGTATTGGCCATGTTGAGCTTCCCAGGCACGCTCCCAACCGTGCCTTTTGTCCAGAGGGAAGAACTGAAAGTAAGGCATTGAGTGGAAGGCAGGAGCCGAAAGCGGAGAGCAAACAGAAATCAAAAGAAAGAACCATAATGGAGGTGAAGCATGAAGGCGATCCCCAGGGCACACTGTGTCCCAAGTTGGCAGATGGAACCGGCCGAAGCCTCCTGGGGCTTCCTGAGGGAAGAGCCATCAGCCAAGGCTAAGTCTCAGCCACTCAGGCAAGGGGCAGAAGCGTGTCCAGGGAGAGGCCTGTTTGGCGATGCTGTAGTGCCCACCTGGGAAGTGGAAATAGCAACAGAAAAGGGCAAGGAGGAAGAACAGGGAACAAGGAAGGTAGGGCAACCGTCGGGTCCACGGAGACGGGCAGAGTGGGTACCAGTGCGGGGGCCTGCGCAGGCGTGCTGCCCTGAATGTGACCATGTGCGGGGTGGTGGGGGCGTGCGTGCGCGAGCCCGAGTGATTTCAGTAACATTAAGCCCTGGCGAACACAGGCAAGGGTGTGAAGCGATGCTGAGAGTAGGGGTTCCACCACGTGCTGCTCCCAATCCCTGCCCTCCTTCCTCCCTGCATTTCCCCCAAATCAGTGTCCGATGTGCCCTGATGTTTCATGCCTGGGAAAGATCCCCCTTAGGCCCTACAGGAAGGTGGTGACTTTTGTGGTCGCGGGATGTTTTCGTGTGTTTGTTTTTTCTCACCAATTTCAAAGGTGGGCCTACTTCCTGGGACAGCTTGGCCTACAAGAATGTCCCAAACAGACACTCCACTCCTCAATTCTAAGAGTCCTTCAGATACTTCAGCGTGTGCGAAATCCCTGGGACGTGGATGTGCTTTCCCTTGGAGCTCCCTCCTGCTCGCTCTGCACACCTAGGAAGACTTTAGAGGAGCAAAGAAAGGAAACGTTGAGGAAACTGTAAGGAGCCTCACGATCACCTTCCACATTGGTCTCGCGCCAGGCTCTGGGTGGCATATGGGCATGACATCCTTAAACACTCACGCCACGGTGACCGCCTGCTTTGCTTTGCATCTGCGGACACAAAATGTCACCAGCCTCTTCAGTAAACAAAGGTTGTGGCCCTGCCATCGGCACTCACACACTGCCTCTGCCCCCAAGGGTGGCCCCCGAGGGCAATTCAAGATGGAGAAAAGCAGGATAGTAGTCCTGGAAAGTTCAGATGCATACCTAGGAATGATTTCAATGGACCAAGACTCTTGTGTCTTCCCATGATTAGAAAAGCGCTCAAATCTCTGACTTGAGATGTTCTGGGTGAGGTGTTGCGGTTGTTGTTGGTGGTGGTGGTGGTGCTGGTGCTGTGTTTATGTCATTGTTTTGTTTTTTGTCTTTGTGATTAGCAGCAATCTTTTGGTATTCCCCGACATGTTTCTATTTTTTCCTCTTTTATTCAACGAAAACTCCTACATAGCCTGGCTCTTTCCTCCCGTACTAATTCAAAACCTTTCCATAGCACTTTGTGAGTGGCTGTCGCCGTGTCTGTAGTGCTCAGTAAGATCCCCGAATAAAAGGTTCCTCTCAGCTTTTACGTTGTACCTTTTTCTTCTCTCTACACATCCCAGTCGTCTCTGGATGAAGGCCCTGATCCCTCGTTTTGAGGCTCTGCCTGGAAACGCATCATTCCCTTAAGGTGTTGATTGGTTCTTCAGAAGTGGTTTCTGAGACGTGTGCATGTGCGTGTCCGTGTGTGAGTGTGTGTTTGTGTGTGTGTGTGTGTGTGTGTGTGTTTTCGTGTTTACTGGGGATCCATAATTTCCCCTGCAAAATCTCAGGGTTCTTCCAGGGAGAACACTAGGCTAGTGTCAGATGTTATGTTGAGAAGCAGAGAGATCTCCATGCTAAAGAAAGCCAAAAAGCTCCTTTCTTCCACATGACCCTCCAAACCCCAAGACCCACTTCCCCTCCCCCTCCTCCCTGTATTCCACCTTCTCCCAAAGAATAAATATTCACAGGGGCACCTGGAAAGAATTGAGCATGATATGTGGACGGGCTTCTGGCGCAGAACTGAAGCCTGAGAGCCTGGCTAGCGAGGCCTGCGGGAAGAAAGACCCCGGTGGTAGCGAACTTGTGGACAAATGTAGTCGAGGCCAAGTGGCCTTCCCCAAGTAGGCCCACCGGTGCGACCCATGCCATCCCCAAAAGTCCCACCCCTGCGCACAAAGGATGCTCGGGGTTTCCACGCAGGGATGCAGTGCGGTGGTCACCTCTGGACCCTTGTGATTCAAGTAAAGAAGCGTTCACAATCTTCGGAACCTTCCCGGGATGTGTCTGCCACTGACCCACAGGGTGTGTGTCCCAGTGAAGCACTCAACTTGAGCAGAACAGAGGTTGCTCCCTAGGAAGTGATGCGGTGCAGACAAGCCACAGGACAGGAGTCAGAAGATACAAAGAAGAAACTGCAAGCTCACTGGTGGGATTTCTGCAGTGTCGTCGACAGCGGCGTTCACTGTGAACCAGGGCATCAAGGGAATCAAGAACTGCCTAGCTACACTTGCGGGATTGGTAGAAAGTGGCCAAGTTGGTGAAGAGCCCAGCTGAAGGTGACATGGGTGGTCGGTGAGCTGGACTATGGATGGGGATGAGGATAATGGGATATTGGTGCCTCTGTGGCTGCTGCTGCTGCTGCTGTTGATGATGATGATAATGATGATGATGATGGGGAGAAGGAGGAGGAGGAGGAGGAGGAGGTGAAGGAGCACTGAGACGAGGACGAGGATGAGGACGAAGATGAGGACGAAGAGGATGAAGGTGATTTAAGAGTTTCACAGCCACCACTACACACCGTCCAGTGTTTGGAATCGCTCCAATCTCTGACTTGTGATGTCTGGGTGAAGTTTTTTTTTTGTTGTTGTTCGTGGTGGTGGTGTTGCTGGTGGTGGTGGTGTTCTGTTTATTTCATTGTTTTGTTTTTTGTAATTAGCAGCAATCTTTTGATATTCTGTGACATTTTTAAATTTTTTCTTCTTTTTTTCAATAATAACTCCTAAATAGCCTTCTCCTTCTTCCCATACTTCTTCAGAAGCTTTCCACAGCACTTTGTGAGTGGCTGTCGCCGTGTCTCTAGTCCTCAGTTAGGTTCCTGAATAAAAGGTTCCTCTCTTCTTTTACGTTGTGTGTTTTTCTTCTCTCCACACATCCCAGTCGGCTGTGGATAAGGCCCTGATCCTTCATTTTGACCCTCTGCCTGGAAACGTATCATTCCCTTAAGGTGTTGAGTGGTTCTTCAGAAGTGATATGTGAGATGTGTGCATGTGTCTGTGTGTGTGTCCGTTCGTGAGTGTGTGAGATTGCGAGTGTGTGTGTGTGTGTGTGTGTGTTTACCGGGTATTCATAATTTCCCATGCAGGTTCTTACGGTTCTTCGTGGGAGAACTCTAGGCTAGTGTCAGGGGTTAGTTTGAGAAGCAGAGAGATCTCCATGCCAAACCAACCCAAAAAGTTCCCTTTTTCCACATGACCCTCCAAACCCCATGCCCCAGTTCCCCTTCCCCTCCTCCCTTAACTGCAACGTCTCTCCAAGGATAAAAATTCACGGGGGCACCTGGAAGAATTGAGCATGACATGTGGACGGGCTTCTGGTACAGAACTGAAGCCTGAGAACATGGCTAGCGAGGCCTACGGGAAGAAAGACCCCGGTGGTAGCCAACTTTTGGACAAATGTAGGCGAGGCTAAGTGGCCTTCCCACAATAGACCCACCTGTGTGACCCGTGCCATCCCCAAAAGTCCCACCCCTGCGCACAAAGGATGCTCGGGGTTTCCACGCAGGGATGCAGTGTGGTGACCTCTTCTGGATCCTTGTGATTCAAGTAAAGAAGGGTTTAGAACCTTCGGAACCTTGCCGGGATGTGCCTGCCACTGACGCATCGGATCTTTGTCCCAGTGAAGCACTCAACTTGAGCAGAACAGAGGTTGCTCCCTAGAATGAGAGGCGGTGCAGACAAGCCACAGGCCAGGAGTCAGAAGATACAAAGAAGAAACTGCAATCTCACTGGTGGGATCTCTGCAGTGTCGTCTGCAGCGGCGCTCACAGTGAACCAGGGCATCAAGGGAATCAAGAACTGCCTAGCTACACTGTAGGTTTCGCAGTAAGTGGCCAATTTAGTGAGGAGCCCAGCTGAAGGTGCCATGGGTGGTCTGTGAGCACAGCTATGGATGGGGATGAGGATAATGGGATATTGGTGCCTGTGTGGCTGCTGCTGCTGCTGCTGTTGATGGTGATGATAATGGTGATGATGATGATGATGGGGAGGAGGAGGAGGAGGAGGTGGAGGAGGAGTAGGGGGAGGAGGGGGGAGGAGGGGGGAGGAGGAGCAAGGTGATGTAATTGTTTCACAGCTACCACTACACACTGTCCACTGGAAGTTAAAGGCAGGCACGGAAGGCTCGGTGGGGGCAGCGAAAGGGAGACTGCCATTTCTGGAGCCACAGTGCCATCCGGCGGAATGCGTTATGTGGAAAGCCCAGGTAGCCGAACTGTGTCTTCTGCCCTGCGCAGGGAACCGCGAGGCTGTGCTGGGCAGAATGGGTTCTGCCCAAGGCGCAGGAGCTCTCCTCCACGGGGTTTCAGAGGCCTGTGAGGGCCCCGTGCGCGCCAGTGCGACCCTGTGGGGAAAATTATGAGGTCTCGGGGCCCCGGACACAGCAGGCAGTTCCCGGACTGTCCAGCCCAGGGAGCGGAGCTTCCCCCGTCAGCCATTTTGGGGGTGGGCCCAGAGCAACTCTGCAACTTTTCCTCCGGTGTCCCTGCTGGGGAGTGCCGGGGTGCCTTGCCTCCGGCCGCAGTGGAATCATGTGGCCCCTTTTTTCACTGGCACCTGCACAGAATGGAAAGTCTATAGATGTTTTTACTCATGGAACACAGAAGTGCTGATGTTCACTTTTGAGCGCTCCTGTTGGAATATGTGTTTGCTATTTGTGCTTGTTCGTCTTGTTTGTTCTTGTGTGTGAATTTTTGGTAGACATTTTGTTTTTGTGAATGGTTGTGTGGGTTTTCAAAAAGTAATTTTTTGTTTTAGTTTTTTAGTGGTATGATATGTTTTTTTTTTTTTTGAGTTCATGTGTTCCTCGTTCTTGTTTGAGAAATAGACTGTGTTTAATTGTGGTTGTTTTTGATTGTAGAGGTCTCATTATGAACAATTTTAAATGCTTTTTCAGTTCTTCAATTCAGGAATGGTCTTTAAATGTTCATAGTGTAAGTTATGTTTTTCTTTTTTTTGTTTCTCCCTTATTCTTATCTCCTCATTCTCCTTTAGATATAAGGAAAGAAAACTTTGATAAAATATTGTGTCGGCTTAAAATTTATTCGGGTTTTTCTTTAAGATATACGGGAAAATCTGAAGGAACATTTTGGCCAACCCTGTAGCTCGTATGTTGTTCAAACAATTTAAAGAGTAGTACCATATGATGCAACAATCCCACTTGTAAGTATATATCGAAAACAAATTAAATTAGTGTGTGTAAGATACATCTCTATTCCCAGGTTCATTGTAATATTATTCACATTTGTCAAGTATGAAATAACCCATGTGTCAGTTGTATGATTGTTGGATGAAGAAAAGAAAAATGTATATACGTTTTTAAAATGGAAACTTATTTAGCCTTCAAATAAGGAAAATCCTGTCATCTCTGCTAATGTTGTTAATCTGGAACATGTTATGCTAATTGTAATAATCCATATACAGAATTATAAATACTGCATGATTTCACTTGTATGTAGAATCTACAAAGGCTGAACTTATAGATGCAGTGGGTAGAATGGTGGTCATCAGGCACCTTAGTTTTGGGGAAATGGGGATATGTCAGTCACAGGCTATAAGGTTTTCATCTGTAAGGTTAATGATTCTGGATATCTAATATATAGCACCATGACTATAGTTAATAATCATTGAAATTAATATACTAAAATATATATATATATTTAGTATATTCTTGAAATTTGGTAAGAGAATAGAACATAAACTTTAAATTAAGTCTGTGCGGTGATGAATGTGTTAATTGTCTTGATAATTATTTTACAAGGTATGGAATATTACTCTTTAGTCTTTAAATATATGCAACTGTGATTTGTCAAAATAAGGAAAACATTGAAAAAAAATTAATGCAACATGAAATGTTATATACAGTCTTCCTTCGATATTTATAGTACCCCCCCAGATGTATAGAAATATGGGGATGTTCACATCCTTTATATAAAATGGCGTAGTATTTGTCTGTAACTTAAGCATAAACTCAGGAATACCTTATAACATCTCTAAATTACTTATAATACCAAATACAATGCAAATGCTATGTAAAAATTTGTTGGTGAGGGGTAAATACAAGTTTTACTTTTTGGAACTTTGTGGAAATTTTTCTCCCCAATATTTTCAGTCCTCAGCTGGTTGAATCCTTGGATGTGGAACCCACCAATACTGAGGGCCAACTGTATCCTAAGTGGACAACAAATTCTAATGTGGGAAAGTATTAGCATATTACATCCAATATTTCTTCACCAATGTATTCTCATACTACCCATGTGTGAGAGAGCTATTCTTACTTAAAATTAGTATCATTAATATTTAAAATAATAGTCAGTCTTACAGGGGTCATATGAGGATCTCCTTTTTAAATCATTTTTACCACCCAAGCACTAACATGTGTCTAGAGACAGTCTAGATTCTTTTAAATTTTAACATCTTACATATGGGCTTCCCTGGTGGCACAGTGGTTAAGAATCTGCCTGCCAATGCAGGGGACACGGGTTCGAGCCCTGGTCTGGGAAGACCCCACATGCCGCGGAGCAACTAAGCCCGTGCACCACAACTACTGATCCTGTTCTCTAGAGCCCGCGAGCCACAACTACTGAAGGCCGTGTGCCTAGATACCGTGCTCTGCAACAAGAGAAGCCACGACAATGAGAAGCCCGCGCACCGCAACGAAGAGTAGCTCCCGCTCACTGCAACTAGAGAAAGCCCTTGCACAGCAACGAAGACCCAACACAGCCCAAAATAAAAACAAATAAATAAATTTATTTTAAAAATCTTACATATATTTTAATTTTTCCACTTGTCTGTCATTTTCTTTTCACAAACTCCATTAATGTATTGGTTTCTCTTTCACTATGAGATTATTTTTGACATATTTTAACTTTTTTTTTTTTTTTTTTTTTGCGGTATGCGGGCCTCTCACTGTTGTGGCCTCTCCCGTTGCGGAGCACAGGCTCCACACGCGCAGGCTCAGCGGCCATGGCTCATGGGCCCAGCCGCTCTGCGGCACGTGGGATATTCCTGGGCCGGGGCACGAACCCGTGTACCCTGCATCGCCAGGCGGACTCTCAACCACTGCGCCACCAGGGAAGCCCACATATTTTAACTTTTGACATGACTTTAACTCTTTCCTATTAGCTGGCCTTTTCTTATGGCATTTTGCAGAATAAATATTCTCATATTTTATCTTGTTAAATATGTTATTTTTTGTCTTTTTGGACTTCTGATTTATGTATCAGACTTGTGAGTATTCTTTTCCAAATGAAGAGTTATTTATTATTTTATTTCCTCTTTTATTCAACTGTGGTGAAATTCAAGTATCATGAAATTAACTATTTTATTTTATTTAAGAATTTATTTATTTATTTATTATTTATTTATTTTTGTCTGTGTTAGGTCTTCATTGCTGCGTGTGGGCTTTCTCTAGTTGCAGCGAGCTGGGAGTACTCTTCGTTGCGGTGCACTGGCTTCTCATTGCGGTGCCTTCTCTTGTTGCAGAACACGGGATCTAGGAGCATGGGCTTCAGTAGTTATGGCTCGCGGGCTCTAGAGTGCAGGCTCAGTAGCTGTGGAGCATGGGCTTAGTTGCCCCATGGCATGTGGGATCTTCCTGGACAAGGGCTCGAACCCGTGTCCCCTGCATTGGCAGCCATATTCTTTTTTTGTTTGTTTGTTTAACATCTTTATTGGAGTATAATTGCTTTACAATGATGTGTTAGTTTCTGCTTTATAACAAAGTGAATCAGCTATACATATACATATATCCCCATATCTCCTCCCTCTTGCGTCTCCCTCCCACCTTCCCTATCCCACCCCTCTAGGTGGTCACAAAGCACAGAGCTGATCTCCCTGTGCTATGCGGCTGCTTCCCACTAGCTATCTATTTTACATTTGGTAGTGTATATATGTCCATGCCACTCTCTCACTTCGTCCCAGCTTACCCTTCCCCTTCCCTTGTCCTCAAGTCCATTCTCTACTTCTGCATCTTTATTCCTGTCCTGCCCTTAGATTCATCAGAACCTTTTTTTTTTTTTTAGATTCCATATATGTGTGTTAGCATGTGGTATTTGTTTTTCTCTTTCTGACTTACTTCACTCTGTATGACAGACTCTGGGTCCATCCACTTCACTACAAATAGCTCAATTTCATTTGTTTTTGTGGTGAGTAATATTCCATTGTAAATATGTGCCACATCTTCTGTATCTATTCATCTGTCGATGTACACTTAGGTTGCTTCCATGTCCTGGCTATTGTAAATAGAGCTGCAATGAACATTGTGGTACATGACTCTTTTTAAATTATGGTTTTCTCAGGGTGTGTGCTCAGTAGTGGGATTTTTGGGTCGTATGGTAGTTCTATTTTTAGTTTTTTAAGGAACCTCCATAGTTCTCCATAGTGGCTGTATCTATTTACATTCCCACCAACAGTGCAAGATGGTTCCCTTTTTTCCACACCCTCTCCAACATTTATTGTTTGTAGATTGTTTTGATGATGTCCATTCTGACTGGTGTGAGATGATACCTCCAAATTAACTATTTTAAAGTGAACAGTGGCATCTATCACTTTCACAGTGCTGTGCAACCTCCACCTCTATCGAATTTCAAGACAGTTGCATCAAGCAAAAGGAAATTCTCTACCCATTAAGCAGTTTTCCACTTCCCTACCAACTGCCTGCCTCTGGCTGCTTTTCATCTCTACAGATTTACCCATTCTGGACATCTCATATCAATGGAATTATACAGTATGTGACCTTTTCTGTCTACCTTCTTTCACTTAGAATATTTTTGTGGTTCGTCCATGTTTAGCATGTATCAGAACTTCATTGCTTTCTATGGCTGAATATTATAATAGTTGATTATATATATATATGTGTGTGTGTATATATATATATATATAGCACAATTTCTTTATCAATTCTTTCCTTGATTTGGGTTGTTTCCACGTTTTAGCTATTGTTAAAAGTGCTGCTATGAACATTAGTGTGTAAGAATTTGTTTCAGTGCCTGTTTCAATTCTTTTGGGTGTATATATAGGAATGGAATTTCTGGGTTGTATGGTAATTCTATGTTAACTTTTTGAGAAACAGCTCAACTCTTTCTATAGCAGCTGCACCGTTTCACTTTTCTACCAGCAATTGTACCAGTATTCCAATTTCTCTACATCCTCACCAACACTTATTACCTTTATTTGCCCCCAATTATAGCCATCCTTGTGGGTTTGTAGAGTTCTGGTTTAGATTTGCATTTCCTTTATGACCAATGATGTTCAGCATGTTTTCAAGTCCTTATTGACCATTTGTATATCTTCTTTAGAGAAATGTCTATTCAAGCTTCTCCATCCTTCATGGAAGCAACCTAAGTGTCCATCGACAGATCAATGGATAAAGAAGATGTGGCACATATATACAATGGAATATTACTCAGCCATAAAAAGAAACAAAATTGAGTTATTTGTAGTGAGGTAGATGGACCAAGAGTCTGTCATACTGAGTAAAATAAGTCAGAAAGAGAAAAACAAATACCATATGCTAACACATATATATGGAATCTAAAAAAAAAAAAGGTTCTGAAGAACGTAGGGGCAGGACAGGAATAAAAACATAGATGTAGAGAATGGACTTCAGGACACGGGGAGGGGGAGGGGTGAGCTGGGATGAGGTGAGAGAGAGACATGGACATATATACACTACCAAATGTAGAATGGTGGCTGGTGGGAAGCAGCCGCATAGCACAAGGAGATCAGCTCAGTGCTTTGTGACCACCTAGAGGGGTGGGATAGGGAGGTTGCGAGGGAGACGCAAGAGGGAGGGGATATGGAGATATATGTATATGTGTGGCTGATTTACTTTGTTATATAGCAGAAGCTAACACACCATTGTAGAGCAATTGTACTCCAATAAAGATGTTGAAAAAAAAAACAGTTTCTCCATCCTTCTTAAATTTGGGCTGTTCATCTCTTTGTTGTTGAGTTGTACGAGTTTTTTTTTCATATTCTGGATATGGGCCCTTACCAGATATATGATTTGCAAATATTTTCTCCCATTCTGTAGGTTGTTTTCCCTTTCTTTATGTCCTTTCCTACCCCAAAGTTCTCAATTTTGATGAAATCCACCTATTTGTTATTTTTCTTTCATTGCTCTTGCTTTTGGTGTCACAATCAAACATTTACTATCAAATCCAAAGTAAAGACTTACATTTGCTTCTAAGAGTTTTATGTTTTAGCTCTTGTAATTAGGTCATTGATTCATTTTGAGTTGAATTTCTTATATTGCGCATGTGGATATCCAGTTTTCCCAACATCATTTGTTGAAGAGACTGTCCTTACTCCATTGAGTGGTCTTGGCACCTCTGTTGAAGTTCATTTGACCATATAGGTTTATTTCTGGGCTCACTAGTCTATGCTAGTAGTCTATTTGTCTGTCTTTATGCCAATACCACACTGTTTTGATTACTGTAGTTTTGTAATATGGTTTGAAATCAGGAAGTGTGAGTCCTACAATTTTATTCTTTTCCAAAATTCTTCTAGCTATTTGGGGTTCCTTAAGTATCCATATAAATTTTAGGATGAGTTTTTTCTATTTCTGCAAAAAAAAAAGCCCAAGAATTTGGATAGGGACTGCATTGAATCTGTATATCATTTTCAGTAGTATGGACATCTTAACAATATTAAGTTTTCCAATCCATGAACATGGAATGTCTTTCCGTTCATTTGTCTTCTTTAATTTCTTTCATCCATATTTTGTAGCTTTCAGTATACAGGTCTTTCACCTACTTGGTTAAATGTATTACTAGGTATTTATTTCTTTTGGATAGTCTTGTAAATAGGACTGTTTTCTTCTTTTTTTAATTAAAAATTGTTTATTTATTTTAACATCTTTATTGGAGAATAATTGCTTTACAGTGGTGTGTTAGATATGGGGATATGTGTATATGTATAGCTGATTCACTTTGTTATAAAGCAGAAACTAGCAGTGAAGTAAGTCAGAAAGAGAAAAACAAATACTGTATGCTAACACATGTATATGGAATCTAAAGAAAAAAAAAGTTCTGAAGAACCTAGGGGCAGGACAGGAATAAAGACACCGATGTAGAGAAGGGACCCTTCTTAATTTTCTTTTTGGATTATTCACTGCTGGTGTATAGAAACATAGCTGAATTTTGTGTGTTGATTTTGTATCTTGCAACTTTACTGAATTCTTTTATTAGCTTTTATAGGGTTTTTTTGGTATGTGGATCCTTTGGGATTTTTAATATATAGGGGATCATGTGATCTGCAAATGGAAATAGTCTTACTTCTTTCTTTCCAATTTGGATGCCTTTTATTTATTTATTTTTTCTTCATAACTGCTCTTGTTAAAATTTCCAGTGCAACGTTGAACCACAGTGGTGAAAGCAGGCCTCCTTGCCTTCTTGATCTCAAGAGGAATGCTTTAACTCAGTTATCATTAAGTATTGTGTTAGCTGTTTATTGTTCATAGATGTCTTTTATTACATTGAGGAAGTTCTCGCTATTCTTAGCTTTCTGATTTTTAAATCAGAAAATGCTTTTTCTGCATCAATTGAGATTATGTATTTCCTTCCTTCATTTTATTAGTGTGGTGTATTACATTGAGTGATTTTCTTATATAGAACCACGATTTTTTATTTCTGAGATAAATCCTACTTGGTCATGGTGTATAATCAATCTATTTCTCCCCCACCCCATCCCATATATATAATGCAGTGTTGGATTCACTTTGCTAGTATTTTGTTAAGGACATTTGTATTTATATTCATAAAGGATATTGGTCTATATTTTTTTTCTTGTGGTTTCTTGTCTGGCATTTATATCAGGGTAATTCTGGCCTCATAAATTAACAGGCAGTGTTCCCTCCTCTTCTATTTTTGGAAGAGTTTGTGAAGGATTGGTGTTAATTCTTCTTTAAATATTTGGTACAATCTATCAGTGAAGATCAGAGAGATTCTTGATTACTGATTCAGATTTTCTGTTTCTTCTTAAGTTTCAGTAAGTTGTGTACGTTTAGGAATTTGCCCATTTAATTTAGGTTAACTAACCTGTTTGTATGCAATTGTTCACAGTACTCTCTTATAATCCTTTTTTATTTCTGTAAGGTAGTAATGTCCCCCCCTCACTTCTGATTTAGTTATTGTTTTAGTTAGTTGTGTCTTATCCCTTTTTTCCTTGGTCCAGGGAATGTTTTCTCAATTTTGTTGATCTTTTCAAAGAACCAACTTTTGATTTTGTTTGTGCTATTGTTTCTCTATTCTCTATTTTATTTACACTCTAATTTTTATTATTTCCTTCCTTCTGCTAGCTTTGGGTTTGTTTTGTTTTTCTTTTCTTGGTTCCTTAAGTTATAAAGTCAGGTTTTGAGATCTTTCTTCTTTTTTAATGTTGACATTTACCAAATGTATACATTTGGTATATTGTGTTTTCATTTTAATTTATCTCACAGTATTATATTATATTTCCCTCATGATTTCTTCTTTGACCCATTTGCTGTTTAAGGATGTGCTATTTAATTCCATCTATTTGTAAATTTTCCAGTTTTCCTGTTATTAATTTCTAGCTTCAGTCAATTTTGGTGGGAGAAGATACACTGTATGATTTAAATTTGTGGACTAACACATGGCCTATCCTAGAGAATGTTCCTGGCAATTGAGAGAAATGTGTACACTACTGTTGTTGGGTGGAGTGTGGTATACTTCTCTGTTAGGTCTACTTGTTTATAGTGTTGTTTAAGTCTGCTATTTCTTTATTGGCCTTCTGTCTACATGTCCTATCCATTATTGAAAGTAGAGTATTTTTCTCCAACTATTACTGTCTATTCCTCCCTTCAGTTTCTTCGAAATTCTTGATATTTCATTTTGCATTGTCATAGATAATACATGTGCTACAACATTTTATTTCATTGTGAGGATACCCATCCAAATGGGCATAGACTTTCTGATTTTTCTGACTGAAGAGTTGTTGAAGTCTTTGTTTCCCTCTTGGAACATTACCTTCATGGGCTATTTCAGTATCTTATTTCCTCATAGGCACCATTAGGGTGCCCAAGAGTTCTAAGGTTTTTATAAGAGTTCATACAAAAACCTGTCAGTCAAAAGAGCACATACTCTGTGATTCCATTTATACAAAGTTCAAGAACAGGCCAAATTAACCAATGGTGATAGAAGTAACAATAGTGGTTACTTCTTGAGGGTACTGACTTGGAAGGGGCACAAATGGGTCTTTTGAGTTACTGGAAATGTTCTATATTTTGTTTGAAGTGGTGGTAGTTACACAAGTGTATAAATACATATACAAATTCACTGAGCTATATACTTAAGATTTATTACTTTACTATGAGTTATATATCAATTAATAAGCAAAACAAAGAAAACAAACCAATGAACTTCTGTTGTGTACTTTATTTCTTTTTTAACAATCCTAATCAACCAGATGGAAAGATACTACACTGAGAATTCAAATCAAATCAATGTGCATCTACCAAGTGTGTATATGATATATGCAGTAATAGACAAATACCAGGCAGAGAAGTAGCAAAGAGGGAGTAGTCACATCTAGAGACTGAGGACAGGAAATGAGGGAATATTTTCCTGAGACTAGGACAGCTGAGAAGGGCTTTGAAGAACAAAATTCATGAGGTAGACAAGGGCCTAAAGATATTAGAGGGAGCCAACTGTACAAAGAAATGGGAATGAAATAACAAAGTTCAAGGAAAGCTTAGTGGAATATAAAATACAAGAAGAGGGTTGTAGAAGTCTGGGATGGGGGGTAGGAATTAGAGGCAACAAGCAAGGCTTGAGTAAGAGGATTATCATAGAGAAACTTTTAGGTCAGGTTAACATTTTATCATAGAAAATAGGAAGTCATTAAAGGATTTTAAGTAGGTAAAAATATGGTTAGATACTAATTCTAGAGGCTGTACCAAGGGTCAACAGGCAGTAGTGGAACAAGCTGGAGATCAGTTAGAAAACTATTATTGTCATTTAGGAGAAAAATGGTAAGGGTCCAAACCAGGGTATGGGAATGGAGATTTGGGAATGGAAAAGAAGAAAAATTCATGAGATATTTTGAAGGAATAATAATTATGATTTTGTGACAGATTAAACTGTGGAAGTGTGAAAGGAGAAATATGACATGATGCCCTCGTTTTTGCCTTGGGAGTATTAATACCAACAAGAAAAAGGTTTGTGGTGCTGCTGGTGGAGCCATGAAAAGTTCAGTTTTAGCTGTGTTCAGTTTGAGATGCTGGTAAGGCATCCACATAGAAAAAGCCAGCAGGCAGTTGGCTTCATGAGTCTGAAGCCTGGCATAAAGACTTGTGTTGGAGATACAGATTTGGGAGTCATCTGCATAATGTTTAATTAACTCAAAGAAGTGAGTGAGATTGCCAAGCAGAAGTGAGAATCAAAACAAGGAGATTCAGGAACCACCAAATCTAAGGATCCAGATAGAGTATTCAGAAAAGGAAAGTGAGAAAACAATGAAAGAGGAGAACTGGAAGTGAAGGGTGTCATAGAAAGGAAGAGAGGAGATAATTTTAAATGTCACAGAAGGTCAAGATAAGGACTGAAAACAATTCACTAGATTTGTCAATTAGAGTTATGGTAACCTCTACCACAAAGCATAATGCATGGCCATTCTCACAAATTCCTGCATCTCTACATAAAGTTTATTAACATTCTCACCCATTTTTATCTTCTTTCCTCTGGTTAGTTTTCTCAATCCTATCTAGCCCACTTTCTTAAATATTTTAATACCTATTTTAATATCATGAAATTAAATACACAAAATTTCAAAAATTTGTTATCAATAATATGAAAGAGAAATACAAAGAAAGTAGTTTATAAAGAAATAAGATGTATTTCAATATGTAAATGCTGGGACATAACACTAAAAGACATATGTAGAAAAATATACAGAAAATGCCTGTAAATGTGGCAACTACAAATGATGACCGATACAGGTATGTTATTACCGTTATTTCAAATATCCAAGAGCAGCATTTTTGTATGTGACATGATTTTCCAAAATTATGAACATTCTTGGTAACATCATGAACAAAACAAAGTAAGATCTTAAGTTGGTTTACATGGTAGTTGTATTCTGGGAAAAGTCAGTGTATATTAAAACTTTCTTCTTTGTATATAAAATGGAGTTCAATTCAAGGCCTAGATCAACGTAAACATACTTTTCACCTATACGAATATTCAATGGGCTATTCAAGTTGTATGGGATATAGAAAAATTAAATTTTGTGCAGGCTGTCCTGCATATTGCAGGACATTTGGGAATCTTGACCCTGCCCACGATATGCCAGGAAGCCCTCCATCATTATGATATTCATTTTTTTTTTTTTTGGCCATGCCACGTGGCATGTGGGATCTTAGTTCCCCGACCAGGGATTGAGCCCGTGTCCCCCTACAGTGGAATCACGCAGTGTTAACCACTGGACTGTTAGGAAAGTCCCCATTATGATATTCTAAAATGCTTCTCACAAACTTTCAAACCATCCTTTGGGTTTATACTACCTTCATTGAGAGCCATTATTTTGTTCTCGTCCAAAGAAGAAAACAAGTGCTTCCCTTGGCATTGCATCGCCCTCTAACAACTAGGCCTATTTCTTTTCCTTCTCAGTTATTATGAATTGTCTTCTCTCCTAGATCATCAATCTCTCCCTCTTTTCTTGTTACTTTCAGCCAATACACTTTCTCAAATTTCTACCATTTTCTATATCATCTAATTTTTATCTTCCCCTTCTCAGTTAAACATCTCCTATGAGTGGTCTACACCAACTAGCTTCAATTTGGCACCTCCTAGTCACTCCTTAACCCACTGCAATATGGCTTTTGCTCTAACAACATTGAAACCATTCATGCTAAATTCACTAATGAACTTAATTCACAAATTAATGGTTATATTTCAGCACTAAACTTACTGAACCTCTACTGCTGTTCACTACATGTTTTCTTAAAACTGGGCATCAAAAACTTCTGGATCCTCCCCTCATCCTATTTATACTTTAGCTTTTCATCTTTTTCTAGATAATCCCTTAATGTTGGTGGTCCCCAGAATTTCCTCCTCAGCTAGTAACTTTTCCCTATATACACCCCCTACTAGATTATCTATTTTACTCACCTGGTTCAACTATCACCTTTATGCTGATGGTTTCCAAATGTATTTACCTGCTAGTTCTGCAATCTCATAACTTTACAGATATATCTTACTCAAAACGTCCAAAACTTGCTCCTCTTGTATTCTATATCTCGGTTAGTGATTTCATCTAATACTCAAGACAGAAACTTAAGAATCATTCTTTATTATTCTGTCTCCACTGGCCCCCATCCCATTTGTGATGGTCTTTTAATATGTAAACTTGGCTAGTTAGATTTTCCAGTTGTTCAATCAAGCACAGATCTAGGTATTACTGTGAAACCATTTTGTACAAGTGATTAATGTCTGTAATCTCCTTTAAGTAAAGGAGATTATCCTAGATAATCTGGGTGTATCTGATTCAATAAGTTGATAGGCCTTAAGAGCAGACCTGAGACTTTCCTGGAGAAGAAATATCTCCTATGAACACCAACTTCAGTTTGTGCCAGAGGTCCAGCCTGAAACTCCTGAGAGACTGCTCTGTGGATTTCAGACTTGCCTAGCCAGTCCCCAAAATCACATAGGTCAATTCTTTGCAATAAATTTCTTAATATGTATCTCTTACTGGCTCTGTTTCTCTAGTTTAACCTTGATTGATATGTCATGTATTTAGTAATACTTCATCAACCTTTCTCAAATCCATTCCTCTGTTATTCATCCCAACTAATAATATTATTATTTTTTTGCGGTACGCGGGCCTCTCACTGTTGTGGCCTCTCCCGTTGCGGAGCACAGGCTCCGGACATGCAGGCTCAGCGGCCATGGCTCACGGGCCCCGCCGCTCCGTGGCATGTGGGATCTTCCCGGACCGGGGCACGAACCCGTGTCCCCTGCATCGGCAGGCGGACTCTCAACCACTGTGCCACCAGGGAAGCCCATCTCAACTATGATTGACTGAGTTCAGGTCCTTATCATTTCTTGTCAGGATTATCACAAAAGCATCTTAAATGGTCTCACCCCAATCTTTACACCATCCTCCATATGATCACTAGTATGATCTATATAAAATATAAATGCGAACATAGTACCCTCTTTAAAAATCTTCAATGACTTCTAATTTCCTACGTATTTATCTTAAACCTATCTAGCAAGGCACATAAGGTCTTCACGTTCATGCTCTAGCTTGCTAATCTAGTTTCATCTCTCCACTCTAGGAAACCTATTTGACTTGTAGATATGCTTACCATCCACCTCCATCCCCCAACAAGAACAGGCTATATCAAACTTCTGTACCTTTGGTATTCTATTCTCATTGCTTAAAGTTATTCCATCTATTTGTCTCTCTACCATCACCCATCCTAACTTAATACTTCTACTCTTTTTATTAAGACGCTGCTTAGACATTGATTCACACAGGAGGTCATCCCAGACCTTACTAGTATACGCCCTCCTCTTTTCCCTTATAACACTCTATTCCAATTTCTACTTACAGCACTTACCACATCAGCTTATGAACTCCTTGGGTAAGTTAGGTGTCTTAATTTTGTGACCCTAGCATCTACAAAATGCCTAGAATTTAAAAGATGCTCAATATATTTTTATTGATGGAATGAAAGGATAGATGTATCACACTCTGGATATCAGTTTGGTTGCTATAATGGAATCTGTAGTAGGCAGAATTATGGCTATCCAAAGATATTCACACCCTAGTTCCATGGCAAAAGGAAGTTTGCTGATGTGATTAAGAACATTGAGATGGGGGAGATGATTCTGGATTACCTGGGTGGCCACACTGTAGTTGCATGAGTCCCTTAAAGCAGAGAATTTTTCCTCAGGAGAATCAGAGAGAGATGGGAAGACAAAAGAAAATGGAGATTTCTGCATATATATCCAAAAGAAATAAAAACAGGACATTGAAAAGATAGCTACACTCCCATATTCATTATAGCATTATTCACAAGAGCCAAGATATGGAAACAACCTAAGTGTCTATCAAAGGCTGATATAATAAAGAAGTTATTATATATTAATATATAATATATATAATATATTAATAATATATATATATACATATATATATGTATAATCAGCCATGAAAATGAAGGAAATTCTGACATTTCTGACATTCTGACATAACGGATAAATTTTGACAGCATTATGCTGAGTGAAATAAGCCAGAGAGAGAAAGACAAACACTGCATGGTATCACTTATATGTGGAATCTAAAAAAAAAAAGTCAAACTCTTAGTAACATAGAGTAGAAAAATAGTTGCTAGGAGCTAGGGTGTGGAGGAAATAGAGACAGGTTTGTAAAAGGTTACAAATTTTCAACTATAAGATGAAGAAAGTTTGAGGATCTAATGTAAAACATGTTAACTATAGTTGATAACACTGTATTACATAATTGAAATTTGCTAAGAGATTAGAACTTAAATGCTCTCACCAAAAAAAAAAAAATGTGAGGTGATAAATGTGCAGATTAACTAGATGATGGGCATCCTTTCACAATGTATATGTATAACAAATCACCACGATTACTCTTTAAATATCTTACAATTTTGTCAATTATACCTCAACAGGGAAATTCCCTGGCAGTCCAGTGGTTAGGACTCCCTGCTTTCACTGCCAAGGGCCTGGGGTTTGATCCCTGGTCAGGGAACTAAGATCCCACAAGCTGCACAGTGTGGCCAATAAATAAATAAATAAACAACAAATATTTTTTAAAAAATGAAAACAGATTATACCTCAAAAAAGCTGAAAAATAATTTGTGAGATGAAGATAAAAGCTTCCATTAATACCCACCCTTATTAGAGGGTGCAGGGTACATATAGTCCACGTGCAGAAAAATTTCTGTCTCTATGCTCCATGAGGACACTTTTTTTTTTTTTTTTTTTTTTTTTTTTTTTTTTTTTTTTTTTTTTTTTTTTTTTAACATCTTTATTGGGGTATAATTGCTTTACAATGGTGTGTTAGTTTCTGCTTTATAACAAAGTGAATCAGTCATACATAAACATATGTTCCCATATGTCTTCCCTGTTGCGTCTCCCATGAGGACACTTTTATACGTTCTTTATGGTTGAGGGTAATAGTCAGAAAATGTGCTTTTAGCTGAGAGATTCCCGCACAGAGGATCGGTGCCGACCAGCACTCAACCAGCCCGAGAGGCTTGTCTGCTCACCGCCGGCGCGGGCGGGGGCTGGGAGCTGAGGCTCGGCCTTCCGTCGGATCGCAGGGAGAGGACTGGCGGTGTGAACACAGCCTGAAGGGGTTAGTGCACCACGGTTAGCCGCGAGGGAGTCCGGGAAAAAGTCTGGACCTGCCGAAGAGGCAGGAGACTTTTTCTTGCCTCTTTGTTTCCTGGTGCGCGAGGAAAGGGGATTAAGAGCGCTGCTTAAAGGAGCTCCAGAGACGGGCGCGAGCCGCGGCTAACATCGCGGACCCTAGAGACGGGCATGAGACGCTAAGGCTGCTGCTGCCGCTACCAAGAAGCCTGTGTGCGAGCACAGGTCACTATTCACACCTCCCCTCCCGGGTGACTGTGCAGCCCGCCACTGCCAGGGTCCCGTGATCCAGGGAAAACTTCCCTGGGAGAACACACGCGCGCCTCAGGCTGGTGCAACGTCACGCCGGCCTCTGCCGCCGCAGGCTCGCCCTACACTCCGTGCCCCTCCCTCCCCCCGGCCTGAATGAGCCAGAGCCCCCGAATCAGAAAAAAAAAAAAGAAAATGTGCTTTTATTCACCTTTTTGCAGGTCAAGTGTGGTAGTGTATGGCTGACCTTGGAAGCTTGGAGGATTTGACGCATATTGATTTGGGAGCTCTGAAACTAAAATTGCAATTGATTTAATATATTGTACATGCACATAGCTTTTTTATTTGACTTATGTCACTTGACTTTCACAATAGCTTATGAGTCAAATGTGACAGACATTATTTTCATTTAAAAAGACGAAAACTGAACTCAGAAGCTGGACTTGCTTCAAATGATATAATTAGAAAATCAAGAAATCATATTTGAACCCAGATTTTATGATTTCAGAAGAGATTATCTTACAACAACATAAAATGCTTCTGTTTTCTATTTTTTCCTCAAAAGTAAATCATATAAATATTATTTTAAAAGAAAAGTAATCTGACATTCTCTTAGTGTCACCGTAATTTTTTTAGTGCAGTGCTGTTCAAACATATACATATATCCTAGGTGATATAAATTTCCAAAGTTTATACCTCTCAGATAAAAAAAGAAAATGGAGAATTTCTAATGTGAGAAGGACTCGACCTGTTGTTGTTGTCTTTGAATATGGAAGAAGTATGCAACAAGCCAAAGAATGCAGGTGGCTTCTAGAAGCTGGGAAAAGCCCTCAGTCAACAGCCAGCAAGGAAACAGGGATCTCAGACCTACAGTTAAGAGGAACTGAATTCTGCCAATAACCAAATGAGTAAGACACAGATTTCCCCCTAAAGCCCTCAGAAAGAAATGCAGCCAGCCAACTCCTTGATTTTCACTCAATGAGACTCATATTGGATTTCTGACCTACAGAACTATAATATAATAAATGTGTCGTGTTAAGCCTCCGTTTGTGATAAATCTGTTATGGCAATAATAGAAAACTAATACAGAATCAGTGCAAAAAAACCCGGTGCACTTCCAAGAAAGACGGACTGAGATGTGATAGCATGTCAGGAAGTAAGATTACCAAGAAAGGAACTTATATCACATTTTCCTTTTAAAGATGATCAATCTAAAGTATTATAGGAAGGTGCTTGCGTAATGAGAGGCAAAAAAAGGCTAATAACACAGAGAAAGGTGCTTAAGGAGATTCTGCACATGAAGCTGTTAAAAAACCTCTTCTTTGTGGGTGAAAACTTCCCTCGTGGGGGTCGAGGGCAGACTATCAACCCCTGAGCAGAGGTTAGTGATCGAGCACATTTCTCAGTGGGCTTATGAATCTCTGGCCTAGGAAGTATCATGACTGTACACCTTCCTGCCAGCTCCTCTCTATTCTGGGAAGTGTCATGGCTGTACACCTTCCCTCCTGTCATGGATTTCTCTTATACTCTCCTTCTCTCCTGACTTCTTGGACTCTCTGTTGATCCTTGAGCCTCCTGGCCAGCTTTGCCAGCAGGTTGGGTGTTACCTCTTTTACTTCTGTGGAGAGGCAGCCCTCTTCAACATCACAAGGACCATATCCTGAGAGGAGCTTTTGCCTTGTATTGTTATCACTGCCTTGTGGTGCTCCAGTCCTACATTATTTGTTTCTCTTTCTTTTGTTTCAGTGATAAAGGTAATCCGTTTAGTTGGCTCAGGGCCTAGGTCTCTTCCCACCCTCTCTGAAGGATTTAGGCCCTGGGACTCTGGTTGCTTTTTCTCCCACAGGCTCTTGTTCCTTTCCTTGACTAATCCAAGGGGCCTCCTCAGGCTCACCGACCAGGCAGATTTTGGGTGCTCACAGAGACCCCACTGTTGACACTGGGAGAACACCAGGACAAATAACTACCACCTGGCCAGGATGCAGCAGACCCACGTCTTGTCAAGACATCCTAATAAAAAATGGGGGTGACTACAAGCATCCTGAAGGACTGCCCACTAAGATGCACATTAGCTAATTGGGGAAAATTTAGACAGGATGGTTTAAGAAAAAATTAATTTTCTTTTGCAATATTCATGGCCCGAATACAAACTAGGGGACCAAGAGATCTGGCCAAAAAAATGGGTCATTGAATTACAATACCATCTTGCAGTTGAGCCTATTTTGTAAAAGGAAAGGTAAATGAGGGGAAGTCCTATACATCCAAATGTTCATGACCCTATTCCAAAATCCAAGTCTAAATAACTCCTGCTTGGTGTGCCTGGCTCACATCCCTTCAAAGTGCCTTCTTCCCCCACAGGAGCCTGATGTTTTAGATGATCTCTTTATGAGTCCACCTCCTTGAGGTATACAGCTGGGACAGTCTTCCGGATCATCTACCCCTAATGCCCCATCTGAGGAGCTGGAGAACCCAGACCCCCATCAATCACCTCATGCATTTGGCCTTTGGAGTATTTAACAATTGAGATAGGGTTGAAGAGACAAAAAGGATTCAGGGATGAAACTGAGGGGGGCTCTGTGGGGCTCCCATGTTTGGAGGCCTTTTTGCCCCCTGTTTCTCATAGGTAAGACTCCAGCCTCCATGACCTTCCCTGAGTTCCAAAGGGCATATTTGAACAGCTGCTAATCAAGGGAGAAGCAGCCAAGAAACCACCTGATGCAAGAGTAAAGGGAACAACAAAAAAACCCCCACAAAATCAAAACCAAACCCACCCCCCCCAAATAAATTCTTTTTAAAAATAGATCATTTAAAAATTTTTTAAAATTAAAATAAAAAAGATTAAAGGGACCAAAGAAGCTCATCAAGGTTAGGAGAGGAGAGGAGCCCTACACACACCCTAATCTTGTCAACAAGCCCACCCTTTGAACTATTGCTATAAAACCCCTTAAATCCTCCCGGGTTGGGACACATTTTTTTTTTATACATCTTTATTGGAGTATAACTGCTTTACAATGGTGTGTTAGTTTCTGCTTTATAACAAAGTGAATCAGCTATACGTATACATATAACCCCATATCTCTTCCCTCTTGCGTCTCCCTCCCACCCTCCCTATCCCACCCCTCTAGGTGGTCACAAAGCACTGAGCTGATCTCCCTGTGCTATGCAGCTTCTTCCCACTAGCTATCTATTTTACGTTTGGTAGTGTATATATGTCCATGCCACTCTCACTTCATCCCAGCTTACCCTTCCCCTCCCCGTGTCCTGAAGTCCATTCTCTATGTCTGCATCTTTATTCCTGTCCTGCCCCTAGGGTCTTCAGAACCATTTTTTTTTTTAGATTCCAAATATATGTGTTAGCATATGGTATTTATTTTTCTCTTTCTGACTTACTTCACTCTGTATGATAGTCTCTAAGTCCATCCACCTCACTACAAATAACTCAATTTCATTTCTTTTTATGGCTGAGTCATATTCCATTCTATATATGTGCCACATCTTCTTTGGGACACATAGATTTTTGAGGCGGGAGCCTGCTGTGTCCCCCTTTGCCTGGCAAAGCAATAAAGCTATCCTTTTCTACTTCACCCCAAACTCTGTCTTGGAGGTTCAATTTGGTGCCTGTGTACAGAGGAGCTGAGCTTTCAGCATCAGGGACAACAGCAAAAAAGCACAATTACTGGTGGCAGCCCTAAGACCTGCACCACCTCAGGGTTACCCTCCCTTGTGAAGACCCATGGTGAGGACAGGATACAGGAAGGCTAGATCAGAGCCACTGTTTTGCCGAGAAAGCATCTGTTTTAAGCATCTGTTTAAGCATCTGTTTTAAGCATCTGGTAAGGACAGGATACAGGAAGGCTAGATCAGAGCCACTGTCTCGCTGAGAAAGCATCTGTTTTAAGAGTAGCCAGGAGGGCCACTGGAAAGACTAATGCTCCCTGTATGGGAAAAGTCCACTGGGACCCTGTGCAATATACAACTAGAATGCAACTGGAAGCAGAACTGCCTCCAGTCCCGAACAGGACTCAGGTTCCCAAACCAATCATGGCCAAGAGGATGAAGACTGATGGGTCCCGGACCCTTCCTGTCTCCCAAAGCACACCTGGTCATTTCTCTGGAGGAGCCTCGGGTAACACTTGACGTGGCAGGTAGGAAAGTTATCTTCTTATTAGATATGTGGGCCGCCTACTTTGTGCTGACTGATTTCCCAGGACTCTAGTCCCCCCAATCCTGTATGATAATGTGGACTGATGGAAAGCCCTAAATCAAGCGATTCACCCCTCCCCTCAACTGCTTTATAGGAAATTGTACCTTTGCGCCTCAGTTTCTGCTCATGCCTGAGTGCTCCGTCCCCTTACTGGTGTCAACAACAAATTGGCACTTGCCGTTGACATTTGCTTTCTACCTCTACAAAGATTAAATCATGAGCTGCTGCAGCTGCTGACTTTCAACACCCCCTGAAAGGAGTTCAGGGTGGAAAGCAAAAATGAGGCACTCTGTGCTCTGGGAAGAACTGGCAGAACAGGTCTTCAGACAGATATTTTTAGGAGACGATTTTATGAGCCCAATTCTTGTATCTCCTCATATCTAGAAAAGCACTAAAATCCTTAAAGGTGATTCTGCACCTCGTGACTAGCAGTACCTTCACCAGACTATCAGAACCTTCTGCAAAAAATATGTGCACATGTACTCCCCCTTCACCAAAATCACATATATACTGACCTTCCCCCCTACCTCTCTGGAGCAGTTTCTCAGAGCTACCTGAGATGCTGTCTCTCAGGCTATAGTTCTCATTTTCCCCAAATAAAAACTCACAACACTCACATTGTGCATTATTTTTAAGTTGGCATTGGGAAGGGACTTACTAAATTCCAGACAGTCCAAGGTGGAGACTCTCACAGAAAAGGGACCCACCAAGAGAAACAGTTGCTCTTGGCCAGAAGAATCAACCTCAGTCCCCAACCAGAAGAGGTCTCCATTCCACCCCGTCTAAGTTTTTAAACTATGGGCTGTTAAACTTGTTCACAGTGCTAGAACAAAAGGTCGCGATCCTCTGTACCCAGACTCCCAGTAACTCTTTGCCTTTGAGTAGACAAATTCAGACACTCTAATGCCATGAATGCTTCCATTCGGTGTGTTTATAAAATTCAAGCCAAGGATGCCTACAGGATAAAAATTGAATGGACAAAAATTTGGGCAAAAATTGTCCAGCTACCTTTAAATATGGGATCACATGAGCCTGTAGACAAGGCTCTTTAGATCAAAGGCTGAACTGAGGGCCATAATTAAATAATTTCTTAAACCCAGGGAGGATTCCCAAAAGTGTTTGTAAATAGATTACCAAAGTAGGAGGCCACTGATCTGACTAAACTAACCAAACCTGATAGGAAGTTTTGGGGAGGCCCTCTCCCCTAAGCTAAAACATTCCAATATAAATAAATGGGTCCTTCAATATCATTGAGATAGTCACCCAATTCTTTGAAAAAGAAAGAAAAAAAAACTGTCCTTGTTTTACAAATCTAGTCTTTACATAGCCAGAGGTATGGTTACAAAAATAATCCAAAACCCACCAATCTCTTCACCACTCCCCAAACCTTCCCTATTTAATTTCAGAGGCTCTTAAGTATCAAACAAAAGGAGAACAAAGTCATCCCAGGAGGAACTTGCCTTTCTCCTCCCATGCTTTTGAAATGCAAATATTCTACCTGGTTTTCTCCAAGAACCTTTATCTCTGCTATCTTTTAAAATACAAGTTTTGAAAAAGAGGCAGGTAATCTGGAACTTATTAAGGACAAATAAAAGTCTTAAGTGTCTTCGCCATAAATATTAGTAAGAAAAGATTTAACCATCTAGACAGGTGACCTTGATGTGTATATAAATATTCATAAATAAGAAAGAAACTGGCCAGAGTAAATTGCACGTTCACGTGATATAGAAAATATTCAGTATTAAATTAATACCTGGCATTAGCTCCAGCCTCTTGGTTTGATTAATATAGATGTCTTTAAAGTCATCAATGTTAAGTATAATACTTCTCTTGTAGCTAGGTTTACTACAGGTCAAATAAGACCTTCACTTGATATGATGAAAGTTTTAAAAGTGAATTAAATGCAAGTGAGATAAGAGCTTCTGGATGAACTTTTTTTAAAACATCTTTATTGGAGTAGAGTTACTTAACAATGGTGTGTTAGTTTCTGCTTTATAACAAAGTGAATCAGCTATACATATACATATGTTCCCATATCTCTTCCCTCTTGCGTCTCCCTCCCTCCCACCCTCCCTATCGCACCCCTCTAGGTGATAACAAAGCACCAAGCTGATCTCGCTGTGCTATTCGGCTGCTTCCAACTAGGTATCGATTTTACATTTGGTAGTGTATATATGTCCATGCCACTCACTCACTTTGTCACAGCTTACCCTTCCCCGTCCCCAAATCCTCAAGTCCATTCTCTAGTATATCTGTGTCTTTATTCCCGTCTTACCCCTAGGTTCTTTTTTTTTTTAAACATCTTTATTGGAGTATAATTGCTTTACAATGGTGTGTTAGTTTCTGCTTTAAAACAAAGTGAATCAGTTCTACATATACGTATGTTCCCATATCTCCACACTCTTGCGTCTCCCTCCCTCCCACCCTCCCGATCCCACCCATCCAGGTGGTCACAAAACACCCAGCTGATCTCCTGTGCTATGCGGGTGCTTCCCACTACCTATCTATTTTATGTTTGATAGTGTATATATGTCCATGGCACTCTCTCACTTTGTAACAGCTTAACCTTCCTCTCCCCATATCCTCAAGTTCATTCTCTAGTAGGTCTGTGTCTTTATTCCCGTCTTAACCCTAGGTTCTTCATGACATTTTTTTCTTAGATTCCATACATATGTGTTAGCATACGGTATTTGTCTTTCTCTTTCTGACTTACTTCACTCTGTATGACAGACTCTAGGTCCATCCTTCTCACTAAAAATAACTCAATTTCGTTTATTTTTATGGCTGAGTAATATTCCATTGTATATATATGCTACATCTTCTTTATCCATTCATCCAATGATGGACACTTAGGTTGCATCCATCTCGGGGCTATTGTAAATAGAGCTGCAGTGAATATTTTGTTACATGACTCCTTTTGAATTTTGGTTTTCTCAGGGTATATGCCCAGTAGTGGGATTGGTGGGTCGTATGGTAGTTCTATTTGTAGTTTTTTAAGGAAACTCCATACTGTTCTCCATAGTGATTGTACCAATTCACATTCCCACCAGCAGTGCAACAGTGTTCCCTTTTCTCCACATCCTCTCCAGCATTTATTGTTTCTAGATTTATTGATGATGGCCATTCTGACCGGTGTGAGATGATATCTCATTGTAGTTTTGATTTGCAATTCTCTAATGATTAATGATGTTGAGCATTCTTTCATGTGTTTGTTGGCAATCTGTATATATTCTTTGGAGAAATGTCTATTTAGGTCTTCTGACCATTTTTGGATTGGGTTGTTTGTTTTCCTGTTATTGAGCTGCATGAGCTGCTTATAAATTTTGGAGATTAATCCTTTGTCAGTTGCTTCATTTGCAAATATTTTTCCCATTCTGAGGGTTGGATTTTTGTCTTGTTTATGGTTTCATTTGGTGTGCAAAAGTTTTAAAGTTTCATTAGGTCCCATTTGTTTATTTTTGTTTTTATTTCCATTTCTCTAGGAAGTGGGTCAAAAAGGATCTTGCTGTGATTTGTGTCATAGAGTGTTCTGCGTATGTTTTCCTCTAAGACTTTGATAGTTTCTGGCATTACATTTAGGTCTTTAATCCATTTTGAGCTTATTTTTGTGTATGGTGTTAGGGAGTGATCTAATCTCATACTTTTACATGTACCTGTCCAGTTTTCCCAGCACCACTTACTGAAGAGTCTGTCCTTTCTCCACTGTACATTCCTGCCCCCTTTATCAAATATAAGGTGATCATATGTGCGTGGGTTTATCTCTGGGCTTTCTATCCTGTTCCATTGATCTATCTTTCTGTTTTTGTGCCAGGACCATACTGTCTTGATTACTGTAGCTTTATAGTATAGTCTGAAGTCAGGGAGCCTGATCCCTCCAGCTCCGTTTTTCATTCTCAAGATTGCTTTGGCTATTCGGGGTCTTTTGTGTTTCCATACAAATTGTGAAAATTTTTGTTCTACTTCTTTGAAAAATGCCAGTGGTAGTTTGATAGGAATTGCATTGAATCTGTAGATTGCTTTGGGTAGTAGAGTCACTTTCACAATGTTGATTTTTCCAATCCAAGAACATGGTATATCTCTCCATCTATTTCTCTCACCTTTAATTTCTTTCATCAGTGTCTTATAATATTCTGCATACAGGTCTTTTGTCTCCTTAGGTAGGTTTATTTCTGGATATTTTTTTCTTTTTGTTGCAATGGTAACTGGAGTGTTTTCTTAATTTCACTTTCAGATATTTCATCATTAGTGTATAACAATGCCAGAGATTTCTGTGCATTAATTGTGTATCCTGCTACTTTACCAAATTCATTGATTAGCTCTGGTAGTTTTCTGGTAGCCTGTTTAGGATTCTCTATGTATAGTATCATGTCATCTGCAAACAGTGACAGGTTTACTTCTGCTTTTCCGATTTGGATTCCTTTTATTTCTTTGTCTCTCTGATTACTGTGGCGAAAACTTCCAAAACTATGTTGAATAAGAGTAGTGAGAGTGGGCAACCTTGTGTTGTTCCTGATCTTAGTGGAAATGCTTTCAGTTTTTCACCATTGAGGACGACGTTGGCTGTGGGTTTGTCATATATGGCCTTTATTATGTTGAGGAAAGTTCCCTTTATGCCAACTTTTTGCAGGGTTTTTATCGTAAATGATGTTGAATTTTGTCGAAAGCTTTCTCTGCATCTATTAAGATGATCATATGGTTTTTCTCCTTCAATTTATTAATGTGGTTTATCACATTGATTGATTTGCGTATATTGAAGAATCCTTGCATTCCTGGAATAAACCCCACTTGACCATGGTGTATTATCCTTTTAATGTGCTGTTGGATTCTGTCTGCTAGTATTTTGTTGAGGAGTTTTGCATCTGTGTTCATCAGTGGTATTGGTCTGTAGTTTTCTTTCTTTGCAACATCTTTGTCTGGTTTTGGTATCAGGGTGATGGTGGCCTCATATAATAAGTTTCGTAGTGTTACCCCCTCTGCTATATTTAGGAAGATTTTGAGGATAGGTCTTAGCTCTTCTCAAAATGTTTGATAGAATTCGCCTGTGAAGCCATGTGGTCCTGGGCTTTCGTTTGTTGGATTTATTTATTTATTTTTGTGCACAACACAGGCCTCTCACTTTAGTGACCTCTCACGCTGCGGAACACAGGCTCCGGAAGCGCAGGCTCAGTGGACGAGGCTCACGGTCGCAGCCATTCCGTGGTGCCCGGGATCCTCCCTGACCGGTGCATGAACTCGTGTCCACTGCATCGGCAGGCGGACTCCCAATGACTGCGCCACCAGGGAAGCTCTGTTGGAAGATTTTAAATCACAGTTTCAATTTCAGTGCTGCGATTGGTTTTTTAATATTGTCTATTTCTTCCTGATTCAGTCTTGGCAGGTTGTGCATTTTTAAGAATTTGTCCATTTCTTCCAGGTTGTCCATTTTATTGGCATAGAGTTGCTTGTAGTAATCTCTCATGATCTTTTGTATTTCTGCAGTGTCAGTTGTTACTTCTCCTTTTTCGGTTCTAATTCTATTGACTTGAGTCTTCTCCCATTTTTTTGTTATTGAGTCTGGCTAATGGTTTATCAATTTTATCTTCTCAACAAACCAGCGTTTAATTTTATTGATAATTGCTATTGTTTCCTTCATTCTTTTTTTTTACATCTTTATTGGAGTATAATTGCTTTACAATGGTTTGCTAGTTTCTGCTTTATAACAAAGTGAATCAGTTATACATATACATATGTTCCCGTATCTCTTCCCTCTTGCGTCTCCCTCCCTCCCAACCTCCCTATCCCACACCTTTAGGTGGTCACAAAACACTGAGCTCATTTCCCTGTGCTATGCGGCTGCTTCCAACTAGCTATCTATTTTACTTTTGGTAGTGTTTATATGTCCATGGCACTCTCTCACTTTGTCACAGCTTACCTTTCCCCCTCCCCATATCCTCAAGTCAATTCTCTAGTAGGTCTGTGTCTTTATTCCTGTCTTACCCTAGGTTCTTCCTGACATTTGCTTTTCTTAAATTCCATATATATGTGTTAGCATATGGTATTTGTCTCTTTTTTTCCTAATTCTGAAGTGAAAGAATCTTTATTATTATTTTCTTAACAACTTTATTAGGGTATAATTGCTTTACAATGGTGTGTTAGTTTCTGCTTTATAACAAAGTGAATCAGTTCTACATATACCTATGTTCCCATGTCTCTTCCCTCCTGGGTCTCCCTCCCTCCCACCCTCCCTATCCCACCCCTCCAGAAGGTCACAAAGCACAGAGCTTATCTCCCTGTGCTATGCGGCTGCTTCCCACTAGCTATCTACCTTATGTTTGGTACTGTATATATGTCCATGCCTCTCTCTCGCTTTGTCACAACTTACCCTTCCGCCTCCTGATATCCTTAAGTCCATTCTCTAGTAGGAGTGTGTCTTTTTTTTTTTTTAACATCTTTATTGGGGAATAATTGCTTTAAAACGGTGTGTTAGTTTCTGCTTTATAACAAAGTGAATCAGTTATACATATACATATGTTCCCATATCTCTTCCCTCTTGGGTCTCCCTCCCTCACACCCTCCCTATCCCACCCCTCCAGGCGGTCATAAAGCACAGAGCCAATCTCCCTATGCTATGCGGCTGCTTCCCACTAGCTATCTACCTTATGTTTGGTAGTGTATATTGTCCATACCTCTCTCTCACTTTGTCACAGCTCACCCTTCCCCCTCCCAATATCCTCAGGTCTGTTCTCTAGTAGGTCTGTGTCTTTATTCCTGTCTTAGCCCTAGGTTCTTCATGACATTTTTTTTTCTTAAATTCCATATATATGTGTTAGCATACGGTATTTGTCTTTCTCTTTCTGACTTACTTCACTCTGTATGAAAGACTCTAGGTCTATCCACCTCATTACAAATAGCTCATTTCTTTTCTTTTCATGGCTGAGTAATATTCCATTGTATATATGTGCCACATCTTCTTTATGCATTCATCCGATGATGGGCACTTAGGTTGTTTCCATCTCTGGGCTATTTTAAATAGAGCTGCAATGAACATTTTGGTACATGACTCTTTTTCAATCATGGTTTTCTCAGGGTATATGCACAGTAGTGGGATTGCTGGGTCATATGGCAGTTCTATTTGTAGTTTTTTTAAGGAAGCTCCATACTGTTCTCCATAGTGGCTGTACCAATTCACATTCCCACCAGCAGTGCAAGAGTGTTCCCTTTTCTCCACACCATCTCCAGCAATTATTGTTTCTAGATTTTTTGATGATGGCCATTCTGACAGGTGTGAGATGATATCTCATTGTAATTTTGATTTGAATTTCTCTAATGATTAGTGATGTTGATCAGTCTTTCATGTGTATGTTGGCAGGCTGTATACTTTCTTTGGAGAAATGTCTTTTTAGGTCTTCTGCCCATTTTTGGATTTGTTTGTTTGTTTTTTTGCTATTGAGCTGCATGAGCTGCTTATAAACTTTGGAGATTAATCCTTTTCCAGTTGCTTCATTTGCAAATATTTTCTCCCATTCTGAGGGTTATCTTTTTTTTTTTTTTTTTTTTTTTTTTTTTGCGGTAAGCGGGCCTCTCACTGTTGTGGCCTCTCCTGTTGCGGAACACAGGCTCAGGACGTGTAGGCTCAGCGGCCATAGCTCACTGGCCCAGCCGCTCCACGGCATGTGGGATCCTCCCGGACCGGGGCACGAACCCGTGTCCCCCGCATCGGCAGGCGGACTCTCCACCACTGCGCCAACAGGGAAGCCCCTGAGGGTTATCTTTTAGTCTTGTTTATGGTTTCGTTTGTTGTGCAAAAGCTTTGAAGTTTCATTAGGTCCCATTTGTTTATTTTTGTTTTTATTTCCGTTTCTCTAGGAGGTGGGTCAAAAAGGATCTTACTGTGATTTATGTCATAGAGTGTTCTGCCTATATTTTCCTCTAAGAGTTTGATAGTTTGTGGCCTTCCATTTAGGTCTTTAATCCATTTTGAGCTTAACTTTGTGTATGGTGTTAGGGAGTGATCTAATCTCACACTTTTACATGTACCTGTCCAGTTTTCCCATCACCAATTATTGAGGAGGCTGTCCTTTCTCCACTGTACATTCCCGCCTCCTTTATCAAAGATAATGTGACCATGTGTGGGTGGGTATATCTCTGGGCTTTCTATCCTGTTCCGTTGATCTATCTTTCTGTTTTTGTGCCAGTACCATACTGTCTTGATTACTGTAGCTTTGTAGTATAGTCTGAAGACAGGGAGCCTGATTCCTCCAGCTCGTTTTTTCGTTCTCAAGATTGCTTTGGCAATTTTGCACAGAGATTTCTGTGCATTAATTTTGTATCCTGCTACTTTACCAAATTTATTGATTAGTTCTAGTAGTTTCTGGTAGCACCTTTAGGATTCTCTATGTATAGTATCATGTCATCTGAAAACAGTGACAGGTTTACTTCTTCTTTTCCAATTTGGATTCATTTTATTTCCTTTTCTTCTCAGATTTCTGTGGCTAAATTTCCAAAACTATGTTGAATAAGAGTGTTGAGAGTGGGCAACCTTGTCTTGTTCCTGAGCTTAGTGGAAATGCTTTCAGTTTTTCACCATTGAGGACGATGTTGGCTGTGGGTTTGTCATATATGGCCTTTACTATGTTGAGGAAAGTTCCCTCTTTGCCTATTTATGCAGGGTTTTTATCATAAATCGGTGTTGAATTTTGTGGAAAGCTTTCTCTGCATCTCTTGAGATGATCATATGGTTTTTTTCCTTCAATTTTTTAATATGGTGTATCACGTTGAGTGATTTGCGTATATTGAAGAATCCTTGCATTCCTGGAATAAACCCCACTTGATCACGGTGTAGGATCCTTTTAATGTGCTGTTGAATCCTGTTTGCTAGTATTTTGTTGATGATTTTTGCATCTATGTTCATCACTGATTTGGCCTGTAGTCTTCTCTCTTTGTGACATCCTTGTCTGGTTTTGGTGACAGGGTGATGGTGGCCTCGTAGAATGAGTTTGGGAGTGTTCCTTCCTCTGCTATATTTTAGAAGATTTAGAGAAGGATAGGTGTGAGCCATTCTCTAAATGTTTGCCAGAATTCGCCTGTGAAGCCATCTGGTCCTGGGCTTTTGTTTGTTGGAAGATTTTTAATCACAGTTTGAATTTCAGTGCTTGTGATTGGTCTGTTCATATTTTCTATTTCTTCCTGATTCAGTCTTGGCAGGTTGTGCATTTCTAAGAATTTGTCCATTTCTTCCAGGTTGTCCATTTTATTGTCATGGAGTTGCTTGCAGTAATCTCACATGATCTTTTGTATTTCTGCAGTGTCAGTTGTTACTTCTCCTTTTTCATTTCTAATTCTATTGATTTGAGTGTTCTCCCTTTTTTTCTTGATGAGTCTGGCTAATGGTTTATCAATTATTTTTATCTTCTCAAAGAACCAGTTTTTAGTTTTATTGATCTTTGCTATCATTTCCTTCATTTCTTTCTCATTTATTTCTGGTCTAATCATTATGATTTCTTTCCTTCTGCTAACTTTGGTGGTTTTTGTTCTTCTGTCTCTAATTGCTTTAGGTGCAATGTTAGGTTGTTTATTCAAGATGTCTCCTGTTTCTTACGGTAGGATTGTATTGCTATAAACTTCCCTTTTAGAACTGCTTTTGCTGCATCCCGTAGGTTTTGCGTCACCATGTGTCCATTGTCATTTGTTTCTAGGTATGTTTTGATTTCCTCCTTGATTTCTTCTGTGATCACTTCTTTGTTAAGCAGTGTATAGTTTAGCCTCCATGTGTTTGTATTTTTTACAGATCTTTTCCTTTAATTGATACCTAGTCTCATTGCATTGTGGTCCAAAAAGATACTTGATACAATTTCAATTTTATTAAATTTATCAAGGCTTGATTTGTGACCCAAGATATGATCTATCCTGGAGAATGTTCCATGAGCACTTGAGAAAAATGTGTATTCTGTTGTTTTTGGATGGAATGTCCTATAAATATCCATGAAGTCCATCTTGTTTAATGTATCATTTAAAGCTTGTGTTTCCTTATTTATTTCCATTTTGGATGATCTGTCCATTGGTGAAAGTGGGGTGTTAAAGTCCCCTACTATGAATGTGTTACTGTCAATTTCCCCTTTTATGGCTGTTAGTATTTGCCTTAGGTATTGAGGTGCTCCTATGTTGGATGCATAAATATTTACAATTGTTGTATGTTCTTCTTGGATCGATCCGTTAATCATTATGTAGTGTCCTTCTTTGTCTCTTCTAATACTCTTTATTTTAAAGTCTGTCTGCTCTGATATGAGAATTGCTACTCCAGCTTTCTTTTGGTTTCCATTTGCATGGAATATCTTTTTCCATCCCCTCACTTTCCGTCTGTGTGTGTCTGTAGGTCCGACGTGGGTCTCTTGTCCACAGCATATATTTAGGTCTTGTTTTTGTATCCATTCATCCAGTCTGTTTCTTTTGGTGGAAGCATTTAATCCATTTACATTTAAGGTAATTATCGATATCTATGTTCCTATTCCCATTTTCTTTATTGTTTTGGGTTCATTATTGTAGGTCTTTTCCTTCTCTTGTGTTTCCTGTGTAGAGAAGATCCATTAGTATTTATTGTAAAGCTGGTTTGGTGGTGTTGAACTCTCTCAGCTTTTGCTTGTCTCTGAAGATTTTAATTTCTCTGTCAAATCTGAATGAGATCCTTGATGGGTAGAGTAATCTTGGTTGTAGGTTCTTGCCCTTCATCACTTTAAATATATCCTGCCACTCCCTTCTGGCTTGCAGATTTTCTGCTGACAGATCAGCTGTTAACCTTATGGGGATTACCTTGTGTGTTATTTGTTGTTTTTCCCTTGCTGCTTTTAATATGTTTTCTTTGTATTTCATTTTTGACAGTTTGATTAATATGTTTCTTGGCATGTTTCTCCTTGGATTTATCCTGTATGGGACTCTGTGCTTCCTTGACTTGATTAACTATTTCCTTTCCCATATTAGGGAAGTTTTCAACTATAATCTCTTCAAATATTTTCTCAGTCACTTTCTTTTTGTCTTCTTCTTCTGGAATCCCTATAATTCGAATGTTGGTGTGTTTAATGTTGTCCCAGAGGTCTCTGAGACTGTCCTCAGTTCTTTTCCTTCTTTTTCCTTTATTCTGCTGTGCAGTAGTTATTTCCACTATTTTATCTTCCAGGTCACTTATCTGTTCTTCTCCCTCAGTTATTCTGCTACTGATCCCTTCTAGAGTATTTTTAATTTCATTTATTGTGTTGTTCATCATTGCTTGTTTTATCTTTATTTCTTCTATGTCCTTGTTAAATGTTTCTTGCATTTTGTCTCTTCTATTTCCAAGATTTTGGATCATCTTTACTATCATTATTCTGAGTTCTTTTGCAGGTAGACTGCCTATTTCCTCTTCATTAGCTAGGTTTGTTGGGCTTTTTTCTTGCTCCTTCAACTGCTGTGTATACTTCTGTCTTCTCATTTTGCTTATCTTACTGTGTTTCAGGTCTCCTTTTTTCAGGCTGCAGGTTTGTAATTCCCGTCGTTTTTTGTGTCTGTCCCCATGGCTAAAGTTGTTTCAGTGGGTTGTGTAGGCTTCCTGGTGGATAGGACTAGTGCCTTTGTTCTGGTGGATGAGGCTGGATCTTATCTTTCTGGTGGGCAGGTCCATGTCTGGTGGTGTGTTTTGGGGTGTCTGTGGACTTATTATTATTTTAGTCAGCCTCTCTGATAATGGGTGGTTTTGTTTTCCTGTCTTGCTAGTTGTTTGGCATAGAGTGTCCAGCACTGTAGTTGCTGGTCGTTGAGTGAAGCTGGGTGTTGATGCTGAGATGGAGATCTCTGGGAGATTTTCACTATTTGATATTACGTGGAGCTGGGTGGTCTCTTGTGGACCAGTGTCCTGACGTTGACTCTCCCACCACAGAGGCACAGCACTGACTCCTGGCTGTAGCACCAAGAGCCTTTCATCCACATGGCTCAGAATAAAAGGGAGAAAAGGTAGAAATAAAGCAAGAAAGGGGATAAAAGAAAATAAAATAAAGGCAAAATAAAATAAATTAACATAAAAAATAAGTATTAAGCAATTTTTTTGTTTGTTTTTTGCCGTACACAGCCCTCTCACTGCTGTGGCCTCTCCTGTTGTGAAGCACAGGGTCTGGACGCACAGGCTCAGCGGCCTTGGCTCCTGGTCCCAGCCGCTCCATGGAATGTGGGATCTTTCTGTACGGGGGCATGAACCCACATACCGTGCATCGGCAGGCGGACTCCCAACCACTGCGCCACCAGGGAAGCCCTAGAAAATTTTTTTTTGAAAATTAAAAACAAAAACACGGACGGATAGAACCCTAGGACAAATGGTGAAAGCAAAGCTATACAGACAAAATCTCACACAGAATCATACACTTACACACTCACAAAAAGAGGAAAAGGGGAACAATAATAAATCGTGCTCTCAAAGTCCACCTCATTAATTTGGCATGATTCGTTGTGTATTCAGGTATTCCGCAGATGCAGAGTACATCCAGTTGATTGTGGAGATTTAATCCGCTGGACCGGAGCCTGCTGGGAGAGATTTCCCTTTCTCTTCCCTGTTCGCACAGCTCCCAGGGTTAAGCTTAGGTCGCCAGACGGCGTCTGTTCTTCACTCAGGACAGGGTTAAAGGAGCCAGTGATTCGGGGTCTCTGGCTCACTGAGGCCGCAGGGAGGGAGGGGCACAATGTGGGATGAGCCTGCAGCAGCAGAGGCCAGTGTAACATTGCACCAGCCTGAGGCGCACCGTGCGTTCTCCTGGGGAACTTGTCCCTGGATCCCGGTACCCTGGCAGTGGCGGGCTCCACAGGCTCCCGGGAGGGATAGTGGGGATAGTGACCAGTGCTCACACACAGGATTCTTAGTGGTGGCAGCAGCAACCTTAGTGTCTCATGCCCGTCTCTGGGGTCCGTGGTGATAGCCGCCGCTCGCGCACATCTCTGGAGCTCCTTTAAACAGCGCTCTTAATACCCTCTCCTCGTGCAGCGGGAAAGAGGGAAGAAAAAGTCTCTTGCCTCTTCAGCAGGTCCAGACTTTTTCCCAGACTCCCTCCTGGCTAGGTGTGGCGCACTAGCCCGTTCAGGCAGTGTTCATGCCACCAACCCCAGTCCTCTCCCTGCGATCCGACTGAAGCCCGAGCCTCAGCTCCCAGTCCCCGCCCGCCCCGCCGGGTGAGCAGAAAAGCCTCTCAGGCTGGTGAGTGCTGGTCAGCACTGATCCTCTGTGCGGGAATCTCTCTGCTTTGCCCTCCACACACCTGTTGCTGTGCTCTCCTCCGCAGCTCCTCAGCTTCCCCCCTCCGGCACCTGCAGTCTCCACCCGTGAAGGGTCTTCCTAGTGTGTGGAAACCTTTCCTCCTTCACAGCTCCGTCCCACTGGTGCAGGTCCCATCCCTATTCTTTTGTCTCTGTTTATTCTTTTTTCTTTTGCCCTACCCAGGTACATGGGGAGTTTCTTGCCTTTTGGGAGGTCTGAGGTTTTCTGTCAGTGTTCAGTAGGTGTTCTGTAGGAGTTGTTCCACGTGAAGACGTATTTCTGGTGTATCTGTGGGGAGGAAGGTGGTCTCCACGTCTTACTCTTCAACTGTCTTCCCCAATCTGGATGAACTTTTTAGGAATAATTATGTTTTAGGAATGTGTACTTAAAAAGAATCTCTCCAGGGTGTGGAGAAAAGGGAACCCTCCTACACTGTTGGTGGGAATGTAAATTGGTACAGCCACTATGGAGAACAAAACTTAAAACGTAGTTACCCTATGATCCAGTCATCTACTCTGGGCATATATCTGGAGAAAACCATAATTCAAAAAGATACATGCATCCCGATGTTCACCACAGCACTATTTAGAATAGCCAGGACATGGAAGCAACATAAATGTCCATCAACAGAGGAATGGATAAAGAAGATGTGGTACATATATACAATGGAATATGACTCAGCCATAAAAAGGAATGAAGTAATGCCATTTGCAGCAACATGGATGGACCTAGAGATTGTCATAATGAGTGAAGTAAGTCAGACAGAGAAAGACAAATATCATATGCTATCGCTTATATGTGGAATCTAAAAATATGGTACAAATGATCTTACCTCCAAAACAGAAATAGAGTCCCAGATATAGAAAACAAATTTATGGTTACCCAGGGGGATGGGGGAAGGGATAAATTTGGAGATTGGGATTGACGTATACACACTAATATATATAAGATAGATAACCAAGAAGGACGTATTGCATAGCACAGGGAACTCTACTCAATAATCTGTAATTACCTATATGGGAAAAGAATCTAAAAAAGAATGGATATATGTATATAACTGATCCATTTTGCTGTACAGCAGAAACTAACACAACATTTTAAATCAACTATACTACAATAAATACTACAATAAAAATTACAAAAAAAAAATACTACAATAAAAATTAAAGAATCTCTCCAGATATTTGGAAATTTACTTGATATTTAGAGTTGTTCTAAGTTAAGTGATGGAAGTTTATTTAATAGCTAGGTTATTCCCAAATAAAATAAGTTACTGAGATATAAATTACTGAACAGAGAAACTAAAGGTATTTAGCACTAATGATAAATATATTTGGTGCCACCCTGAGTTATTCTCTATAAGAAAGCATATGTTTTTAGAAATCATTAGTATTTATGTTTACCAATCTACAAAGTCCTGGTGCAGAACACAGTTTATGGTTGCTTAAGGAATGTAGGGTGTGTATTTTAAACAAAAGAAGGTGTGAGGAAGGGCATTACATTCTCTTAAGGGAAAAGAGCAATTTTTGTCCTACAGCTGGTTGCTCCTAAATGGAAAGAAAATGGACAAAATAACATAGATACAAAAAGTTGTCAAAGGTTTGTGGAAAAGGAAAAGGAAACTTAGTTGGGTAAATGGATTTTGTTGGGAGTGGGCTGGGGCAAGAATGGATTTGGTTTCTCCCTCCAAAGTTTTCTTAAAATGCTGCTTTTAGTAACAGGTTGTATGAGTTTCTTTGCCTTTAAGTGATCTGTATTTGCTTTTGAGATCTCTTTTAACTTTGGTTAAGGAATAAGTATTGTCTCACAGTGACCTATGATCTTATTTGACCAAGTGTTTTGAAAGTTTTTCACAAACTTCCCAAGTAACAAATTTTAATTCAATTTCTTTTGACTTCCAGCTAACTTTGGGATGCTTTAGAGGGCCCCTGAGGTATCTTAACAAAAGATATTTAACTAGTATTATTTGGTATGTTAAATTACATGGAGAACATTATCACATGAGCAATAAACCTACTTAAAATACACTGTACGGATGAATGGCATTAATATAGACATTCTAAAAATTATATAAATTTTCTGAAATTTGGATATGTCCTGGTATAATGCTATAGTTGTAGTTGTTATCTTAAAATGTTGTATGTCACAACAGTAACCAAGCTTCTTTATCGATTTCACTGTAATCAGATGTTTAACCATGCATGCTTTAGTCTTTTGTCATTTATAAACAGTTATTGTTGTACTGATGCTGTTGCAAAAAGTGCTTCATCTTCAAGAAGATTCATAGGAAGGCTACAGAAGCAGTTACAACAGTTTGACATCAAGATGTTGGCTACATGAGGATTCCAGGATTCCAGTCCTTACTACCCTCTGACTCAAAACAAGAAGCCATCCTGCCACTGGGGTCACTAGATCAGGCATCCAGAGAGTTTTATTCCCTGACAGGCAGGGTTAACACTTCTAGTCAGCTCTCAAGCAGCTACAGAAGAGAGACCATCACCCCTCTGCTTCCCAGAAGATTATGGGAGTAAAATCTCTGAGGGGGGAAGGAAACAAGAGAGAAGGAGGCATGGCACAACCTCTAAAAGAATGACACAGCCCTTGAGGATACGACATAAACTGGTTAGAACCATCTAGGTCCAAGATGGCGGAAGATTCAACTTCCAGTAGACCTTGGGCCTCATTATATGCTCATTGTAATACACTAGCATGCTAAAAGACTCACCCACAGGTGCCATGGCAATTCTGAGGCCGACCATAAAACGTGAAAAAGTGGGCAGTGGCACAATTCTTGGAAATCCCCGCCCCTTTGCCAAAATAGTTGCAATAATCCTCCCACTCATTAGCCTATGAAATTACCCAGCCCATAAAAACTGACCACCCCATATTTTGAGGCCTCTTGCCTTCTGAAATGGCCCACACTCTGTCTATGGAGTGTGTATCTCCCTGAATAAACCTTCTTTCTCTTAAAAAAAAAAAGAAAGAAAACAAGTTAACCTCTTCTGGGAGAGAGAAATGGAAAAAACAATCTCTTCTGGGAGAGAGAAATGGACAGACAACCAGCCAGGCTACATAAATGCTCTGAGGAAGGAAAATATTATGGCAGAATAGACATGAGAACTCCCTTTAATGCTGAGCACTTCTATAAACGTAGACAAGGAATACGATGCTATTTATAAACTATAATTTCACCTGTTTCCAAAAAAGTGTGACTATTTCCCAAGGAGAAAGTAAAAAGTACCCACATAGCTATTCATAAAGTCACTGAAGGGCATCAAAGCCTTACATTCTGACATCTCCTGAACAGCATTCTGTAACAAGAAATTGAAAGTTAAAGAACAATTTGACATTGTGCACCACCTAATATAAAACACTGAGAAGAAAAAAACCTCATTTCAGTGGTATTCCTTGACAAAAGTACATAAGCTGAATCTAACCATGAGGAAAGCTCGGAAAACTGAAATCAAAGGAAATTCTATAAAATAACTGTGTTATATCTTCAAAAACATTTTTTTCTTAGACAAAGAAAGTCTAAGAAATTATTGCAGATTAAAGAAAATTAAACAGACATGACAACTAAATGCAACATATGATTCTGGAGTGGATCCTGGACCAGATTTTCTTTTCTTTCTCTTTACCTAAAGGACATTTATTGGCATAATTGGTAAAAAATAAATAAGGTCTTTAGGAAACACATACTGAAGTGTTTTTGAGTCATGAGGCAACTTATTGTCTAATGTTTCAAAAAATATATGTGTACATATAAAAGAAGAAATAAATGTATAAATATAACTATAAATATAAAAAATCATGATTCTTGATGTTTATCCAAAAGAGTTGAAAACTCATATCCACACAAAAACCTGCACATGGCAGTTTATAGCAGCCTCATTCATACTTGCCAAAACTTGGATACAGCCTTCAGTAGATGAATGGACAAATAAACTGGTACATCCAGACAATGGAATGTTATTCAGCATTGAAAATAAATGAGCTATCAGGTCATGAAAAGACATGGAGGAAGCATAAATGCATATTACTAAGGGAAAGAGGACAATCTGAAAAGACTACATAATGTATGATTCCAACTACACGACATTCTGGAAAAGGTAAAACCATGGAGTCTCTAAAAAGATCAGTGGTTGCCAGGGGTTGAGGCAGTGGGATGAATAGGTGGAGCACAGAAGATATTAAAGGCACTGAAAATACTCTGTATGATGAATACAGGTCATTATACATTTGTGCGAACTCATAGAATGTATAACAGCAAGAATGTATATTGTTCAAGAGTAAAAATATAACTATGGACTTTGGAATATAATGATATGTCAATGTACGTTCATCAAATGTGACAAATGTACAAATCTGGTACGAGATGTTAATAATGGAGAAGGCGCTATGCCTGTGTAGGGGCAGTGGGCATATGGGAAATCTCTGTTCCTTCCTCTCAATTTTTTTGTGAACTTAAAACTGCTCTTAAAAAAGTCTTTAAACAAGGTCAACAAACTTAACAACGTCAATAATGAATGGGACCAAATGGCATTTTGTGCCTCTTGATGTGATGCAATAGCAAGGACAGAGCATCACCTATGTAGACTTCTTACTAAAAATGCTCAAATTAATCTTGGGAAAGCAGACAAGTTTGGATTGTGGGATGAATGTAGGACAACTGCCTGGACTCATCCAAAATGCCAATGTAATGAAAAATTAAAAGAAAAGGATGGGAAGGTGCAATTCGAGATTTTAAAAGACTAAAGGGGCATGACAGCTAAATATGGTGCATGATTCTTGACTGGATCCTGGATCAAAACAAATAAAAAGATATAAAGGATATTGTTAGGACAACTGGAGAACTTTGACATGAATAGTATATTAGATAATTGCATCAATGTTGAATTTTTCTGAGTGTGATAATAGTAATGCACTCGCTCCTAAGAGATACACATCAAAGTGTTTAAGGTTGAAGTGTCACAATAGCTGCAAGTTACTTCCAAAAGGTTCAGCAAAAAAAGTGTATATATATCTATCTATATATCTATCTATCTATATATATATCTATATATATATCTACAAAGAGAAAAAATATGTAGAAAAATAAACAATAGATGTATCTACATGAAGGATGGCTTTTGATGTTCCTGAAGAGTTGAAGTTTCATAAAATAAAAAATTGGTGAAGAAAATAATGTTTGGAGCTATGAAGTTTATCCTTAATTCTAATAATAAATTCTACTGGTAAATTCAGAAGTAAACCAATGCATTCAATTTTTTTGGCAAAAAATTCTCTGAAAAATAAAAGAAAGGAAATAAAGAAATTAAGTAAGTAAAAGGATAGAAAACAGAAATATCATCCAAAACAAAGTCTATCAAAGTAGACTTTAAATTCAAAAAGGTCAAATGAGTCACTATAAAAGATAAAAAGTGTATCTATTTTAGACTAGTATGCACATAATAAAGCCTTGAATATATAAAGCAAAAACTTACAGAACTACAAGAATTTGACAAATCTACAATTACAGTGGGAGATTTTTAATTGCTCTCAATAATGGATAGATGTAGCAGACAAACAGAATTAACAGTAATATAGAAGACAATACAATTAACAAGTTTAATGGACTTTTATAGAATGCTACATGAAACAATTAGAATATACAAAATATTTTCAGGCACACATGAAACACTTATAAATTCATCATGTTCTCTAGAACATAAAGCAAATCTCAACATATACTAAAAATCAGTATCATGTAAACCATGTTGTCTGTACTAAGTGCAATTAAATGGAAAAGAGTAACAAAATATTAAGCTAAAAAATATCCATGTGACCTTCAAGATGGCAGAGGAGTAAGACGTGGAGATCACCTTTCTCCCCAGAAATATGTCAGAAATACATCTACATGTGGAACGACTCCTATAAAATACCTACTGAATGCTGGCAGAAGAACTCAGACTCCCCAAAGGCAAGAAACTCCCCATGTACCTGTGTAGGGCAAAAGAAAAAACAGAGACAAAAGAATAGGGAAGGGACCTGCACCTCTGGGAGGGAGCTGTGCAGGATGAAAAGTTTCCACACACTAGGAAGCCCCTTCACTGGCAGAGAAGGGAGGTGGCAGAGGGAAGTTTCAGAGCCTTGGAGGAAAGGGCAGCAATAAAGGTGCAGAGGGCAAAGCAGAGAGATTCCCACACAGATGATCAGTGCCGACCAGCACTCACCAGCCTGAGAAAGCCCACTGGGTCAGGTGGGGAATGGGAGGTGAGGCTCCAGCTTCAGAGATCAGATCTCAGGGAGAGAACTGGGATTGGCTGCATGAACACAGCCTGAAGGGGGCTAGTGTGCCACAGCTAGCCAGGAGGGAGTCCAGGAAAAAGTCTGTAACAGCCTATGAGAAAGGAGACCATTGCTTCAGGGTGTACGAGGAGAGGGGATTCAGAGCACTGTGTAAATGAGCCCCGGAGACAGGTGCGAGCTGTGGCTATCAGTGCAGACACCAGAGATGGGCATGAAATGCTAAGTCTGCTTCTGCAACCACCAGGAAGCCTGTGTGCAAGCACAGGTCACTATCCACACCTCCCCTCCCAAGAGCCTGTGCAGTCCGCCACTGTCAGGGTCCCGTGATCCAGGGACAAATTCCCCAGGAGAACACATGACATGCCTCAGGCTGTTGCAAGCTCACACCCCCGCCTCTGCTGACGCAGGCTTGTCCCACATTCCGTATCCCTCCCTCCGCCCCGGCCTGAGTGAGCCAGAGCCCCCTAGTCAGCTGTTACTTTAACCTCGTCCTGTCTGAGTGAAGAAAAGACACCCTCAGGCAACCTACATGCAGAGACGGGGTCAAATCCAAAGCTGAACCCAAGCGGCGGTGCAAACAAAGAAGAGAAAGGGAAATTTCTCCCAGCAGACTCAGGAGTAGCGGATTAAATTGCCACAATCAACTTGATGTACCCTGCATCTCTGGAATTCCTGAATAGACAACGAATCATCCTAAAATTGAGGCAGTGGATTTTGGGATCACCTTTAGACTTTGGGTTTGCTTTCTACATCTAATTTGTTTCTCGTTTTATGTTTATCTTAGTTTATTATTTAGAGTTTATTATCATTGGTAGATTTGTTTATTGATTTGGTTGTTCTCTTCCTTTCTTTTCTTTTCTTTATATATATATATATATATATAATTTTTTTCCCTTTTTCTCTTGTTGTGAGTATGTATGTGTATGTTTCTGGGTGTGATTTTGTCTGTATAGATTTGCTGTTACCATTTGTACAAGGGTTCTGACTGTCCATTTTTATTTTTGTTTTTTTTAGTATAGTTTTCAGTGCTTGTTATCATTGGTGGATTTGTTTTTCAGTTTGGTTGCTCTCTACTTTCTTTCGTTTTTTTCATAACTTTTAAAGAGTTTAAATTGTAATATTTAAAATAAATTTTATTTTAATAACTTTATTTAGTTTTCTTTCTTTCATTATTTTCTCTTTTCTTCTGAGACGTGTAGCTGACAGGGTCTTGGTGCTCCATCTGGGTGACAGGCCTGTGCCTCTGAAGGTGGGAGAGCCGAGTTCAGGACACTGGTCCATCAGAGACCTCCAGGCTCCACGTACTATCAAACAGCAAAAGATCTCCCAGAGATAGCCATCTCAACACTAAGACCCAGCTCCACTCAATGACCAGCAATCTACAGTGCTGGACACCCTATGCCAAACAACTAGCAAGACAGGAATACAACCCCACCTATTAGCAGAGAGGCTGCCTAAAATCATACTAAGACCACAGACATGCCAAAACACACCACCGGACATGGTCCTGCCCACCAGAAAGAGAAGATCCAGTCTCAGCCAACAGAACACAGGCACCAGTTCCCTCTACCAGGAAGCCTACACAACCTAATGAACCAACATTATTCACTGGGGCCAGACACCAAAAACAACGGGAACTACGAAAATGCAGCCTGTGAAAAGGAGACTCAAAACACAGTAAGTAAGTAAGATGAGAAGACAGAGAAACACACAGCAGATGAAGAAGGAAGATAAAAACCCACCCACCAAAAATATGGGAAATAGGCAGCCTACCTGAAAAAGAATTCAGAGTAATGATAGTAAAGATGATCCAGAATCTCAGAAATAGAATCAAGAAAATACAAAAAATGTTTCACAAAGACGTAGAAGAAATAAAGAGCAAACAAACAATGATGAACAACACAATAAATGAAATTAAAAATTCTCTAGAAGGAATCAATGGCAGAATAACTGATGCAGAAGAATGGCTAAGTGACCTGGAAGATAATATAGTGGAAAAACTACCACAGAGCAGAATAAAGAAAAAAGAATGAAAAGAATTGAGTCTTAGAGACTCTGGTAGAACATTAAACACACGAACATTCAAAGTATAGGGGTCTATGAAGAAGAAGAAAGGAAGGGTGCGAGAAAATATTTGAACATATTATAGTTGAAAACTTCCTTAATATGGGAAAGGAAATGGTCAATCAAGTACAGGAAGCACAGAGAATCCCATATAGGATAAATCCAAGGAGAAACACACCAAGACACAAATTAATCAAACTATCAAAAATTAAATACAAAGAAAAACTATTAAAAGCAGCAAGGGGAAAACAACAAATAACATACAATAGAATCCCCAGAAGGTTAACAGCTGATCTTTCAGCAGAAACTCTGCAAGACACAAGGGAGTGGCAGGACATATTTAAAGTGAGGAAAGGGAAAAACCTACAACCAAGATTACACTAAACAGCAAGGATCTCATTCAGATTTGATGGAGAAAGTAAAAGCTTTACAGACAAGCAAAAGGTAAGAGAATTCATCACCACCAAACCAGCTTTACAACACATGCTAAAGGAACTTCTCTAGGCAGGAAACACAAGAGAAGGAAAAGACCTACAATAACAAACCCAAAACAATTAAGAAAATGTTAATAGGAACATACATATTGATAACTACCATAAATGCAAATGGTTTAAATGCTCCACCAAAAGACATAGACTGGCTAAATGGATACAAAAACAAGACCCATATACATGTTGTCCACAAGAGACTCACTTCAGACGTAAGGACACATATAGACTGAAACTGAGGGGATGGAAAAAGATATTCCATGGAAATGGAAATCAAAACAAAGCTGGAGGGCTTCCCTGGTGGCACAGTGGTTGAGAGTCCACCTGCCGATGCAGGGGACATGAGTTCCTGCCCTGGTCTGGGAAGATCCCACATGCCATGGAGCAGCTGGGCCCGTGAGCCATGGCCGCTGAGCCTGTGAGTCTGGAGCCTGTCCTCTGCAATGGGAGAGACCACAACAGTGAGAGGCCCGTGTACCAAAAAAAACAACAAAACAAAAAAACAAAAAAAACAAAGCTGGAGTAGCTATTCTCATATCAGACAAAATAGACTTTAAAATACAGACAATTACAAGAAACAAAGAAGGACACTACATAATGATCAAGGGATCAATCCAAGAAGAAGATATAACAATTGTAAATACTTATGCACCCAACATATATAAGGCAAATGCTAACAGCCTTAAAAGGGGAACTTGACAGTAACACAATTATAGTAGGGGACTTTAACACGCCACTTTCACCAATGGACTGATCATCCAAAATGAAAGTAAATAAGGAAACCCAAGCTTTAAATGATACATTAAACAAGATGGACTTAATTGATATTTATAGGACATTCCATCCGAAAACAACAGAATACACTTTATGGTCAAGTGTTCATGGAATATTCTCCAGGATACATCATATCTAGGGTAAGCCTTGGTAAATTTAAGACAATTGAAATCATATTAACTATCTTCCCCGACCACAACGCTATGAGACTAGATATCAATCACAGGAAAAATTGTGTAAAACATAAAAACACATAGAGGCAAAATAATACACTACTAAATAACCAGGAGATCACTGAAGAAATCAAAGAGGAAATAAAAAAATACCAAGAAAAAAACGACCATGAAAACATGATGACTCAAAACCTTTGGAATGCATCAAAAGCAGTTCTAAGAGGGAAGTTTATAATAATACATGGCTTCCTCTGCAAAGAAGAAAAATCTCAAAAAATCTAACCTTACACCAAAAGGAACTAGAGAAAGAAGAGCAAACAAAGCTCAAAGTTAGTAAAAGGAAAGAAATCATAAAGATCAGAGCAAAAATTAATGAAATAGAAACAAAGAAAACAATAGCACAGATGAATAAAACTAAAAGCAGGTTCCCTGAGAAGATAAACAAAATTGATAAACCATTATCCAGACTTATCTAGAAAATGAGGGAGAGGACTCCAATAAAATTAGAAATGAAAATGGAGAAGTTACAACAGACACTGCAGAAATACAAAGCATCGTAAGAGACTACTACAAGCAACTCTATGCCAATAAAATGCACAACCTGGAAAAAAATGGAGAAATTCTTAGAAAGGTATAACCTTCCAAGACTGAATTAAGAAGAATTAGAACCGGAGGGGAAGATGGCGGAAGAGTAAGACGCGGAGATCACCTTCCTCCCCACAGATACACCAGAAATACATCTACACGTGGAACAACTCCTACAGAACACCTACTGAACGCTGGCAGAAGACCTCAGACCTCCCAAAAGGAAAGAAACTCCCCATGTACCTGGGTAGGGCAAAAGACAAAAGAAAAAACAAAGACAAAAGAATAGGGACGGAACCTGCACCAGTGGGAGGGAGCTGTGAAGGAGGAAATGTTTCCACACACTAGGAAGCCCCTTCACGGGCGGAGGCTGCAGGTGGCAGAGGGGGTAGCTTCAGAGCCACGGAGGAGAGCACAGCAACCGGGGTGCGGAGGGCAAAGCGGGGAGATTCCCGCACAGAGGATCAGTACTGACTGGCACTCACCAGCCCAAGAGGCTAGTCTGCTCACCCGGTGGGGCGGGCGGGGCTGCGAGCTGAGGCTCGGGCTTCGGTTGGAGCACAGGGAGAGGACTGGTGTTGGCTGTGTGAACACAGCCTGAAGGGGTTAGTGCACCACGGATAGCCAGGAGGGAGTCCGGGAAAAGGTCTGGAGCTGCCGAAGAGGCAAGAGACTTTTTCTTCCCTTTTTGTTTCCTGGTGCATGAGGACAGGGGATTAAGAACGCTGCTTAAAGGAGCTCCAGAGACCGGTGCAAGCCGTGGCTAAAAGCGCGGACCACAGAGACACGGGCAGGAAACGCTAGGGCTGCTGCTGCTGCCACCAAGAAGCCTGTGTGCGAGCACAGGTCACTATCCACACCTCCCTGGGAGTCTGCAGCCAGCCACTGCCAGGGTCCCGGGATCCAGGAACAACTTCCCCAGGAGAATGCATGGCGCGCCTCAGGCTGGTGCAGTGGAATTCTGGTCTCCGCTGCCGCAGGCTCGCCCCGCACTCCGTGCCCCACGCTTCCCCCGGCCTGAGTGAGCCAGAGCCCCGGAATCAGCGGCTCCTTTAATCCCGTCCTGTCTGAGCGAAAAAAAAGATGCCCTCTGGCGACCTACACGCAGAGGCAGGGCCAAATCCAAACCTGAGCCTCTGGGAGCTGTGAGAACAAAGAAGAGAAAGGGAAAACTCTCCCAGAAGCCTCAGAAGCAGCGGATTAAAGCTCCACAATCAACTTGATGTATCCTGCATCTGTGGAATACATGAATTGACAACGAATCATCCCAAATTGAGGAGGTGGAGTTTGAGAGCAAGATTTATGATTTTTTCCCCTTTTCCTCTCTTTGTGAGTGTGTATGCTTCTGTGTGAGATTTTGTCTGTATAGCTTTGCTTCCACCAATTGTCCTACGGTTCTATCCGTCTTTTTAAAAAAATTTTTTTCATAATAATTATTTTTTATTTTAATAACTTTACTTTATTTTACTTTATCTTCTTTCTTTCCTTCCTTCCCACCTTTAGACAACGAATCATCCCAAATTGAGGAGGCGGACTTTGAGAGCAAGATTTATGACTTTTTCCCCTTTTCCTCTTTTCGTGAGTGTGTATGTTTATGCTTCTGTATGAGATTTTGTCTCTATAGCTTTGGTTCTACCATTTGTCCTAGGGTTCTATCAGTTCATTTTTAATTTTTTTCCTTAATAATTATTTATTTATTTTAATAATTTTATTATATTTTACTTTGTTTTATTTTACTTTATCTTTTTTCTTTCTTTCCTTTTTCCTTCCTTCCTGCCTTTCTTCCTTTCTTCCTTCCTCCCTACGTCCCTCCCTCTCTCCCTCCCTCCTTTCTTTCTCTCCTTCTTTTCTTCTTTCTTTCTTCCTTCCTTCCTTCCTTCCTTCCTTCCTTTCTTTCTCTATTCTTTCATTCTTTCTTTGTACTTCTACTAATGCTTTCTTTCTACTTTTTCTTCCTTTTACTCTGAGCTGCGTGGATGAAAGGCTCTTGGGGCTGCAGGCAGGAGTCAGTGCTGTGCCTCTGAGGTGGGAGAGCCAACTTCAGGAAACTGGTCAAAAAGAGACCTCCAAGCTCCACATAATATCAAACGGCGAAAATCTCCCAGATATCTCCATCTCAACGCCAGCACCCAGCTTCACTCAACGAACAGCAAGCTACAGTGCTGCACACCCTATGCCAAACAACTAGCAAAACAGGAACACAATCCTACCCATTAGTAGAGAGCCTTCCTAAAATCATAATAAGTCCATAGACACCCCAAACACACCACCAGTGGTGGACCTGCCCACCAGAAAGACGAGATCCAGCCTCATCCACCAGAACACAGGCACTACTGCCCTCCACCAGGAAGCCTACACAACCCACTGAACCAACCTTAGCCACTGGGGACAGACACCAAAAACAACAGGAACTATGTACCTGCAGCCTGCAAAAAGGAGACGCCAAAAACAGTAAGATAAGCAAAATGAGAAGGCAGAAAAACACACCACAGATGAAGGAGCAAGATAAAATCTCACCGGACTTAACAAATGAAGAGGAAATAGGCAGTCTACCAGAAAAAGAATTCAGAATAATGATAGTAAAGATGATCCAAAATCTCGGAAATAGAACAGACAAATGGCAAGAAATATTTAACAAGGACCTAGAAGAACTGAACATGAAACAAACAATGATGAACAACACAATAAATGAAATTAAAAATACTCTAGATGGGACCAGTAGCAGAATAACTGAGGCAGAAGAACGGATAAGTGACCTGGAAGATAAAATAGTGGAAATAACTACTGCAGAGCAGAAAAAAGAAAAAGGAATGAAAAGAACTGAGGACAGTCTCAGAGACCTTTGGGGACAACATGAAACGCACCAATATTCGAATTATAGGGGTTCCAGAAGAAGAAGAGAAAAAGAAAGGGACTGAGAAAATATTTGAAGAGATTATAGTTGAAAACTTCCCTAATATGGGAAAGGAAATAGTTAATCAAGTCCAGGAAGCACAGAGAGTCCCATACAGGATAAATTCAAGGAGAAATATGCCAAGACACATATTAATCAAACTGTTAAAAATTAAATACAAAGAAAACATATTAAAAGCAGCAAGGGAAAAACAACAAATAACACACAAGGGAATCCCCATAAGACTAACAGCTGATCTTTCAGCAGAAACTCTGCAAGCCAGAAGGGACTGCCAGGACATATTTAAAATGATGAATGAGAAAAACCTGCAATCAAGATTACTCTACCCAGCAAGGATCTCATTCAGATTTGACGGAAAAATTAAAACCTTTACAGACAAGCAAAAGCTGACAGAGTTCAGCACTACCAAACCAGCTTTGCAACAAATGCTGAAGGAACTTCTCTAGGCAAGAAACACAAGAGAAGGAAAAGACCTACAATAATGAACCCAAAACAATTTAGAAAATGGGAATAGGAACATACATATCGATAATTACCTTAAATGTAAATGGACTAAATGCTCCCACCAAAAGACACAGATTTGCTGAATGTATACAAAAACAATACCTATATAGATGCTGTCTACAAGAGACCCACTACAGACCTAGAGACACACACAGACTGAAAGTAAGGGGATGGAAAAAGATTTTCCATGCAAATGGAAACTAAAAGAAAGCTGTAGTAGCAATTCTCATATCATACAAAATAGACATTAAAATAAAGAGCATTAGAAGAGACAAAGAAGGACACTACATAATGATCAAGGGTTCGATCAAATAAGAAGATAAAAGAATTGTAAATATTTATGCACCCAACATAGGAGCCCCTCAACACATAAGGCAAATACTAACAGCCATAAAAGGGGAAATCGATAGTAACACAATCATAGTAGGGGACTTTAACACCCCATTTTCACCAATGAACAGATCATCAAAAAATGGAAATAAATAAGGAAACAAGCTTTAAGCGATACATTAAACAAGATGGACTTAATTGATATTTATAGGACATTCCATCCAAACACAACAGAATACACATTTTTCTCTAGTGCTCATGGAACATTCTCCAGGATAGATCATATCTTGGGTCACAAATCAAGCCTTGGTAAATTTAAGAAAATTGAAATTGTATCAAGTATCTTTTCTGACCACAACACTAAGAGACTAGATATCAATTACAGGAAAAGGTCTGTAAAAAATACAAACACATGGAGTCTAAACAATACACTACTTAATGACGAAGTGATCCCTGAAGAAATCAAAGAGGAAATCAAACAATACCTAGAAACGTATGACAATGGAGACACGACAACCTGAAACCTACGGGATGCAGCAAAAGCAGTTCTAAGAGGAAAATTTATAGCAATACAAGTCCACCTTAAGAAACAGGAAACATTTTGAATAAACAACCTAACCTTGCACCTAAGGCAATTAGAGCAAGAAGAACAAAAATCCCCAAATTTAGCAGAAGGAAAGAAATCATTAAAATCTAACCAGAAATACATGAAAAAGAAATGAAGGAAATGATAGCAAAGAGCAATAAATCTAAAATCTGGTTCTTTGAGAATATAAAAAAAATAGATAAACCATTAGCCAGACTCATCTAGAAAAAAAAGGGAGAAGACCCAAATCAATAGAATTAGAAATGAAAAAGGAGAAGTAACAAATGACACTGCAGAAATACAAAAGATCATGAGAGATTACTACAAGCAACTCTATGCCAATAAAATGGAAATACTGGAAGAAATGGACAAATTCTTAGAAATGCACAACCTGCCAAGGCTGAACAGGAAGAAATAGAAAATATGAACAGACCAATCACAAGCACTAAAATTTTAACTGTGATTAAAAATCTTCCAACAAACAAAAGCCTAGGACCAGGTGGCTTCACAGGCGAATTCTATCAAATATTTGGAGAAGAGCTAACATCTATCCTTCTCAAACTCTTCCAAAATATAGCAGAGGGATGAACACTCCCAAATTCATTCTACGAGGCCAGCATCACCCTGATACCAAAACCAGACAATGATGTCACAAAGAAAGAACACTACAGGCCAATATCAGTGATGAACATAGATGCAAAAATCCTCAACAAAATACTAGCAAACAGAATCCAACAGTACATTAAAAGGATCATACACCACTATCAAGTGGGGTTTATTCCAGGAATGCAAGGATTCCTCAATATACGCAAATCAATCAATGTGATAAACCATAGTAACAAATTGAAGGAGAAAGCCATATGATCAACTCAATAGATGCAGAGAAAGCTTTCAACAAAATTCAACACCCATTTATGATAAAAACCCTGCAGAAAGTAGCTATAGAGAGAACTTTCCTCAACATAATAAAGGCCATATATGACAAACCCACAGCAAACATCATCCTCAATGGTGAAAAACTGAAAGCATTTCTACCAAGATCAGAAACAAGACAAGGTTGCCCACTCTCACCACTCTTATTCAACATAGTTTTGGAAGTTTTATCCACAGTAATCAGAGAGACAAAGAAATAAAAGGAATCCAAATCGGAAAAGCAGAAGTAAAGCTGTCACCGTTTGCAGATGACATGATACTATACATAGAGAATCCTAAACAGGCTACCAGAAAACTACCAGAGCTAATCAATGAATTTGGTAAAGTAGCAGGATACACAATTAATGCACAGAAATCTCTGGCATTGTTATACACTAATGATGAAATATCTGAAAGTGAAATTAAGAAAACACTCCAGTTACCATTGCAACAAAAAGAAAAAAATATCCAGAAATAAACCTACCTAAGGAGACAAAAGACCTGTATGCAGAATATTATAAGACACTGATGAAAGAAATTAAAGGTGAGAGAAATAGATGGAGAGATATACCATGTTCTTGGATTGGAAAAATCAACATTGTGAAAAGGACTCTACTACCCAAAACAATCTACAGATTCAATGCAATCCCCATCAAACTACCACTGGCATTTTTCACAGAAGTAGAATAAAAAATTTCACAATTTGTATGGAAACACAAAAGACCCCGAATAGCCAAAGCAATCTTGAGAATGAAAAACGGAGCTGGAGGAATCAGGCTCCCTGACTTTAGCATATACTACAAAGCTACAGTAATGAAGACAGTATGGTACTGGCACAAAAATAGAAAGATATATCAATGGAACAGGTTAGAAAACACAGAGATAAACCCATGCACATATGGTTACCTTATTTTTGATAAAGGAGGCAGGAATGTAGAGTGGAGAAAGGACAGCCTCTTCAATAATTTTTGTTGGGAAATCTGGACAGGTACATGTAAAAGTATGAGACTAGATCACTCCCTAACACCATACACAAAAATAAACTCAAAATGAATTAAAGACCTAAATGTAAGGCCAGAAACTATCAAAGTCTTAGAGGAAAACATAGGCAGAACATTCTATGACATAAATCACAGCAAGATCCTTTTTGACCCACCTCCTAGAGAAATGGAAATAAAAACAAAAATAAACAAATGGGACCTAATGAAACTTCAAAGATTTGCACAACAAACGAAACCATAAACAAGACTAAAAGATAACCCTCAGAATGAGAGAATATATTTGCCAATGAGGCAACTGACAAAGGATTAATCTCCAAAATTTACAAGCAGCTCATGCAGCTCAATAACAAAGAAACAAACAACCCATTCAAATACTGGGCACAAGACCTAAATAGACATCTCTCCAAAGAGGATATATAGACTGCCAACAAACACATGAAAGAATGCTCAAAGTCATTAATCATTAGAGAAATGCAAATCAAAAGTACAATGAGGGCCTTCCCTGGTGGCGCAGTGGTTGAGAGTCCGCCTGCCAATGCAGGGGACATGGGTTCGTTCCTCGGTCCGGGAAGACCCCACATGCCCCGGAGCAGCTGGGCCCATGAGCCATGGCCACTGAGCCTGTGTGTCTGGATCCTGTGCTCCACAACTGGAGAGGCCACAACAGTGGGAGGCCCGCATATGCAAAAAAAAAGGAAAGAAAACTACAATGAGATATCATCTCACACTAGTCACAATGGCCAGCATCAAAAAATCTAGAAACAATAAATGCTGGAGAGGGTGTGAAGGAAAGGGAACACTCCTCCACTGCTGGTGGGAATGTGAATTGGTACAGCCACTATGGAGAAGAGTATGGAAGTTCCTTAAAAAACTACAAATAGAACTACCATATGACCCAGCAATCCCACTAATGGGCATATACCCTGAGAAAACCGTAATTCAAAAAGAGTCATGTACCAAAATATTCATTGTAGCTCTATTTACAATAGCCCAGAGATGGAAACAACCTAAGTGTTCATCATCGGATGAATGGATAAAGAAGATGTGGCACATGTATAGAATGGAATATTACTCACCCATAAAAAGTAATGAAATTGAGTTATTTGTAATGAGGTGGATAGATCTAGAGTCTGTCATACAGAGTGAAGTAAGTCAGAAAGAGAAAGGCAAATACCGTATGCTAACACATATATGTAGAATTTGAGAAAAAATGTTATGAAGAACCTAGGGGTAAGACAGGAATAAAGACAGAGACCTACTAGAGAATGGACTTGAGGTTATAGGGTGGGGGAAGGGCAAACTGTGACAATGTGAGAGAGAGGCATGGACATATATAAACTACCAAACGTAAGGTGGATAGCTAGTGGGAAGCAGCTGCATAGCACAGGGAGATCAGCTCTGTGCTTTGTGACCGCCTGGAGGGGTGGGATAAGGAGGGTGGGAGGGAGGGAGACGCAAGAGGGAAGACATATGGGAACATATGTATATGTATAAGTGATTCACTTTGTTATAAAGCAGAAACTAACACACCATTGTAAAGCAATTATACCCCAATAAAGATGTTTAAAAAAAAAAAGCAGAAACTACCACACCATTGTAAAGTAATTATACTCCAATAAAGATGTAGAAAAAAATAAGGAGAAATAGAAAATAAGAAAAGACCAATCAAAAGTAATGAAATTGAAACTGGGATTAAAAATCTTACAACAAACAAAAGTCCAGGACTGCATGACTTCACAGGAGAATGCTATCACATATTTAGAGAAGAGCTAAAACCCATCCTTCTCTAACTCTTCCAAAATATTGCAGATGTAGGAACACTCTGAAACTCATTCTATGTGGTCACCATCACCGTGATACCAAAAGCAGAGAAAGACACTACAAGAAAAGAAAATTACAGACCAATATACTGTTGAATATAGATGCAAAATTCTCAACAAAACACTAGGAAACAGAATCCAACAACACATTAAAAGGGTCATATACTATGGTCAAGTGGCATTTATCCCAGCGATGCAAGAATTCTTCAATATACGCATTTCAATCGATGTGATACACCATATTAACAAACTGAAGAAGAAAAACCATTATGATCATCTCAATAGATGCAGAAAAAGCTTTGGACAAAATTCAACGTGCACTGATGATAAAAACTCTACAACAAGGGGGCATTAGGTAACCTACTTCGACATAATAAAGGCCATATACAACAGATTCACAGCAAAATCATTCTCAATGGTGAAAAACTGAAAGCATTTCCTCTTAGATCAGGAACAAGACAATAATTTTCACTCTCACCACTGTTATTCAACATAGTTTTGGCAGTCGTAGCCACGACAATCAGAGATGAAAAAGAAATAAAAGGAATACAAATTAGAAAAGAAGAATTAAACTGTCACTGTTTGCAGATGACATGATACTATACATGGAGAATCCTAAAGATGCCAACAGAAAACTACTAGAGCTAAGCAATGAATTTGGTAAAGTTGCAGGATACCAAATTTATACACAGAATTCTCTGGCATTCCTATACACTAATGATGTAAAATATGAAAGAGAAATTGGGGAAACACTCCCATTTACCATTGCAACGAAAAGAATAAAATATCTAGGAATAAACCTACCCAAGGAGACAAAAGACCTGTATGCAGAAAATTATAAGACGCTGATGAAAGAAATTAAAGATGACACAAATAGATGGAGAGATATACCATGTCCTTGGATTGGAGGAATCAACATTGTGAAAATGACTCTACTACCCAAAGCGATCTACAGATTCAATGCAATCCCTATCAAACTACCACTGGCATTTTTCACAGAACTAGAACAAAAAATAGCACAATTTTTATGGAAACACAAAAGACCCCGAATAGCCAAAGCAATCTTGAGAATGAAAAATGGAGCTGGAGGAATCAGGCTCCCTGACTTCAGACTATACTACAAATCTACAGTACTCAAGACAGTATGGTACTGGCACAAAAACAGAAAGATATATCAATGGAACAGGATAGAAAGTCCATAGATAAACCCACGCACATATGGACACCTTATCTTTGATAAAGGTGGCAGGAATGTACAGTGGAGAAAGGACAGCCTCTTCAATAAGTGGTGCTGGGAAAACTGGACAGGTACATGTAAAAGTATGAGAATAGATCACTCCCTAACACCATACACAAAAATAAGCTCAAAATGAATTAAAGACCTAAATGTAAGGCCAGAAACTATCAAACTCTTAGAGGAAAACATAGGCAGAACACTCTATGACATAAATCACAGTAAGATCCTTTTTGACCCACCTCCTAGAGAAATGGATATAAAAACAAAAATAAACAATAGGGACCTAATGAAACTTCAAAGCTTTTGCACAGCAAAGGAAACCATAAACAAGACCAAAAAACAACCCTCAGAATGGGAGAAAATATTTGCAAATGAAGCAACTGACAAAGGATTAATTTCCAAAATTTACAAGCAGCTCATGGAGCTCAATAACAAAAAAACAAACAACCCAATCCAAAAATGGGGAGAAGACCTAAATAGACATTTCTCCAAAGAAGATATACAGACTGCCAACAAACACATGAAAGAATGCTCAACATCATTAATCATTAGAGAAATGCAAATCAAAACTACAATGAGATATCATCTCACACCAGTCAGAATGGCCATTATCAAAAAATCTAGAAACAATAAATGCTGGAGAGGGTGTGGAGAAAAGGGAACACTCTTGCCCTGCTGGTGGGAATGTGAATTCGTTCAGCCACTATGGAGAACAGTATGGAGGTTCCTTAAAAAACTACAAATAGAACTACCATATGACCCAGCAGTCCCACTACTGGGCATATACCCTGAGAAAACCAAAATTCAAAAAGGGTCATATACCAAAATATTCATTGCAGCTCTATTTACAATAGCCCGGAGATGGAAACAACCTAAGTGCCCATCATCAGATGAATGGATAAAGAAGATGTGGCACATATATACAATGGAATATTACTCAGCCATAAAAAGAAACGAAATTGAGCTATTTGTAATGAGGTGGATAGACCTAGAGTCTGTCATACAGAGTGAAGTAAGTCAGAAAGAGAACGACAAATACCGTATGCTAACACATATATATGGAATTTAAGAAAAAAAATGTCATAAAGAACCTAGGAGTAAGACGGGAATAAAGATACAGACCTACTGGAGAATGGACTTGAGGATATGGGGAGGGGGATGGGTGAGCTGTGACAGGGCGAGAGAGAGGCACGGACATATATACACTAACAAACATAAAGTAGATACCTAGTGGGAAGCAGCCGCATGGCATAGGGATATCGGCTTGGTGCTTTGTGACTGCCTGGGGGGGTGGGATAGGGAGGGTGGGAGGGACCGAGACACAAGAGGGAAGAGATATGGGAACATATGTATATGTATAACTGATTCACTTTGTTATAAAGCAGAAACTAACACACCATTGTAAAGCAATTATACCCCAATAAAGATGTTAAAAAAAAACAACGTAGGAATAAACGTACCTAAGGAGACAAAAGAGCTGTATGCAGAAAACTATAAGACACTGACGAAAGGAATTAAAGATGATACAAACAGATGAAGAGATATACCATGTTCTTGGATCAGAAGAATCAACATTGTGAAAATGACTATACTACCCAAAGGAATCTCAAAATTCAATGCAATCCTATCAAAATAACAGTGGCAGTTTTTACAGAACTACAACAAGAAATCTTAAAATATGTATAGAGACACAGAAGACCCTGAATATCTAAAGCAGTCATGAGGGAAAAATACGGAGCTGGAGGAATCAGACTCCCTGACTTCCGACTATACCACAAAGCTACAGTAATCAAGACAATATGATATTGGCAGAAAAACAGAAATATAACTATAACACAAAGCTACAGTAATCAAGACAATATGATATTGGCAGAGAAACAGAAATAGATGAAAGGATCAGGATAGAAAGCCCAGAGATTAACCCAGCTACCTATGGTCAACTAATCTGTGACAAAGGAGGCAATGATTAACAATGGAGAAAAGACAGTCTCTTCAATAAGTGGTGCTGGGAAAACAGGACAGCAACATGTAAAAGAATGAAATTAATAACACTCCCTAACACCATACACAACAATAAATTCAAACTGAAATGGAGACTTAAATGTAAGACTGGAGATTATAAAACTCTTAGAGCAAAACATAGGAAGAATACTCTTTGACAAAAATCACAGGAAGATTTTTTTGATCCACCTTCCAGAGTAATGGAAATAAAACCAAAACTAAACAAATGAGACCTAATGAAACTTCAAAGCGTTTCGAAAGCAAAGGAAGCTACAAACAAGACGAAAAGACAACCCTCAGAATGGGAAGAAATATTTGCAAATGAATCAACTGACAAAGGATTAATCTCCAAAATGTATAAAGAGCTCATGCAGCTCAATATTAAAAAAACAAACAATGCAATCCAAAACTGGGCAGAAGCCCTAAATAGACATTTGTCCATAGAAGACATACAGATGGCCAAGAAGCTCATGATAAGCTTCTCAACATCACTAATTATTAGAGAAATGCAAATCAAAACTACCATTAGGTATCACCTCACACCAGTTAGAATGGGCATCATCAGAAAATCTATAAACAACAAATGTTGGAGAGGGTGTGGAGAAAAGGGAACCCTCTTGCACTGCTGTGGGAATGTAAATTGATACAGTCAGTATGGAGAACAGTATGGAGGTTCCTTAAAAAACTAAAAGTAGAATTACCATATGACTCAGCAATCCCACTACTGAGCATATACCCAGAGAAAATCATAATTCAAAAAGACACATGCACCCTAATGTTCATTGCAGCACTATTTACAATAGCCAGGTCATGGAAGCAACCTAAATGCCCATTGACAGATGAATGGATAAAGAAGATGTGGTAGATATGTACAATGGAATATTACTCAGCCATATAAAGGAACAAAATTGGGTCACTTGCCGAGACATAGATGGATCGAGAGACTGACATACAGAGTGAAGTAAGTCAGAAAGAGGAAAACAAATATTGTATATTAATGCATATATGTGGGATCTAGAAAAATGTTACAGATGAAGCGGTTTGCAGGGCAGAAATAGAGACAGAGATGTAGAGAAAAAACGTATGGACACCAAAGGGGCAAAGTCGCGGGAGGGGGCGTTTGGTGTGACACACTGGGAGATTGGGATTGACAAATATACACTAATATGTATAAAATGGATAACTAATAAGAACCTGCCGTATAAAAAAATAAATAAAATTCAAAATAGTGTAAAAAAAACAGGAAAATAAATAAGGAAACACAAGCTTTAAATGATACGTTAAAGAAGATGGACTTAATTGATATTTATAGGAGATTCCATCCAAAAAAGACAGAATACAGTTTCTTCTCAAGTGCTCATGGAACACTCTCCATGATTGATCATATCCTGGGTCACAAATCAAGCCTTGGTAAATTTATGAAAATTTATGAAATCGTATCAAGTACCTTTTCCTACTACACCACTATGAAACTAGATATCAATTACAGGAACAAATCTTTAAAAAAAACAAACACATGGAGGCTAAACAATACATTACTAAATAACCAAGGGATAACTGAAGAAATCAAGGAGGAAATAAAAAAATACTTAGAAACTAATTACAATGAAAACATGACAACCCAAAACCTATGGGATGCAGCAAAAGCAGTTCTAAGAGGGAAGATTATAGCAATAGAATCCTACCTCAGGAAACCAGAAACATCTTAAATACACAACCTAACCTTATACCTAAAGCAATTAGAGAAAGAACAAAAAAAACCCCAAAGTTGGCAGTAGGAAAGAAATCATGAAGATCAGATCAGAAATAAATGTAAACAAAATGAAGGAAACAATAGTGAAGATCTATGAAATAAAAGGTGGTTCATTGAGAAGATAAACAAAATTGAAAAACCATTAGCCAGGCTCATCAAGAAAAAAAGGGAGGGGCTTCCCTGGTGGCGCAGTGGTTGAGAATCTGCCTGCCAATGCAGGGAACACAGGTTCAAACCCTGGTCTGGGAAGATCCCACATGCCGCGGAGCAACTAAGCCCGTGCGCCACAACTACTGAGCCTGCGCGTCTGGAGCCTGTGCTCTGCAACAAGAGAGGCCGCGACAGTGAGAGGCCTGCGCACCGTGATGAAGAGTGGCCCCCGCTTGCCACAACTAGAGAAAGCCCTCACACAGAAACGAAGACCCAACACAGCCAAATAAATAAATTAATTAAATTTTAAAAAAAAAGAAAAAAGAAAAAAAGGGAGAAGGCTCATATCAATAGAATTCAAAATGAAAAATGAGAAGTAACACCTGATACTGAGGAAACACAAAGGATCTTTAGATATTACTACAAGCAACTATATACCAATAAATTGGACAACCTGGAAGAAATGGACAAATTCTTAGAAAAGCACAACCTTCCAAGACTGAATCAGGAAGAAATATAAAATATAAACAGAGCAATTGAAGCACTGAAATTGAGACTGTTTTTCAAAATCTTCCAACAAACAAAAGCTGAGTACCAGATGGCTTCACAGGTGAATTCTATCAAACATTTAGAGAAGAGCTACCAACCATCCTTCTCAAACTCTTCTAAAATATAGCAGACGGAAGAACACTCCCAAACTAATTCTACGAGGTCATATCACCCTGATTCCCAAATTAGACAAAGATGTCACAAAGGAAGAACACTACAGGCCAATATCACTGATGAACATAGATGCAAAAATCCTCAACAGAATACTAGCAAACAGAATCCAAAACACATGAAAAGGATCATGCACCATGATCAACTGGGGTTTATCCCAGTAATGCAAGGGTTCTTCAATATAAGCAAATCAATCAATGTGATAAACCGCATTAACAAACTGAAGGAGAAAAATCCATATGATCATCTCAATAGATGCAGAAAAAGTTTTTGACAAAATTCAACACCCATTTATGATAAGAACCCTTCAGAAAGTAGGTATAGAAGGAGCTTACTTCAACATAATAAAGGCTATATATGACAAACCCACAGCCAACATCATTCTCAATGGTGAAAAACTGAAACCATTTCCTCTAAGATCAGGAACATGACAAGGTTTTCTATTCTCACCACTATTATTCAACATAGTTCTGGAAGTTTTAGCCACAGCAATCAGAGATAAAAAGGAAATAAAAGGAATCCAAATCAGAAGAGAAGTAAAGCTGTCACTGCTGATGACACGATACTGCACATAGAGAATCCTAAAGATGTTACCGGGAAACTACTAGAGCTAATCAGTGAATTTGGTCAAGTAATTAATGCACAGAAATCTCTTCCATTCCTATACACTAATGATGAAATATCTGAAAGAGAAATTAAGGAAACACTCCCATTTACCACTGCAACAAAAAGAATAAAATACCTAGGACTAAACCTAGTTAGGGAGACAAAAGACCTGTACTCCAAAAACTGTAAGACACTGATGAAAGAAATTGAAGACATAAAAACATGGAAAGATATACCAGATTCTTGGGTTGGAAAAATCAATATTGTTAAAATGACCATACTATCCAAGGCAATCTGAAGATTCATTGCATTCCCTATGAAAGTACCAGTGGCATTTTCCATAGAACCTGAACCAAAAATCATAAAATTTTTATGGAAACACAAAAGACCCATAATAGCCAAATCAATCTCCAGAAGAAAGAACAGAGGTGGAGGAATCATGCTCCCTGACTTCATACTATACTACAAAGCTACACTAATCCAAATCATACAGTACTAGAACAAAACAGACATGTAGATCAATGCAACAGGATAGAAAGCCCAGAAATAAACCTACACACTCACAGTCAATTAATCAATGACAAAGGAGGCAGGAATACACAGTGGAGAAAAGACAGTCTCTTCAATAAGTAGTGCTAGGAAATCTGGACAGCTACATGTAAAAGAATGAAATTACAACATTCTCTAACACCATATACAAAAACAAACTCAAAATGGATTAAAGACCTAAATGTAAGATTGGATACTATAAATCTCCTAGAGGAAAACAAAAGCAGAATACTCTTTGACATAAATCACAGCAATATTTTTTTGGATCTGTCTCCTAAAGTAAAGGAAATAAAAGCAAAAATAAACAAATGGGACCTAATCACGTTTAAAAGCTTTTGAAGAGCCAAGGAAACCACTGACAAAATGAAAAGACAGCTTAGTGAATGGGAGAAAATATTTGAAAATGGTATGACCTATGAGGGATTAACAACCAACATATATAAACAGCTCATACAGTTGAACATCATAAAAAAAACCCAACTAAAAAATGGGCAGAAGAACTAAATAGACATTTATCCAAAGAGGAAATGCAGATGGCCAACAGGCACATGAAAACATGCTCAACATCACTAATCATCAGGGAAATGCAAATCAAAACCACAAGATAACACTTCACACCTATCAGAATGGCTATCATTGAAAAGAGCACAAATAAAAAATGTTGGTGAGCATGTGGAAAAAGGGACCATTTTATACTCTTGTTGGGAATGTAAATTGGTGCAGCTACTGTGGAAAACAGTATGGAGGTTTCTCAAAAAACTAAAAATAGTACTACCATATGACCCAACAATTCCACTCTTGGGTATATATCCAACAACAACAAAAAACAGTCATTTGAAAAGATACATGCAACCCCAATGTTCCTAGCAGCATTATAATTGCCAAGATATGGAAGCAACCTAAGTGCCCATCAACAGATGAATGGGTAAAATTGGGTATACACACACACACACACACACACACACACACACACACACACACACACATACACACACACAAAATGGAATACGACTCAGCCATAAAAAAGAATGAAATTTTGTCATCTACAGCAACATGGATGGACTTGGAGGGCATTATGCTAAGTGAAATAAGTCAGACAGAGAAAGACAAATACTGTATGATATCACTTATATGTGGAATCTAAAAAATACAACAAAGTAGTGAATATAACAAAAAAGGAGCAGACTCACAGATATAGAGAACAAACTAGTGGTCACCAGTGGGGAGAAGGGGGAGGGGCAGTATAGGGGTGGAGGAGTGGGAGGTACGAACCATTGGGTATAACACAGGCTCAAAGATGTGTTGTACAACGTGGGGAATATAGCCAATATTTTGTAATAACTGTAAATGGAAAGTAATCTTTATAATTGTATGAAAAATTTTTTAAAAAGTTAAAAAAAATCCATGTACCCATGTCTTGGTTTCCAAATACTGTCTCCCACTAAATGGTACCAGAGATCCATAGAGAAATGGTCAATGAGTCAGGAAACACCAGACAAACATGAAAGTAAAAAAGTAAGGAAATATTGAACTCAAAGTATATATCAAAGAATGATGGGAATATGTCAAATAATCAGAGAATCCAGGTTGAATGGGCTGCCACTGGGACAATTTGAGCATTAAAATAAATTATGATAGCAATAGCGTATTCATGAAATAAAGTAAAAAAAATCTGTGTGCCAAACTAAGATAAATAAATAAATAGATGGAGGGGGAAAAAAGCTCTTCCTTGAAGTAGAATACAAACTAATGTAGTAAAAATGATGATGTTTGAAAATGACCATTTTGCAGCCTTCATAGTAATAACTGATGTGGTAAAGAATTATCAATAGATATTAAGGCCAGTGGATTTTAGTTTGATGAGGAATAGGATATCTACACAGTTTCAAAGTACCCCCAGCAAAATTATTAACTACAAAGAGGAAAACGGAACTTTATAGTGGATTAATCTAGCAAACATCATCTGAAGAAAGTAATCAAGGTTAACATTTCTTCTAAGGGGTCAAATCAATATTATACGCCACTGATATGCTGCCCTAAGAACAATTTATTACTTCTCTGACATTCCTGCCAAAATGCATAATCTATACATAATAATGAGGAACTGGCATGCAAATTTAAACTTAGGAACAATCTACAAAATAATTGTTCTGTAGTCTTCTAAATTGTCAATGTCATGAGAGATAAAGAAAGGTTGAACTGTTCCAGGTTAATAATAAAAAAAAAAAACTGAAGAGACATGAGAACTAAATGCAATGCATCATCTTGGATTGAAATTTTGATCAGGAAAAGAAAATAGCTATAAAAGACATTATTGGGATAAATAGGTGAAATTGGAATATGGCCTAGATAATAATATTGGAACCCCAATTTCATATACTACAAAACTATAGTAATCAAAAGAGTATGGTGCTGACATAAAAACAGACATACAGACCTTGGAACAGAATCGGGAGCCCAGAATAAAATGCTGCATATACAGTCCACTAATATTTGACAAGGGATCTGAGAGTACTTAATGGAGAAAAGATAGTCTATTTCATAAATAATGCTGAGGAAACTGAATATTCACACAAAAAAGAATAAAACTGGAGCCCAATCTTATACCACTCGCAAAAATTAATTCAAGATAGATTAAAGACTTAAAGGTAAGGATCTGAAACCATGAAATTCCTAGAAGAAAACAGGGAAAAAGCTTCTTGATATTTGTCTTTGCAATGATTTTATGGATATGACACCCGAAGCATAAGCAACAAAAGCAAAAAATAAACGAATGGGACTATACCAAACTAAAAAGCTTCTGCACAGAAAAAGAAATGATTGACAAAATGAAAAAGCAAACTATGGAATGGGAGAAAATATTTTTAAAACATATATCTGATAAGAAATTAATATCCAGAATATATAAGGAACAGAAAAACAAGTAATCTAATTCAAAAAGGTGCAAAAGACCTAAATAGACATTTTTCCAAAGAAGACATATCTGGCTAACAGGCACATGAAAAGGTACTCAACATCACTAATCATCAGGGAAATACAAATCAAAAACACAATGAGATATCTCACACTTTTTAGAATGGCTATTAACAAAAGCAGGAGATAACAAATGCTGGTGATGATATAGAGAAAAGTGAACCCTTGCACATCCCTTGATGGGAATGTGAACTGAAATATCTACTATGGAAAGCAGTATGTTGGTTCCTCAAAGAATTAAAAATAGAACTACCATATGATCCAGCAATTCCACTCCTTGGTATATCTGAAGGAAATGAAATCACGATCTCGAGATATCTGCAACCCCTATGTTTACTGCATCATTATTTACAATAGCCAAGATGTGGAAACAAACCAAGTGTCCACTGACAGATGAATGGACAAAGAAAAAAAAATACACAATGGAACATTATTCAGCTATAAAAAAAAAGGAAATCTTGTCATTTCTGACATAGTGGATAAACCTTGAGGGCATCAGGCAAAGTGAAATAAGTCAGACAGAAAAAGATAAATACTGTATGCTCTCACTTATGCATGGAACCTAAAAAAACTGAACTCATAGAAACAGAGAGTATATTGGTGGTTTCCAGGGGTGGTAGGGTAGGGGAAATGGGTGAAGGTGGTCAAAGGGTATAAACTTTCAGTGGTAACATGAATAAGTTCTAGGGATCTAATATAAAGCATGATGTATATTATACTGTAATTAATACTATAGTTATAGTATATATAGTTATATAAATATAGTTAGTAGAGTTAATACTATAGTATAATGACTACAGTTAACAATTCTGTATTGTATACTTAAAAGTTGCTAGGAGAGTAGATCTTAAAAGTTCTCACCACACACACACACAAAAATAGTAACTATATGAGGTGATTGATGTGTTAACTAATCTTATCCTGTGTAATCATTTTGTAATATATACATGTAGCAAATCATCACACTGTACACTTTAAACTTACAATGTTATATGTCAAATATAACAGTATGGAGGTTCCTTAAAAAACTAAAAATAGAACTACCATACGAGCCAGCAATCCCACTACTGGGCATATACCCTGAGAAAACCATAATTCAAAAGGACACATGTACCACAATGTTCATTGCAGCGCTATTTAGAATAGCCATGATATGGAAACAAATGTCCAATGACAGATGAATGGATAAAGAAGATGTGGTACATATATACAATGGAATATTACTCAGCCATAAAAAGGAATGAAATTGGGTCATTTGTGGAGATGTGGATGGACCTAGAGTCTGTCATATAGAGTGAAGTAAGCCAGAAAGAAAAAAAGAAATATCGTATATTAGCACATATATGTGGAACTTAGAAAAATGGTACAGATTAACCTATTAGCAGGGCAGGAATAGAGATGTAGACATAGAGAAAGGACATGTGGATATGGTGGGGGAAGGGGAGGGTGGAACAAAGTGGGAGATTAGGTTTGACATAAATACACTACCATGTGTAAAATAGCCAGTGGGAACCTGCTGTATAGCACAGGGAACTCAGCTCAGTGCTCTGTGACAACCTAGATGGGGCGAGGGGTGGGAGGGAGGTTTAAGAGGGAGGGGATATTGGTATACATATAGCTGATTCTGATTCACTTCATTGTACAGCAGAAGCTAACACAACACTCTAAAGCAATTATACTCCAATAAAAAAAAATAAAGCTGGAAAAAATGAACTATAATAGAGCTTACATTGTCCATTTGAAATACATGTTCTCCCAAACTCATCCCATTTTCAGTGAGTATGAGTGGATAATCTTGACAATAAAGGTTTATGGAACAAAAAATTGGAACAATGTCCAATTTCTATTTTGACACATGTACTGAGGCTATGTAAGAGAAAGGCATTATTCTGAGGAAATATACACTGAAGTATTTACAGGTAAAGGAGCATGATGTCTGCAAGTTACTCTCAAATAGTTCAAAGAGAGAGAAGGAGGGAGGGGGGAGGCTTAAGACAGGGAAGGGAAAGGGGAAGGGAGAGTGAGAGGGAGAAACAGAAATAGAGAATTATAAAGCAAACATGGTAAAATGGTAATTGGTGAACCTGGGTAAAGGGTGTATGGGAGTTTTTTGTAATATTCTCAGAACTTTTCTTTAAGTGTAGAATTAGATCAAAATAAAAGGTTTAAAATCACAAGTGTAAATATCATCAATAACTCCATCACTGAATAGCGTAATCAGTTTCCCTATGTATTTAATGAAAGAAAAAGTTTTATATTGCTGAAATCTATTGGGATGAGGAGCCAGTGTATAATTTTGTTTTTGTTACCAGAAGAATAATAAAGATGAAGTTTAACTGTAACTGGATTAATAATTTCACAATATGATTTCTAAAAAAGAGATCATATGTATGTAAATTGAAACAAAACCAAATAACTCACGAGTCAAAAAAGAAATCATAAGAGCAATTAGATACTAATAATTGAATAATAATAAAAATACTACACATAAAAACCTGTGAAATTCTTCTAAAGTGGTATGTAGTGGAAAACTTCATTATAAATTCTTATTTTAGGAAAGAAGATTTAAAATTACTGAGCTAATGGTCCAAATAAATAAATTAGAAAAAGAGCAAACAAAAAGAAAGTAAAGAGAAAAATAAAGATAAAAGGAAAAATTATAAAAATAGGGGACAAAATATTCAATGGTGAGGCCTGATGAAACCAAAAGCAGGAAATACATTAGAAAACTGAATATTATAATTTATCACACAGTCACAGTGTCATATTAATGGAGGAAAATACCCCACATGATCATGGCAGTAGATACAAAGTATTTGGAGAAAAAACTCCATACTCATTCAGAATAAAAGCTCTCAGCAAACTAAGAATACAAAGGAATTTCTTTAACCCGAAAAAGAAAATCTACTAAAAATGGTGAAATACGTATAGTTTCCTTGTAAATTCAGGAGCAAGACAAGGAAATCCTCTGTCACTGCCACTATTTCTCATTGTACCGAAGATCCTAGCTAGCCCGGTAAGACAAATTAAAAAATAAATATTGGAAAGGAACAAACTGCCATTATTCACAATATAATAAATTAACAGACAATCCAGAGAACCTACAAATTATTAGAACAGATATAAATCAGAAAGGTTACAGTGTATAAAATCAGTATGTAAAAATATCAATCGTGTTCTCATTTACGGGCAATAATCTGAAAATGTGGTTTAAAATATACATTTCACAGTTACAGCAGGAACTATAAGGTAATTAGGAATGAATATAGCAAAACAGCTTATAGATAACATTATTATTATATGGTATATATGCTTTCATATAATGTAGAAAATGGTTTCAATTTATCATTTGGTGCTAGCTTTTTGTTTGGCTAGTTATATTTAATGTGTCATAATCAACTCTTATTCCTGCTCCTTCCTTAAAAAGTTTTTGGTAAAGAGATTACCTTAAAAATCACAACTTCCTGAAGCAGGACATCAGAAAAGCAGGGTAGCGTTGTCAATAATCTTCATTGTCTTCACTGAATAATTATTTTATGGATGCACCAAGGAAATGGAGTCATACTGCAATCCCTCAAAGACTGAAAAATAATAAAATAACATTAAATCATTTCTTCTGTTACTGTTCATCTCTTTCCCCTGGGCTCCTCAAGTCCTTATGCTTTACCATACCCCCATTGCAGTTATATATTCATGAAAAACAGTTATATAGACAGTAGTAGAAGGGATCTATTGCATAGTAATTATGAGCAGAGACTTTAGGAAGCTTTGTAGAACAGTGTCTGGCACATAAAGATGTTCAGTAAATATTTGCTATTATTATAATTTTCAATGATTTGAGTCACTGGAGGAAATTATGTAGCTCTTGCACTTTTTGCCCTGTACAACCTTCTTTGTTTTCTGTTTGAGCATTGCTATCCCTATGGTGCCTCCCAGCCCCAACTCTACCCCTTTGAACAAAGAGGTAAAGTTGAGGGAAATCAGGCAGTAAGGAATGACTGGGTGATGCCTCCAAGCACAATAGAGCTCATTCTTTTTCTATGCACTACCACCAAGCCCCAAGTCCAGAACTCCCTTAGTCGCCACTGTTATCCCATCATTCATTGACCTATTTATTCAAATATCTGTTTCACTCCTATGTGCTTTGGTTATCCATCCCCTACAGCTCCCAGCATAATGCCTAGTCCATTGCAAGGGCTTCTTAAAGGTTTGTTGCATGAATGAAGAAAGGATGCCCTGTCTCCTTTGGATTACAAGAATCTGTGAGGTTTCGGTCAGCGTTTGTTTTTTGTATTCTATAAGCTCATCTAAATAGAAGATCATTTTTCTGATAGTAAAAACTGGACTGCTAAAATACAATACTTCCTTGAAAATCTTCAGTGGCTTCCACTGCTTATGGATTAAACTGCATACTCCTTAGCATAACATTTAAAGCCCTGCAGCACTCTATCTCACCTAGTTCTTCTCATACATTCAGAGTTATAGCCAAGTTTTCCTAGAACAAGCCTGCCTTGGGAAAGGTAAGCCAGAAAAACATTCTCTCCCCCTCCACATGGCAGATGTCACTCACCCTTTAAGGTCCACCCAGAGTTACCCCTTTCTCTTTGATGGCTCAAGATTACTACCAGGCAGAATGATTTGGTCCATCTCGTCCCCCCCGCCCCCGTGCTTCCTAAATACCTTGAACAAGCAAACATTATGGCACTTGGGTTTGAGTTACCATATTGTAACTTTTTGTTTTTTACTAATTGAATTCTCCTGCCATACACAGAGAAGCACACACCTCTGAAGGCTCACCTTACAATACTGCTACCACAGTGCTAGCCATAGGAATTAGGCCTTCAATATAATGTTGTTATTGATCTTGAACCAATCATTTTTTGAATGGAAAAGTTTCAAATATACACAAAAGTAACAAGAACAGTTTAATGAATCCCCATGTATACGTCACTCAGCTTTAACAATTATTAACTCATGAACATTTTGTTTGTACCCCTCACCTTGGCCCTACTGAATTACTTTCAAGCATATCAAAAGATTAAGTCTACTTCTTAAAAATATAACCACGATTGTCATAGCTAATATATTAAAATAATTACTTAATGTTATTAAATATCCATAAATTCACCCCCACATATTTTGTGAAAGAGCTATTTAATGCCTGCATGTTCTTTCTTCAACTTTGAAATCCTGGAGAGAATAGGGAAAGGGAGAAGGAGATCTGGGAAAATATATAATTAAGTTTCAGAGAGCCTGGATATCCCAAATGAGAAAGAATCTGACCTGGTTTGGGGTGAGAGAAGTATATTGTACTATTTCTCCGGAGAAGGTGGGTGCGACTTCAGGCCCGGTGATGCTGGAGGAGGTGTGGAAGGGAGAGGGGTACTACCTCCGTTGGGGGTTCCTTCTGGATAATCCCAACGTGGAGCTAGGAGGCAGCGCTTTTTTGGAGGCTTGATTTCCCGCGTGTTTCCAGGCTGGAGCGTGGATCTCCCGGAGGTACAAGGTTGGTCCCCCATAAGGATTATAGGACCCGGGTGTCAGCTCTCTCCGGTGGGCCCTGGCGAAGCCAAGAGACCGGAGATGGCGGCGGGTCCCCTCCAGGCGCAGAGCTTCCTCCGGGTTTCGCTTTTTCCGTATTTCCTGTATCCTGAGACGTATATCCCCTCTCCGCCTCGCTCCCTACCCCACCACATTTTAACGTTTCTACAAGGATGGGTCTTTAAAAAAACGATGCTCATATTTAATATAATGTTTTCCCCATCCCGCCCCCCAGTGTAACTAAATCTGTGAACAGTCTTATACTGTCTATGAAATTCTAAGTTACAAGAAATTTAGGTTTACTCATAAGTGGTAAACTCTGCGTAGATTGTTGAAAGGCGCTTGGTGTGGGGGCGGGGCGGCGGGGGGGGAGGAGAACAAAGAGGTGATTGAAGAGCTAAGAGCTTTACGATCTAGTTGCAGAAGCACAACACAGAGCCATGAAACAATCTACGACCATTTAGAAAGCAATATACAAACGTCTTAGTTGACTAAAGTGCAGAATAGCACACCAGCCACCAGCACTGACCGTGGAAATTGAATGTAGAAAACAAATTCATCGTATGTCATAGAATCTAAGATTACTTTCTTCTTCATATTTTAACAAATTAGAAATCTCTGAAGGCTTACCTTTTAAAAAATATTTCAACATCTAGGAAATCTCTGACAATTGATGGTATATCATACTTTCGTTGTCAATTTTTTATCTTTTCTAGAGTTAAGGAAAATAATGATTCATCCTCCTATGGCTGGTGTATTATATTCTGGGATATACGGTAAGCAACCGGAAGAGGGTGCACTGTGGCTTAGAATAAAAGGCTATTGGAACGTCTTAGACCTTCCTCATTCACATCCATCTCCCTTTGGCTATGGACACACTTTTCCAGCACTGTCCCCAGTGTTTTTTAATGTAGAGAGTTCAATCCTTAATGTCAAAATAGAACTGACTTTTAAAATACTCTGCTATTTACAAGCTCTGTGATAGTTAAGTAGTTGATTAAGCACTTGAGGCTTTCGTTTCCAGGAGATAATAATTTCTTCCTTGTAAAACTATTGCCATAATCAGGGATAATGCATTTAAGACACTTACTGTGATTACCTCTCATCTCCACCACCACTACCTTCTTTCAAATACTAGTGCTGCCCTTTACACAAACTAGATACTCAGTAAATGTTTGGGAAATAAATGACCCTGTGGTTTTCTACCAGATGCTACTTATAAAGACAAGAAACGTAGCAGTAAGTTAATGAAAAGATGTGAAGGGAAATACAAAGAAAAAATGCTCTAGAGCTAGAAGAACAGTTGGGACTAGGCATAAAGATGTGGGAGTTAGCAACATAGAATTGGTAGTTGAAGTCATGAGTGATGTTCCCAAGAGAAAATGTAGAGGAAAAGAGAAGTGGGCTGCTAAAGGCAGACTATTGAGCAATTAGAGTCAGAAGAGGAGAAGCCTGCTGCAAAGGCTGAGAAAGAGTGGCCAGATTCAGAAGAGAGGGTGCCAACCCAAGTTTTCTCACTCTTGGCACTATTGACATTTGGGGACAGATCACTCTTTCTGGTGGGAGCCTGTCCTGTGCACTGTAGGATGTTTAACAGTATCCCAACCCAGGCCAATAGCATGCCCCCACATCCCGCAACTGCCTCCAGGTGTGGTAACCAGAAATGTCTCCAGGTACTCCCAAATGTCCCCTGGGGGGGAAATCATACCTTTTGAGAACAGTTGATCTAGCCCTAATCCTCCAAACTTGCTCCTTTCCTACTCTTCATTTCAGTGAATGTCACACTTCTACCCAGTTGTACAAGTCAAACCTTGGAGTTTTGTGTGTGTGTGTGTGTGTGTGTGTGTGTGTGTGTGTGTGTATATATATATATATATATATATATATATCAGACTATTTATTATTTCCCAAAGTAAATGTAGTAATATTTTCACAATCTTTTTACAGGGGTCTCTAAATCTTGCAAGACAAAAGACTTTAAGAGTAAAATTGGAAATTAAGTTGTTTTATAGCTATAGATATAGTTTTAGTAAATTAAGAGAAATATGTGTGTATTTTAGTAAAATGACTGGAATAAAAAATTGTATCAAATCCAGGTGGGTTTGATTTATGGGAAACATTTGACTTGAGTTGAAAACATTCCCAACTTAGAGCTGCTGACATCAACCCGAACCATTTATACTTTAAATGGATTTATTTATTTTTATTTTAAACTGCATTAAGATGCATATAACATAAAATTGACCATATTAACCTTTTTTAAGTGTACAGTTCAGTCATGCTAAGTATATTCACAGAGTTGTACAACCAAAGTCCAGAATTTTTTATACCCATTAAACAACTTCACATTTTCCCCTCTCCCCAGCCCTGTCAACCACCATTATACTCACAACTGGATTTTTGTGTTTTTTTGTTATACTAGAATGGAAAACTAAAGCCTTTTACTTCTAGGTTTCAAAATGAGTTTTCCCCATCATTTTTTCCAAGTTCAGCCTTTTTTTTTCCAACATTGATGAACTAGCTGCATGTGAAACATGGAACAAGAAGAGGGCATTGCCAAGGTGAAGGACTATAGATCTGAAATTCTTTCATAATTTCAAGTGCTCAAAGGATGACAACAGAGAACAAAACTGAACCCTCTGGGTGATAGTAATCTGTTTTCATTTAGGGTTTTTTAATTGAGGAGTTCGTTGATTCATTGTGTTTTTTCTGGAAATTAGCTTTCATCTTAAGGCCAAGAATTTTTCTCTTCTTTGAACAAATATAAAGGACTTCTCTGTTAATTTTTTTAAGGTAAAAATCTAAGGATAAGAACCATGGAGTCCCTGTAACATTCTCATAAAATGAAAAATAAGAATGATTTGGAGGAAGACTACATGTATTTTTGTGTGTGTGTTTTACTTCAGGTTTTTTTTTTTTTTTTTTTTTTTGGCACGCGGGCCTCTCACTTGCTGCGGTCCCTCCCCCTGCGGAACACAGGCTCCGGACGCGCAGGCTCAGAGACCACGGCTCACGGGCCCAGCTGCTCTGCGGAATGCGGGATCCTCCCGGACCGGGGCACGAACCTGCATCCCCTGCATCGGCAGGCAGACTCTTAACCACTGCGCCACCAGGGAAGCCCTTACTTCAGGTTTTCAATGTAATATTTCACTTAGAATTTTTTAGAATTCTATGAAACACAAAGAAGAAAGTAAGAAGATCTATTATCTATCTAGATAGCCTCTATAAACATTCAAAAGATTAAATAAGTAAAAGAGATAAAATAGTGTAAGATTAGAAAAAATTAATACTGCAGAAAGAGCCAATGAAAAGTAAAAATATCCAAAGTTGGCCAGTATAGTCATGATTCAATAATTAATAGCGTGGAGAAGAGCAGAATATAAATTTGTATATGTTTACACAAACACACACATACACACAGATATGTGTGTGAGAGTTGCATCTACCTGCATATGTGTTGCTTTTCATTTCACAAAGTGATCATACATTCACCATTTTGGTAGGGTGTTTTTTTAAAGTTAACCATGTAGCTTGGTGATTTTTCCATGTAACATGTTCTTTATTCTCATTTTTAAAGGTCCTTTTAATGGCTGCACACAAACCCATTGTATGGACTTACCATAATTTTTAATTTAAATAATTATCTATTCATGGATGTTTGTGGATACTTTCATTGTTTCCAGCTTTTAAAATTGAAAATTAATCCATAACCATAAATTCACCTTTTTATAGTATACAATTCAGCGTTTTAAAGTATACACAGGGGCTTCCCTGGTGGCGCAGTGGTTGGGAGTCCGCCTGCCGATGCAGGGGACACGGGTTCGTGCCCCGGTCCGGGAAGATCCCACATGCCGCGCGGCTGGGCCCGTGAGCCATGGCCGCTGAGCCTGCGCGTCCGGAGCCTGCAATGCGAGAGGCCACAGCAGTGAGAGGCCCGCGTACCGCAAAAAAAAAACAACAACAAAAAAAACAAAATAAAGTATACACAAAATTGTGCATCCATTACCACTATCTAATTCCAGAATATCTTTATCACTTCAAAAAGAAAACATGTACCAATTAGCAGTCACTCCCAATCCTCCATCCCACAGCCACTGGAAACCACTAATCTATTTTCTGTCTCTATGGATTTGACTATTCTGGATATTTCATATAAATGGAATCATAGAAATAACAAGATGGCAGAGTAGAAGGACGTGCACTTACTCCCTCTTATGAGGACACCGGAATCACAACTAACTGCTAAACAGTCATCAACAGGAAGACACTGGAACTCACCAAAAAAGATACCCCACATCCAAAGACAAAGGAGGAGCCACAATGAGATGGGAGGAGGGGCGCAATCACAATAAAATCAACTCCCATAACTACTGGGTGGGTGACTCACAAAGAACACATATAGCACAGAAGTCCACCCACTGGAATGAAAGTTCTGAGCCCCACATCAGGCTTCCCAACCTGGGGGTCCGGCAATGGGAGGAGGAATTCCTAGAGAATCAGACTTTGAAAGCTAGTGGGATTTGATTGCACGACTTTGACAGGACTGGGGGAAATAGGGACTCCACTATTGGAGGGCACACACAAAGTAGTGTGTTCATCGGGACCAGGGGAAGGAAAAGTGACCCCATAGAGACTGAACCAGACCTACCTGCTAGTGTTGGAGGGTCTCCTGCAGAGGCTGAGGGTAGCTGTGGCTAAACGTGAGGACAAGAACACTGGCAGCAGAAGTTCTGGGAAGTACTCCTGGGCGTGAGCCCTCCCAGAGTCGGCCATTAGCCCCACCGAGGAGTCCGGGTAGGTTCCAGTGTTGGGTTGACTCAGGCTAAACAACCAACAGGGAGAGAACCAAGTCCCACCCATTAGCAGACAAGCGGATTAAAGTTTTACTGAGCTCTGCCCACCAGAGCAACACCCAGCTCTACCCACCACCAGTCCCTCCCATCAGGAACCTTGCACAAGCCTCTTAGATAGCCTCATACACCAGAGAGCAGACAGCAGAAGCAAGAAGAACTAGAATCCTGCAGCCTGTGCAACAAAAACCACATTCACAGAAAGATAGACAAGATGAAAAGGCAGAGAGCTATGTACCAGATGAAGGAACAAGATAAAACCCCAGGAAAACAACTAAATGAAGTGGAGATAGGCAACCTTCCAGAAAAAGAATTCAGAATAATGATAGTGAAGATGATCTAGGACCTCAGAACAAGAATGGAGGCAAAGATCGAGAAGATGCAAAAAGTTTTAACAAAGACCTAGAAGAATTAAAGAACAAACACCTAGAAGAATTAAAGAACAAATGAACAGGGATCAATAATACAATAACTGAAGTGAAAAATAAACTAGAAGGAATCAATAGCAGAATAACTGAGGCAGAAGAACGGATAAATGACCTGGAAGACAGATGGTGGAATTCACTGCCACAGAATAGAATAAAGAATGAAAAGAAATGAAGACAGCCTTCAGACTTCTGGGACAACATTAAAGTCTTCATTCATTAAAGACTTCATTCAGCCTTCACAGACTTCTGGGACAACATTAAAAGGAACAACATTCGCATTATAGGGGTCCCAGAAGGAGAAGAGAGAGAGAAAGGACCCGAGAAAATATTTGAAGAGATTATAGTGAAAGATTCCCTAACATGGGAAAGGAAATAGTTAATCAAGTCCAGGAAGCACAGAGTGTCCCAGGCAGGATAAACTCAAGGAGAAAGATGCCGAGACACATAGTAATCAAATTGACAAAAATTAAAGACAAAGAAAAATTACTGATAGCAACAAGGGGAAAACTACAAAAAACATACAAAGGAACTCCCATAAGGGTAACAGCTGATTTCTCAGCAGAAACTCTACAAGCCAGAAGGGAGTGACATGACATATTTAAAGTGATGAAAGGGAAGAACCTACAACCAAGATTACTCTTCCCAGCAAGGATCTCATTCAGATTTGATGGAGAAATCAAAAGCTTTACAGACAAGCAAAAGCTAAGAGAATTCAGCACCAACAAACCAGCTCTAAAAGAAATGCTAAAGGAACTTATCTAAGTTGGAAACACAAGAGATGAACAGAACCTACAAAAAAACCCCACCCATAACAATTACAAAAATGGTAATAGGAACATACATATGGATAATTACCTTAAACATGAATGGAATAAATGCTCCAACCACAAGACACAGGCTCGCTGAATGGATACAAAAACAAGACCCATATATATGCTGTCTAAAAGAGACCCAGTTCAGACCTAGGGACACATAGAGACTGAAAATGAGAGGACGTGAAAAGATATTCCATGGAAATCAAAAGAAAGCTGGAATAGCAATACTTATATCAGATAAAATGAGTTTAAAATAAAGACTGTTAAAAGACACAAGGAAGGATACTACATAATGATCAAGGGATCAATCCAAGAAGAAAATATAAAAATTATAAATATATATGCACCCAACATAGGAACACCTCAATACATAAGGAAACTGCTAACAGCTATAAAAGAGGAAATTGACAGTAACACAATAATAGTGGGGGACATTTAACACCTCACTTACACCAATGGACAGATCATCCAAAAGGAAGTTAATAAGGAAAACAGGCTTTAAATGACACAGTAGATCAGATAGGTTTAATTGCTACTTATAGAAAATTCCATCCAAAAGAGCAGATTACACTTGCTTCTCAAGTGCACACAGAATGTTTTCTAGGATAGATCACATCTTGGGTCACAAATCAAGCCTCAGTAAATTGAAATCATATCAAGATTCTTTTCTGACCACAATGTTATGAGATTAGAAATCAATTACAGGGAAAAAACAGAAAAAACACAAACACATGGTGCCTAAACAATATGTTACTAAATAACCAAGAGATCACTAAAGAAATCAGAGGAAATCAAGAAAAATACCTACAGACAAATTACAATGAAAACACGACAATCCTAAACCTAAGGGATGCAGCAAAAGCAGTTTGGTATAAAGAGGCAAGTTTATAGCAATACAAGCCTACATCAAGAAACAAGAAATATAAATAAAATTTCTAACATTTCACCTTAAGGAATTAGAGAAAGAAGAACAAACAAAACCCAAAGTTAGTAGAAGGAAAGAAATCATAAATATCAAGCAGAAATAAATGAAATAGAAAAAAAGAAAACAGTAGCAAAGATCAATAAAACTAAAAGCTGGTTCTTCGAGAAGATAGACAAAATTAATAAACCATTAGGCAGACACATCAAGAAAAAGAAGGAGAAGACTCAAATCAATAAAATTAGAAAGGAAAAAGGAGAAGTTACAACAGACACTGCAGAAATACAAAGCATCGTAAGGGACTACTACAAGAAACTCTATGCCAAAAAAAATGGACAACATAGAAGAAATGGAAAAATTCTTAGAAAAGCACAACCTTCCGAGACTGAACCGGGAAGAAATATAAAATATGAACCAACAAATCCCAAGTAATGAAATTGAAACTGTGATTAAAAATCTTCCAGGGCTTCCCTGGTGGAGCAGTGGATGAGAGTGCGCCTGCCAATGCAGGGGACATGGGTTTGTGCCCCAGTCGGGGAGGATTCCACATGCCACGGTGCAGCTGGGCCCGTGAGCCATGGCTGATGAGCCTGAGCATCCGAAGCCTGTGCTCCACAACGAGGGAGGCCACAACACTGAGAGGCCAGCGTACCACAAAAAAAAAAAAAAAAAACTTCCAACAAACAAAAGTCCAGGACAAGATGGCTTCACATGTGAAGCCTGTCAAATATTTAGAGAAGAGTTAACACCCATCGTTCTCAAACTCTTCCAAAAAATTTCAGAGGAAGGAACACTCCCAAACTCATTCTATGAAGCCAACATCACCCTGATACCAAAATCAGACAAAGATACTACAAAAAAAAAAAATTACAGGCCAATATCACTGATGAATATAGATGCAAAAATGCTCAACAAAATACTAGAAAACAGGATACAACAACACATTAAAAGGATTATACACCATGATCAAGGGGGACTTATCCCATGGATGCAAGGATTCTTAAATATATGCAAATCAATCAACGTGATACACCATATTAACAAATTGAAGGAGAAAAACCATATGATCATCTCAATAAATGCAGAGAAAGCTTCCGACGAAATTCAACACCCATTTATGATAAAAACCCTACAGAAAGTAGGCATAGAGGGAACTTTCCACAACATAATAAAGGCAATATATGAAAAAACCACAGCCAACATCATCCTCAATGGTGAAAAACTGAAAGCATTTCCACTAAGATCAGGAAGAAGTTGCCCACTCTCACCACTATTATTCAACATAGTTTTGGAAGTTTTAGCCACAGCAATCAAAGAAGAAAAAGAAATAAAAGGAATCCAAATGGGAAAAGGAGAAGTAAAGATGTCACTGTTTGCAGATAACATGATACTATACATAGAGAATCCCAAAGATGCTACCAGAAAATTACTAGAGCTAATCAAGGAATTTGGTAAAGTAGCAAGATACAAAATTAAGGCACAGAAATCTCTGACACTCCTATACACTAATGATAACAAATCTGAAAGTGAAATTAAGAAAACACTCCCATTTAGCACTGCAACAAAAAGAATAAAATATCTAGGAATAAACCTACCTAAGGAGAAAAAACCTGTATGCAGAAAACTGTAAGACACTGATGAAAGAAATTTTAGATGATACAAACAGATGGAGAGATATACCATGTTCTTGGACTGGAAGAATCAACACTGTGAAATGACTATACTACCCAAAGTAATCTACAGATTCAATGCAATCCCTATAAAACTACCAATGGTATTTTTCACAGAACTAGAACAAAAATTTCACAATTTGTATGTAAACATAAAAGATACTGAAGAGCCATAGCAATCTTGAGAATGAAAAAACGCAGCTGGAGGAATCAGACTCCCTGACTTCAGACAATACTACAAAGCTATGGTAATCCAGGAAATATGGTACTGGAACAAAAACAGAAAATAAGATCAATGGAACTGGATAGAAAGCCCAGAGATAAACCCACGCACATATGGTCACCTTATCTTTAATAAAGGAAGCAGGAATGTACAGTGGAGAAAGGACAGCCTCCTCAATAAGTGGTGCTGGGAAAACTGGACAGGTACATGTAAAAGTATGAGATTAGATCACTCCCTAACACCATACACAAAAATAAGCTCAAAGTGAATTAAAGACCTAAATGTAAGGCCAGAAACTATCAAACTCTTAGAGGAAAACATAGGCAGAACACTCTATGACATAAATCACAGCAAGATCCTTTTTGACCCACTTCCTAGAGAAATGGAAAGAAAAACAAATGGGACCTAATGAAATTAAAAGCTTTTGCACAGGAATGGAAACCGTAAATGAGAAGAAAAGACAACCCATAGAATCGGAGAAAATATTTGCAAATGAAGCAAGTGACAAAGGATCAATCTCCAAAATTTGCAAGCAGCTTATGTAGCTCAATATCAAAAAAACAAACAACCCAATCCAAAAATTTGCAGAAAACCTAAATAGACATTTCTTCAAAGAAGATACACTTATTGCCTTCAGTCACATGAAAGAATGCTCAACATGACTAATCATTTGAGAAATTCAAATCAAAACTCCAGTGAGGTATCAGCTCACAGCAGATAGAATGGCCATCATTGAAAATCTACAAATAATAAATGCTGGAGACGGTGTGCAGAAAAGGGAACCCTCTTTATTCTTTTTTTTTTCTACATCTTATTGGAGAATAATTCCTTTACATTGGTGTGTTAGTTTCTGCTTTATAACAAAATGAATCAGTTATACATACACATATGTTCCCATATCTGTTCCCTCTTGCATCTCCCTCCCTCTGAGCATCCCCATCCCACCCCTCCAGGTGGTCACAAAGCACCGAGGTGATCTCCCTGTGCTATGCGGTTGCTTCCCACTAGATATCTATTTTACGTTTGGTCGTGTATATATGTCCATGCCACTCTCTCACTTTGTCACAGCTTACCCTTCCCCCTCCCCATATCCTCAAGTCCATTCTCTAGTAGGTCTGTGTCTTTATTTCTCTCTTACTCCTAGGTTCTTCATGACATTTTTTTTCTTAGATTCCATACATATGTGTTAGCATACGGTATTTGTCTTTCTCTTTCTGACTTACCTCACTCTGTATGACAGACTCTAGGTCCATCCACCTCACTACAAATAAGACAATTTTGTTTCCTTTTATGGCTGAGTAATATTCCATTGTATATATGTGCCACATCTTCTTTATCCATTCATCTGATGATGGAGACTTAGGTTGTTTCCATCTCCGGGCTATTGTAAATAGAGCTGCAATGAACATTTTGGTACATGACTCTTTTTGAATTACGGTTTTCTCAGGGTATATGCCCAGTAGTGGGATTGCTGGGTCATATGGTAGTTCTATTTGTAATTTTTTTAAGGAACCTCCATACTGTTCTCCATAGTGGCTGTACCAATCCACATTCCCACCAGCAGTGCAAGGGTGTTCCCTTTTCTTTTTTTTTTTTTTATAACATCGTTATTGGAGTATAATTGCTTTACAATGGTGTGTTACTTTCTGCTTTATAAAAAAGTGAATCAGTTATACATATACATATGTTCCCATATCTCTTCCCTCTTGTATCTCCCTCCCTCCCACCCTCCCTATCCCACCCCTCCAAGCAGTCACAAAGCACCGAGCTGATATCCCTGTGCTATGCGGCTGATTCCCACTAGCTATCTACCTTACGTTTGATAGTGTATATATGTCCATGTCTCTCTCTCGCTTTGTCACAGCTCACGCCTCCCCCTCCCCATATCCTCAAGTCCGTTCTCCAGTAAGTCTGTGTCTTTATTCCTGTCTTACCCCTAGGTTCTTCATGACATTCTTTCCCCTTAAATTCCATATATATGTGTTGGCATACGGTATTTGTCTTTCTCTTTCTGACTTACTTCACTCTGTATGACAGACTCTAGGTCTATCCACCTCATTACAAATAGCTCAATTCCGTTTCTTTTTATTGCTGAGTAATATTCCATTGTATATATGTGCCACATCTTCTTTATCCATTCATCCAATGATGGGCACTTAGGTTGTTTCCATCTCTGGGCTATTGTAAATAGAGCTACAATGAACATTTTGGTACATGACTCTTTGAATTTTGGTTTTCTCAAGGTATATGCCCATTAGTGGGATTGCTGGGTCATATGGTAGTTCTATTTGTAGTTTTTTAAGGAACCTCCATACTGTTCTCTATAGTGACTGAACCAATTCGCATTCCCACCAGCAGTGCAAGAGTGTTCCCTTTTCTCCACACTCTCTCCAGCAATTATTGTTTTGGTTTTTTTTTGTGTGTGTGTGTGTGGAACGTTGGCCTCGTATTGCTGTGGTCTCTCCCGTTGCAGAGCACAGGCTCTGGACATGCAGGCTCAGCGGCCATGGCTCACGGGCCAAGTCTTTCCATGGCAAGTGGGATCTTCCCGGACTGGGGCACGAACCCGTGTCACCTGCATCGGCAGGTGGACTCTCAATCACTGCGCCACTAGGGAAACCCTGTTTCTAGAATTTTTGATGATGTCCATTCTGACTGGTGTGAGAAGATATATCATTGTAGTTTTGATTTGCATTTCTTTAATGATTAATGATGTTCAGCATTCTTCCATGTGTTTGTTGGAACTCTGTATATCTTCTTCGGAGAAATGTCTATTTAGGTCTTCTGCCCATTTTTGGATTGGGTTGTTTGTTTTTTTGTTATTGAGCTGCATGAGCTGCTTGTAAATTTTGGAGATTAATCCTTTGTCGGTTGCTTCATTTGCAAATATTTTCTCCCATTCTGAGGGTTATCTTTTGGTCTTGTTTATGCTTTCCTTTGCTGTGCAAAAGCACTGAAGTTTCATTAGGTCCCTATTGTTTATTTTTGTTTTTATTTCCATTTCTCTTGGGGATGGGTCCAAAAGGATCTTGCTGTGACTTATGTCATAGAGTGTTCTGCCTATGTTTTCCCCTAAGAGTTTGATAGTTTCTGGCCTTACATTTAGGTCTTTAATCCATTTTGAGCTTATTTTTGTGTATGGTTTTAGGGAGTGATCTAATTTCATCCTTTTACATGTACCTGTCCAGTTTTCCCAGCACCATTTATTGAAGAGGCTGTCTTTCTCCACTGTACATTCCTGCCTCCTTTATCAAAGATAAGGTGACCATATGTGCGTGAGTTTATCTCTGGTCTTTCCATCCTGTTCCATTGATCCATCTTTCTGTTTTTGTGCCAGTACCATACTGTCTTGATCACTGTAGCTTTGTAGTATAGTCTGAAGTCCGGGAGCCTGATTCCTCCAGTTCCTTTTTTTGCTCTCAAGATTGCTTTGACTCTTCGGGGTCTTTTGTTTTTCCATACAAATTGTGAAATTTTTTGTTCTAGTTCTGTGAAAAATGCCACTGGTAGTTTGATAGGGATTGCATTGAATCTGTACATTCCTTTGAGTAGTAGATTCATTTTCACAATGTTGATTCTTCCAATCCAGGAACATGGTATATTTCTCCATCTGTTTGTATCATCTTTAATTCCTTTCATCAGTGTCTTATAATTTTCTGCATACAGGTCTTTTGTCTCCTTAGGTAGGTTTATTCCTAGATATTTTATTCTTTTTGTTGCAATGGTAAATGGGAATGTTTTCTTGATTTCACTTTCAGAATTTTCATCATTAGTGTATAGGAATGCCAGAGATTTCTGTGCATTAATTTTGTATCCTGCTACTTTACCAAATTCATTGATTAGCTCTAGCAGTTTTCTGGTAACATTTTTAGGATTCTCTATGTATAGTATCATGTCATCTGCAAACAGTGACAGCTTTACTTGTTCTTTTTCGATTTGGATTCCTTTTATTTCCTTTTCTTCTCTGATTGCTGTGGCTAAAACTTCCAAAACTATGTTGAATAAGAGTGGTGAGAGTGGGCAACCTTGTCTTGTTCCTGATCTTAGTGGAAATGCTTTCAGTTTTTCACAATTGAGGATGATGTTGGCTGTGGGTTTGTCATATATGGCCTTTATTATGTTGAGGAAAGTTCCCTCTATGCCTACTTCCTGCAGGGTTTTTATCATAAATGGGTGTTGAATTTTGTTGAAAGCTTTCTCTGTATCTATTGAGATGATCATATGGTTTTTCTCCTTCAGTTTGTTAATATGGTGTATCACATTGATTGATTTGCATATACTGAAGAATCCTTGCATTTCTGGAGTAAACCCCACTTGATCATGGTGTATGATCTGTTTCCTGTGCTGTTGGATTCTGTTTGCCAGTATTTTGTTGAGGATTTTTGCATCTATTTTCATCAGTGATATTTCCCTATAGTATTCTTTCTTTGTGACATCCTGGTCTGGTTTTGTTATCAGGGTGATGGTGGCCTCGTAGAAGGAGTTTGGGAGTGTTCCTCCCTCTGATATATTTTGGAAGAGTTTGAGAAGCATAGGCATTAGGTCTTCTCCAAATGTTTGATAGAATTTGCCTGTGAAACCATCTGGTCCTGGGCTTTTGTTTGTTGGAAGATTTTTTATAACAGTTTCAATTTCATTGTTTGTGATTGGTCTGTTCATATTTTCTATTTCTTCCTGATTCAGTCTTTGGAGGTTGTGCATTTCTAAGAATTTGTCCATTTCTTCCAGATTGTCCATTTTATTGGCATAGAGTTGCTTGTAGTAATCTCTCATGATCTCTTTTATTTCTGCAGTGTCAGTTGTTACCTCTCCTTTTTCATTTCTAATTCTATTGATTTGTGTCTTCTCCCTTTTTTTTTGATGAGTCTGGCTAATGGTTTATCCATTTTGTTTATCTTTTCAAAGAACCATCTTTTAGTTTTATTGACCTTTGCTATCGGTTCCTTCATTTCTTTTTCATTTATTTCTGATCTGATTTTTACGATTTCTTTCTTCCTGCTAACTTTGGGTTTCTTTTTGTTTTGCTTCCTCTAATTGCTTTAGGTGCAAGGTTAGGTTGTTTATTCGATATGTTTCTTGTTTTGTAAGGTAGGCTTATATTGCTATAAACTTCCCTCTTAGAACTGCTTTTGCTGTATCCCATAGGTTTTGGTTGTTGTGTCTCAATTGTCGTTTGTTTCTAGGTATTTTTTTAATTTCCTGATTGATTTCTTCAGGGATCACTTCGTTATTAAGTAGTGTATTGTTTAGCCTCCATGTGTTTGTATTTTTTTTACAGATCTTTTCCTGTAATTCATATCTTGTCTCATAGCGTTGTGGTCAGAAAAGTTATTTGATACAACTTCGATTTTCTTAAATTTACCAAGGCTTGATTTGTGACCCAAGATATGATCTATCCTGGAGAATGTTCCATGAGCACTTGAGCAAAATGTGTATACTGTTGTTTTTGGATGGAATGTCCTATAAATATCAATTAAGTCCATCTTGCTTAATGTATCATTTAAAGTTTCTGTTTCCTTATTTATTTTCATTTTGGATGATCTTTTCATTGGTGAAAGTGAGGTGTTAAAGTCCCCTACTGTGAATGTGTTACTGTCAAGTTCCCATTTAATGGCTGTTAGTGTTTGCCTTATTTATTGAGGTCTTCCTATATTGGGAGCATAAATATTTACAATTGTTATATCTCCTTCTTGGAGCAATCCCTTAATCATTAAGTAGTGTCCTTCTTTGTCTCTTGTAATCATCTTTATTGTAAAGTCTATTTTGTCTGATATGAGTATTGCTACTCCAGCTTTCTTTTGGTTTCCATTTGCATGGAATAACGTTTTCCATTCCCTCACTTTTAGTCTGTATGTGTCCCTAGGTATGATGTGGGTTACTTGTAGACAGCATATATATAGCTCTTGTTTTTGTATCCCTTCAGCCAGTCTGTGTGTTTTGGTGGGAGCATTTAATCCATATTCATTTAAGGCAATTATCGATATGTATATTCCTATTCCCATTTTCTTAATTGTTTTGGGTTTGTTATTGTAGGTCTTTTCCTTCTCTTGTGTTTCTTGCCTAGAGAAGATTCTTTTGCATTTGTTGTAAAGCTGGTTTGGTGGTGCTGAACTCTCTTAGCTTTTGCTTGTCTCTAAAGTTTTTAATTTCTGCATCCAATCTGAATGAGATCCTTGCTGGGAAGAGTAATCTTGGTTGTAGGTTCTTCTCCTTCATCACTTTAAATATTTCCTGCCTGTCCCTCTGGCTTGCAGAGTTTCTGCTGAAAGAGTAGCTGTTAACCTTATGGGGATTCCCTTTTGTGTTATTGGTTGTTTTTCCCTTGCTTCTTTATTATGTTTTCTTTGTATTTAATTTTTGACAGTTTGATTAATATGTGTCCTGGCATGTTTCTCCTTGGATTTATCCTGTATGGGACTCTCTGTTCTTCCTGGAGTTGATTAGCTACTTCCTGTCCCATATTTGTGAAATTTTCAACTATAATCTCTTCAAATATTTTCTCATTCCCTTTATTTTTCTCTTCTTCTTCTGGAACCGCTATAGTTCGAATGTTGGTGCATTTAAAGTTGTCCTAGAAGTGTCTGATACTGTCCTCAATTCTTTTTATTACCTTTTCTTTATTCTGCTCTGCAGTAGTTATTTCCACTATTTTATCTTCCAGGAACTGATCCATTCTTCTGCCTCAGTTATTCTGCTACTGATCCCTTTTAGAGTATTTTTAATTTCTTTTATTGTGTTTTTCATCGTGGCTTGTGTCATCTTTAGTTCTCCTAGGCCTTTATTGAATGTTTCTTGTATTTTCTCTATTCTATATCCAAGATTTTGGATAATCTTTACTATTATTATTCTGAATTCTTTTTCAGTTAGACTGCCTATTTCCTCTTCTTTAGTTAAGTCTGGTGGGTTTTTATCTTACTCCTTCATTTGCTTTATGTTTCTCTGTCTTCTCATTTTGCTTATCTTACTGTGCTTCGGGTCTCCTTTTTGCATGCTGCTGGTTTGTAGTTCCCGTTGTTTTTGGTGTCAGTCCTCAGTGGCTAAAGTTGGTTCATTGGGATATGTAGGCTTCCTGGTGGATAGGACTAGTGCCTGTGTTCTGGTGGATGAGGCTGGGTCTTGTCTTTCTGGTGGGAAGGTCCACGTCTGGTGGTGTGTTTTGGGGTGTCTGTGAACTTATTATGATTTAAGTCAGCCTCTCTGCTAATGGATGGTGTTGTGTTCCTGTCTTGCTAGTTGTTTTGCATAGAGTGTGCAGCACTGTAGCTTGCTTTTCGTTGAGTGACGCTGGGTGTTCATGTTGAGATGGAGATATCTGGGAGATTTTCGCCATTTGATATTACATGGGGCTGGGTGGTCTCTTGTGGATCAGTGTCCTGAAGTTGGCTCTGCCACCTCAGAGGCTCAGCAGTGCCTCCTGGCTGCAGCACCAAGAGACTTTCATCCTCATGGCTCAGAATAAAAGGGAGAACTAGTAGAAATAAATAAAGAAAGAGGGTAAAATAGAATAAAGTAAGATATAATAAAATAAAGTTATTAAAATAAAAAGTAACTATTAAGAATTTATTTACATATTTTTTTTTGCCGTACACAGGCCTCTCACTGCTGTGGCCTCTCCCATTGTGGAACACAGGGTCTGGACGCACAGCCTCAGTGGCCATGGCTCACGGGCCCAGCCTCTCTGCAGCATGTGGAAGCTTCCTGGACCGGGGCACAAACCCACGTCCCCAGCATTGACAGGTGGACTGCCAACCACTGCACCACCAGGGAAGCCCTAGAAAAAAATTTTTTTTAAAAGGAAAAAGAAAACAAATGAAAACGGAGGGATAGAACCCTTGGACAAATGGTGAAAGCAAAGCTATACAGACAAAATCTCTCACAAAAGCATACACATACACTCTCACAAAAAGAGGAAAAGGGGAAAAAATAATAAATCTTTCTCTCAAAGTCCACCTCCTCAATTTGGGATGATTCGTTGTCTATTCATATATTCCACAGATGCAAGGTACATCAAGTTGATTGTGGAGCTTTAATACGCTGATTCTGAGGCTCCAGGGAGAGATTTCCCTTTCTCTTCTTTGTCTGCACAGCTCCCGGGGCTCAGCTTTTTATTAGGCCCTGCTGTACGTTTAGGTCACCGGAGGGCTTCTGTTCTTTGCTCCGACAGGACGGGGTTACAGGAGCCCCTGATTCGCGGGCTCTGGGTCACTGATGCTGGGGGGAGGGTGAGGCACGATGCGGGGCGTGTCTGCGGCGGCAGAAGCCAGCGTGTCTTTGCACCAGCCTTAGGTGTGCCGTGTGTCCTCCCGGGGAAGTTGTCCCTGGATCCCGGGCCCTGGCAGTAGCGGGCTGCACAGGCTCCCGGGAAGGGCGTTGGGCATAGTGATCTGTGCTCTCACACAGGCTTCTTAGTGGTGGCAGCAGCAGCCTTAGCGTCTCATGCCCGTCTCTGTGGTCCGTGCTTTTAGCTGCGGCTCGCACCCATCTCTGGAGCTCTTTTAAGTAGTGCTCTTAATCCCCTCTGCTTGCACAGCAGGAAACAAAGAGGGAAGAAAAAGTCTCTTGCCTCTTCAGCAGGTCCAGACTTTTCCCCAGACTCCCTCCCTGCTAACCGTGGTGCACTAAACCCCTGCAGGCTGTGCTCATGCTGCCAACCCCAGTCCTCTCCCTGCGCTCCGACCAAAGCCCGAGTCTCAGCTCACAGCCCCGCCTGCCTCGGAGGGTGAGCAGACAAGCCTCTCGGGCTGGTCAGTGCCGGTCGGCACCGATCCTCTGTGCGGGAATCTCTCTGCTTTGCCCTCCGCACTCCTGTTGCTGTGCTCTCCTCTGCGTCTCCGAAGCTTTCCCCCTCCGCCACCCGCAGTCTCTGCCCACGAAGGGTCTTCCTAGTGTGTGGAAACCTTTCCTCCTTCACAGCTCTCTCCCACCGGTGCAGGTCCCGTCCCTATCCTTTTGCCTCTGTTTATTCTTTTTTGTTTTGCCCTACCCAGGTACGTGGGGAGTTTCTTGCCTTTTGGGAAGTCTGAGGTCTTCTGCCAGCGTTCAGTAGGTGTTCTGTAGGAGTTGTTCCACGTGTAGATGTATTTCTGTTGTATCTTTTTTTCTTTTCCTTTGTGCTTGTCTAGTTTCATTCGCAGTGCACCCGGCTCTTCAGACCAGAGATCCTAGTGTGAAACTGCGGCACCCAGCACGTCAGCTTTCCAGGCCGTGTGCCTGCTTTCATGTTTTAAAATATGTTTTTTTTTCCTGCTGTTCTGATTGAGTGATTTCCATTATTCTTTCTTCCAGATCACGTATGCATTCTTGTGTATCACTTGGTCTGCTATTCATTCTTTCTTGTGTGTTTTTTATTTAAACTATTGATTAATTGTAGTTTGTCCTTTTTCATATTTTCTACTTCCTTTTAAAATGTTTACTGTGTACATCAATTATTTTCTCTAATTTAGTCATCCCTTTTATTTCCATTGTTTTGAATTATTTATTCAGTAAATTGTTTATTTCTGTTTTATTATTTATTTTTTCAGGGAATTACTCTTGCTCTTTCAGTTGAATGTAGTTCCTCTGCCTTTTCATTTTGTTTTACTTTCTCAAACCCTATGAATTTAGGTGGGACACTTACCTATTGTGGTCTCGAAGGGTTGTTCTTATGTAGAAGCTTCCCTATACAGTATGCATGTGTCCAATGCCTTTGGTAGAAATATTTGAAGTGGACGTATGTCACGTTTTTCCTCAGGGTGTGTTGGCAGATATCACCTTTGTATGGAGTGGACTTGGAGATGGATGGACTAGAGCTGGCAATGTGTGTGAGGAAGAACTTCCTCTCTGCTCAGTGGCCATCACTACCTTATTGGGGATGGGGACTGATCCCAAGTTGCTGGAGCAGAAGCCCTGTGGGTCTACCTGATCTGGCTGTTTCCTTTACATGTGTGTTTTTTTCTCTCCCCACACAAGGACTTTTGTTCCAGAGTAGGTGATTGCAAGAGCAAGTGGCATCCATAGAGTTCTTATGTGCTACCTCTACAGCTGGTTCTGTTCAGATGCAGCCAGGGGTGCAAGGCCCCTTTGTCCCTCAGAGCTGATCACTGCCCTCAGCCTCCACCACCCCTACCCTGTTGTGGAACAGATCTGCAGTTCTGGCTTGAGCTCATGTGGAACTTTTTTTGTGTATCAGGAGGTGAGCTGTGATAGAACAATCACCATCATAGATCTGGTGGCTTCTGAGGAGCTGCTTAAGGGAGTGTCAACAGTGGTTGCCACTGCACCACTCAGGTTCCACCCTGGAACCAGGATTCCTCTGTTTCCTAAGGTCTAGTCTTTTCCCTAATCATGGGTGCCCCATGTACACTGTTGTGCTCTTGCATGAAGTGAGTAGAGCGGGGTGTTTGCTGTGCTCAGGCTGGGGTTTAACACAAGGCATTCATGGGAAACCCAGAAACTTGATTACACCTCTCTCCACCCTGCTTTGGGGGCAAGTCCCCTTTGTCTTCCATAGTTGATCACTGTCCCCAGGCTCAACCTCTCCTGCCCAGTTGTGGAACCACTCCACAATGTAGGCAGTGCCTACATGACCTTTCTGCATATATCAGGAATGAGCCATGGTGGAGTTGCAATCGTCCGAGGTCTGGGCTGCTTCTGTGTTACTGCTTGAATATGGACCAACAATGGCACATGACACCCCACCAGGGCTCCACTCCGGGATTGGGTCACTTCTACATCCCATTGTTGTCTTCTTCCTTGTCATGGCTGACTTATAACCAGTGCCACACTGTGTCATGGAGTGTGGGGGCTGAAACACTTGCTGGGTTTTGGCTGGGATGTACGGCTTGGTGGTCATAGGAAACCCAGCAGCTTCCCTGCCTCAGAAGCTAGCCAGTGCTGGAACACTGCTGTTGAGTGGAGTCCAGGCTTCACATTACACTTCTTTTAGTCACAGAGATGCTCCAACCAACTATGGATGCTTGTTTCCCCCATGAAAGACCTCAGGACAGGGTCACCCAATCTGTGGCTTGAACCACTCACTCACCAGGGGAGGTGTCCAGCTGTGTAATCTCCTTTTTCTTATGAATCCTCTCCCAAGGGCTCAGGTCTCAACTCAATAAGTTTTCTTCCCTTCCTACCCGATAATGTGTGTATCTTTCTTACAGACATGGTTGTAACAGGAGTCCTTCTTCCAGTTTCCAGTTAGTTTTCAGTGAGTATTCTTCCACATGTAGATGTATTCTTCATGTGTTCATGGTGGGGTGGAAGGTGAGCTCCATGTCCACTTACTCCACCATCTTGATTCCTCCCTCCCTTCTCTATTGTTCTCTTCCTCTTTTAGTCTCTTCCATTGTGGTTTAATGATTTTCTTTATTGGTATGTTTGGGTTTCTTCTGCTCTAGTATTTGTGTATCTACAGCTGGGTTTGATGTACGTTTACCATCATGTTCACATGTGTTGACTTAAAAGTATATCTACTTGTTTTAAACTGATAGTCAGATACATTCTAAAAGATCTACATTTTTACACCTTACTCAAAATGAAAATAAATAAGGAAACACAAGAATTAAATGATACATTAAACAAGATGGACTTAATTGATATTTATAGGACATTCCATGCAAAAACAACAGAATACACATTTTTCTCAAGTGCTCTTAGAACATACTCCAGGATAGATATCTTGGGTCACAAATCAAGCCTTGGTAAATTTAATAAAATTGAAATTGTATCAAGTATCTTTTCTGACCACAATGCTATGAGACTAAATATCAATTACAGGAAAAGATCTGTAAAAAATACAAACACATGGAGGCTAAACAATACACTACTTAATAACGAAGTGATCCCTGAAGAAATCAAAGAGGAAATCAAAAAATACCTAGAAACAAATGACAATGGAGATACAAAGACCCAAAATCTATGGGATGCAGCAAAAGCAGTTCTAAGAGGGAAGTTTAGAGCAATAAAATCTTACCTTAAGAAACAGGAAACTTCTCGAATAAAGAACCTAACCTTGCACCTAAAGCAATTAGAGAAAGAACAAAAACCCCCAAAGTAAGCAAAAGGAAAGAAATCATAAAGATCAGATCAGAAATAAATGAAAAAGAAATGAAGGAAACGATAGGAAAGATCAATAAAACTAAAAGTTGTTTCTTTGAGAAGATAAAAAAAAATGATAAACCATCAGCCAGACTCATCAGGAAAAAAAAGGAGAAGACTCAAATCAATAGAATTAGAAATGAAAAAGGAGAAGTAACAACTGACACTGCAGAAATACAAAAGATCATGAGAGATTACGACAAGCAACTGTATGCCAATGAAATGGACAACCTGGAAGAAATGGACAATTTATTAGGAATGCACAAGCTGCCAAGACTGAATCAAGAAGAAATAGAAAATATGAACAGACCAATCACAAGCACTGAAATTAAAACTGTGATTAAAAATTGTCCAGCAAACAAAAGCCCAGAACCAGTTGGCTTCACAGGCGAATTCTATCAAATATTTAGAGAAGAGCTAACACCTATCCACTCAAACTCTTCCAAAATATAGCAGAGGGAGGAATACTCCCAAACTCATTCTATGAGGCCACCATCACCCTCATACCGAAACCAGACAAGTATGTCACAAAGAAAGAAAACTACAGGCCAATATCACTGATGAACATAGATGCAAAAATCCTCAACAAAATACTAGCAAACAGAGTCCAACAGCACATTAAAAGGATCATACACCATGGTCAAGTGGGGTTTATTCCAGGAATGCAAGGATTCTTCAGTATACGGAAATCAATCAACGTGATACACCATATTAACAAATTGAAGGAGAAAACCATATGATCATCTCAATAGATACAGAGAAAGTTTTTGACAAAATTCAACACCAATTTATGATAAAAACCCTACAGAAAGTAGGCATAGAGGGAACTTTCCTCAACATAATAAAGGCCATATATGACAAACACACAGCCAACTCGTCCTCAAGAGTGAAACAGTGAAAGCATTTCCACTAAGATCAGGAACAAGAAACTGTTGCCCACTCTCACCACTCTTATTCAACATGGTTTTGGACAATTTTGTCACAGCAATCATAGAAGAAAAGGAAATAAAAGGAATCCAAATTGGAAAAGGAGAATTAAAGCTGTCAGTGTTTGCAGATGACATGACACTATACATAGAGAATCCTAAGGATGCTACCAGAAAACTACTAGAGCTAATCAATGAATTTGGTAAAGTAGCAGGATATAAAATTAATGCACAGAAATCTCTGGCATTGTTATACACTAATGATGAAAAATCTGAAAGTGAAATTAAGAAAACACTCCCATTAACCATTGCAATGAAAAGAATAAAATATCAGGAATAAATCTAACTAAGGAGACAAAAGACCTGTATGCAGAAAATTATAAGACACAGATGAAATTAATTAAAGATGAGAGAAATAGATGGAGAGACATACCATGTTTTTGGATTGGAAGAATCAGCACTGTGAAAATGACTCTACTACCCAAAGGAATGTACAGATTCAATGCAATCCCTATCAAACTACCACTGGCATTTTTCGCAGAACTAGAACAAAAAATTTCACAATTTGTATGGAAACATGAAAGACCCCGAATAGCCAAAGCAATCTTGAGAATGAAAGATGGAGCTGGAGGAATCAGGCTCCCTGACTTCAGACTATACTACAAAGCTACAGTGATCAGGACAGTATGGTACTGTGACAGAAATACAAATATCGATCAATGGAGCAGGATCAAAAGCCCAGAGATAAACCCACACACATATGGTCACCTTATCTTTGATAAAGGAGGCAGGATTATACAGTGGAGAAAGGACAGCCTCTTCAATAAGTGGTGTTGGGAAAAGTGGACAGGTACATGTAAAAGTATGAGATTAGAACACTGCGTAACACCATACACAAAAATAAGCTCAAAATGGATTAAACACCTAAATATAAGGCCAGAAACTATCAAACTCTTAGAGGAAAACATAGGCAGAACACTCTATGACATAAATCACAGCAAGATCCTTTTTGACTCATCCCCCAGAGAAATGGAAATAAAAACAAAAATAAAGAAATGGGACCCAATGAAACTTCAAAACTTTTGCACACCAAAGGAAACCATAAAAAAGACCAAAAGACAACCCTCAGAATGGGAGAAAATATTTGCTAGTGGAGGAACTGACAAAGGATTAATCTCCAAAATTTACAAGCAGCTCATGCAGCTCAATATCAAAAAAAAAAGCACAATCCAAAAATGGGCAGAAGACCTAAATAGACATTTCTCCAAAGAAGATATACAGACTGCCAACAAACACATGAAAGAATGCTCAACATCATTAATTATTAGAGAAATGCAAATAAAAACTACAATGAGATATCATCTCACCCAGGTCTGAATGAGCATCATCAAAAAATCTGGAAACAATAAATGCTGGAGAGGGTGTGGACAAAGGGAACACTCTTGCACTGCTGCTGGGAATGTGAATGGGTTCAGCCACTATGGAGAATAGTATGGGGTTCCTTAAAAAACTACAAATAAAACTATCATACCACCCACTAATCCCACTACTGGGCATATACCCTGGGAAAACCATAATTTAAAAAGAGTCATGTACCAAAATGTTCGTTGCAGCTCTATTCACAATAGCCCAGAGATGGAATCAACCTAAGTGCCCATCATCAGATGAATGGATAAAGAAGATGTGGCACATATATACAATGGAATATTACTCAGCCATAAAAAGAAACGAAATTGAGCTATTTATAATGAGGTGGATAGACCTAGAGTGTGTCATACAGAGTGAAGTAAGTCAGAAAGAGAAAGACAAATACTGTATGCTAACACATATATATGGAGTTTAAGAAAAAAAATGTCTTGAAGAACCTAGGGGTAAGACAGGAATCAAGACACAAACCTACTAGAGAACGGACTTGAGGATATGGGGAGGGGGAAGGGTGAGCTGTGACAAAGCGAGAGAGAGGCATGGACATATATGCACTACCAAGCATAAGGTAGATAGCTATTGGGAAGCAGCCGCATAGCACAGGGAGATCAGCTCAGTGCTTTGTGACCGCCTGGAGGGGTGGGATAGGGAGGGTGGGAGGGAGGGAGACGCAAGAGGGAAGAGTTATGGGAACATATGTATATGTATAACTGATTCACTTTGTTTTAAAGCAGAAACTAACACACCATTGTAAAGCAATTATATCCCAATAAAGATGTTAAAAAAAATAAGGAAATGAAATTGAGTTTTTTGTAGTCAGGTGGATGGACGTAGAGTCTGTCATACAGAGTGAAGTAAGTCAGAAAGAGAAAGAGTAATACCATATGCTAACACATATATATGGAATCTAAGAAAAGAAATGTCATGAAGAACCTTGGGTTAAGACATGAATAAAGATACAGACCTTCTAGAGAATGGATTTGAGGATATCAGGAGGGGGAAGGGTAAGCTATGATAAAGTGAGAGAGTGGCATAGACATATATACACTACCTAATGTAAAGTAGATAGTTAGTGGGAAGCCGCCTCATAGCACAGGGAGATCAGCTAGGTGTTTTGTGACCACCTAGAGGTGTGGGATTGTGCTGGTGGGAGGGAGGGAGACGGAAGAGGGAAGAGGTATGGGAACATATGTATATGTATAACTGATTCCCTTTGTTATAAAGCAGAAACTAACACATCATTGTAAAGCATTTATATTCCAATAAAGATGTAAAAAAAATAAAAAAATAAATAATCAGCATCCTGAAACAAATATATATATATATATATATATATATATATATATATATATACAGAGAGAGAGAGAGAGAGAGAGAGAGAGAGAGAGAGATAGACTGTTATGCAAAAACCTCAAGGGAAGCACAAATCGAACACGTATAATGGCAGGGACATTCAAGATAATGGAGGAGTAAGACGTGGAAGTCACCTTCCTCCCCACAATACATCAAAAATACATCTACATGTGTAACAACTCCTACAGAACACCTACTGAATGCTGCTAGAACTCAGAATTCCCAAAAGGCAAGCAAGTCCCTACAAACTTGTCTGTATGTCTGACAGGGTCTCAGTGCACTGGCCTGGTGTCAGATCTGAGCCTCTTAGGAGGGAGAACCGAGTTCAGGATATTGGACCAACAGAAACCTACTGGCCCCACGTAATATCAGTTGGCAACAGCTCTCCCAGAGATTTCCATCTCAATGCTTAGAGCCAGCTCCACCCAACGGATAGCAAGCTCCAGTGCTGGACAGCCCATGCCAAACAACTAGCAAGACAGGAACACAACTCCACCCATTAGCAGAAAGGCTGCCTAAAATAATACTAAGTTCACTGACATGACAAACATACCACCAGACAGGGCCCTGCTCACCAGAAAGCCGATATCCAGCCACACTCCCCAGAACAAAGGCACCAGTCCCCTCCACCAGGAAGCCTAAACAAGCTACTGAACCAACAATAACAACTGGGGGCAGACAACAAAAAGAAGGAGAACTACAAACCTGAAGCCTGTGAAAAGGAGATCTCAAACACAGTAAGTTAAAGAAAATGAGAAGACAAACACACAGCAGATGAAGGAGTAAGGTAAAACCACACCAGATGAAACAGATTAAGGGGAAGTAGGTAGCATAAATGAAAAAGAATTCAGAGTAAGGATAATCAAAAATCTTGGAAATAGAATGGAGAAAATACAAGAAACGTTTAACAAGGACATAGAAGAACTAAAAAGCAAACAAACAATGATGAACAACACAATAAATGAAATTAAAAATTCTCTAGAAGGAATCAATAGCAGAATAACTGAGGCAGAAGAATGGATAAGTGACCTGGAAGATAAAGTAGTGCAAATAACTACCACAGAGCAGAATAAAGAAAAAAGAATGAAAAGAACTGAGGACAGTCTCAGAGACCTCTGGGACAACATTAAAAACACCAACATTCGAATTATAGGGGTCCCAGAAGAAGAAGAGGAAAAGAAAGGGACTGAGAAAATATTTCAAGACATTATAGTTGAAAACGTCACTAAGATGGGAAAGGAAGTAGCAAACAAGTCCATGAAGCACAGTGAGTCGCATACAGGAAAAATCTAAGGAGAAATACGCCAAGGCACAAGTATGATAGTATTAATCAAACTATCAAAAATTAAATACAAAGAAAAAAAATTAAAAACAGCAAGGGAAAATCACGAAGTAACATACAAGGGAGTCCCCATAACGTTAACAGCGGATCCTTCAGCAGAAACTCTGCAAAACACAAGGGAGTGGCAGGACATATTTAGAGTAATGAAAGGGAACAATATACAACCAAGATTACTCTACCCAGCAAGGATCTCATTCAGATTTGATGGAGAAATTTAAATCTATACAGAAAGAAAAAGTTAAGAGAAATCAGCACCACCAAACCAGCTTTAAAACAAATGCTAAAGCAATTTCTGTAGGCAGGAAACACAAGAGATGAAAAAGACCTACAATAACAAACCCAAAACAATTAAGAAAATGGTAATAGGAACATACATATCGATTATTACCTTAAATGTAAACGGATTAAATGCACCAACCAAAAGACACAAACTGGCTGAATGGATACAAAAACAAGACACGCATATATGCTGTCAACAAGAGACCCATTTCAGACCTAGGGACACACACAGACTGAAAGTAAGGGAATGAAAAAAGATATTCCATGCAAATGGAAACCAAAAGAAAGCTGTAGAAGCAATTCTTATATCAGAAAAAATAAACTTTAAAGTAAAGACTATTACAAGAGACAAAGAAGAACACTACATAACGATCAAGGGATCAATCCAAGAAGAAGATATAACTATTGTAAATATTTATGCAGCCAACAGAGGAGCACCTCAATACATAAGGCAAGTGCTGACAGCTATTAAAGGGGTAATAGACACTAACACAATCATAGTATGGGACTTTAACACCCCACTTTCACCAATGGACAGAACATCTGAAATGAAAATAAAAAAGGAAACACAAGCTTTAAATGATACATTACACAAGATGTACTTAATTGATATGTATAGGACATTCAATCAAAAAACAACAGAATACAGTTTCTTCTCAAGTGCCCATGAAACATTCTCCAGGATATATCATATCTTGGGTCACAAGTCAAGCCTTGGTAAACTTAAGAAAATGGAAATCCTATCAAGTATCTTTCCTGACCACAACACTATGAGACTATGATATCAATTACAGGAAAAACAAATGTGAAAAATACAAACAAATGGAGGCTAAAAAATACGCTACTAAATAACCAGGAGATCACAGAAGAAATCAAAGAGGAAATCAAAAAATACCTAGAAACAAGTGACAATGTAAACATGACAACCCCAAACCTATGAGATGTAGCAAAAACAGTTCCAAGAGGGAAGTTTATAGCAAGACAATCCTACCTGAAGAAACGAGAAACATCTCAAATAAACAACCTAACCTTGCACCTAACACAATTAGAGAAAGAACAAAAAGAACCACAGTTAGCAGAAGGAAACAAATCATAAAGATCAGATCAGAAATAAATCAAAAAGAAATGAAGGAAACAATTGCAGAGATCAATAAATCTAAAAGCTGGTTCTTTGAGAAGATAAATAAAATGGATAAACCGTTAGCCAGACTAATGAAGGAAAAAAGAGAGAAAGCTCAAATTAACAGAGTTAAAAATGAAGGAGAAGTAACAACTGACACTGCAGAAATGCAAAGGATCATGAGAGGTTACTACAAGCAATTATATGCCAAAAAAATGGACAAACTGGAAAAATTCTTAGGAAAGCATAAACTTCCGAGACTGAACCAGGAAGAAATAGAAAATATAAGCAGACCAATCCCAAGCACTGAAATTGAGATTTTGATTAAAAGTCTTCCAACATGCAAAAGCCTTGATTAAATGTCTTCCAACAAGCAAAAGCCTAGGATCACATAGATTCACAGGCAAATTCTATCAAGTATTTAGAGAAGAGCTAACACCTCTCCTTCTCAAACTCTTCCAAAGTATAGCAGAGGGAGAAACACTCCCAAACTCATTCTGTGAGGCCACCATCACTCTGATACGAAAGGCAGACAAAGTTGTGACAAAGAAAGGAAACTACAGACCAATATCACTGATGAACATAGAGGCAAAAATCCTCACAAAATACTAGCAAACAGAATCCAGCAGCACTTTAACAGGATCATACAACATGATCAAGTGGGATTTATCTGAGGAATGCAAGGATTCTTCAATATATGCAAATGAAACAGTGTGATACACCATATTAAAACGAAGTATAAAAAGCATATGATAAGCAAAATAGAGGCAGAAAAAGCTTTTGACAAATTTCAACACCCAGTTATGATAAAAACTCTCTAGACATTAGGCATAGAGGGAACTTACCTCAACATAATTAAAGCCATTTATGAAAAATCCACAGCCAACATCATTCTCAATGGAGAAAAACTGAAACCATTTTCTCTAAGATCAGGAACAAGACAAGGTTACCCATATTCACCACTATTATTCAACATAGTTTTGGAAGTTTTCACCTCAGCAAACAGAGAAGAAAAAGAAATAAAAGGAACCCAAATCAGAAAAGAGGAAGAAAAGCTGTCACTGTTTGCAGATGACATGATACTATACAGAGTATTGCAAAGATGCTACCAGAAAACTACTAGAGCTAATCAGTGAAACTGGTAAAGTAGCAGTATACAAAATTAATGCACTGAAATCTCTGGCATTCCTATACCCTAATGATGAAAAGTCTGAAAGAGAAATTAAGGAAACACTCCCGTTTACCATTTCAGCGAAAGGAATAAAATTCGTAGGAATAAACCTACCTAAGGAGACAAAAGACGTGGATGCAGAAAACAATAAGACACTGATGAAAGACATAAAGACAATATAAACAGATGGAGAGATAAACCATATTGTTGGATTGGAAGAATCAACTCTGTGAAAATGACTATACTATCCAAAGCAATCTACAGATTCAATGCAATCCCTATAGAATTACCACTGGCATTTTTCACAGAACTAGAAAAAAATTTTCACAATTTGTATGGAAACACAAAAGACCCTGAAGAGTCAGAGAATCTTGAGAAAGTCAAATGGAGTTGGAGGAATCAGGCTCCTGGTCTTCAGTCTATACTACAAAGTTACAGTAACCAAGGCAGTATGCTACTGGCACAAAAACAGAAATATAGGTCAATGGAACAGGATAGAAATCTCAGAGGTAATTTCATGCACGTATGGTCACCTTATATTTCATAAAAGAGGCAAGAATATACAATGGAGAAAAGACAGCCTCTTTAATAAGTGGTTCTGGGAAACTGGACAGTTTCATGTAAAGGAATGAAATTAGAACACTTCCTAGCACCATACACAAAAATAAACTCGAAATGTATTGAAGGCCTAAATGTAAGGCCAGACACTATAAAACTCTTACAGAAAATCAGAGGCAGAATGCTTTTTGATGTAAATCACAGTAAGATCATTTTTGACCCACCTCCTAGAGAAATGGAAATAAAACAAAAATAAACAAATGGGACCTAATGAAACTTCAAAACTTTTGCACACCAAAGGAAATCATAAACAAGACCAAAAGACAACCCTCAGAATGGGAGAAAATATTTGCAAATGAAGCAACTGACAAAGGATTAATCTCCAAAATTTACAAGCAGCTCATGCAGCTCAATATCAACAAAACAAACAACCCAATCCAAACATGGGCAGAAGACCGAAATAGATATTTCTCCAAAGAAGATATACAGATTTGCAACAAATACATGAAAGAATGCTCAAGATCATTAATCATGAGAGCAATGCAAATCAAAACTACAGTGAGATATCATCTCACACCAGTCAGAATGGCCATCCTCAAAAAATCTGGAAACAATAAATGCTGGAGAGGTTGTGGAGAAAGGGGAACCCTCTTGCACTGTTGGTGGGAATGTGAATTGGTACAGCCACTATGGAGAACAGTATGGAGGTTCCTTAAAAAACTAAAAATAGAACTACCATACAACCCAGCAATCCCACTACTGGGCATATACCCTGAGAAAACCATAATTCAAAAAGAGTCATGTACCAAAATGTTCATTGCAGCTCTATTTACAATAGCCAGGACATGGAAGAAACCTAAATGTCCTTCAACAGATAAATGGATAAAGATGATGTGGCACATATATACAATGGGATATTACTCAGCCAAAAAGGAAACAAATTGAGTCATTTGTAGTGAGGTGGATGGACCTAGAGTCTGTCATACAGAGTGAAGTAAGTCAGAAAGAGAAAAACAAATACCATATGTTGACACATATATATGGAATCTAAAAAAAAACCCAACAACAATGGTTCTGAAGTACCTAGGGTTTGGGCAGGAATAAAGACACAGACATAGATAATAGACTTGAGGACATGGGGAGGGGGAAGGGTAAGCTGGGACGTAGTGAGAGAGTGACATGGATATATATACACTACCAAATGTAAAGTAGGTAGCTAGTAGGAAGCAGCTACATAGCACTGGGAGATCAGACAGTTGCTTAGAGACCATCTAGAGTGGTGGGATAAGGAAAGTGTGAAGGAGACTCAAGAGGGAGGTTATAAGTGGATATATGTATCCATATAGCTGATTCATTTTGTTATACAGCAGAAACTAACACAACATTGCAAAGCAATTATACTTCATTAAAGATGTTTAAAAAATCAAAACAAATCTGTAATAGATATGTACATAATAAAGAAAAGGAATACCAACATAACACTAAACATAGTCATCAAATCACAAGAGAAGAGAACAAAAGAGAAAAGGAAAAAAAAACCAAAAAAAATCTAGAAAAGTTAATAAAATGGAAATAAGAATATATATATTATACATATTTTAAAAATATACATATTAATTACCTTATATATAAATGGATTAAATGCTCCCACTGAAAGTCATAGACTGGATGAATGGGTACAAATCCACAATCCATATATATTATTTCTCCAGCAGACCCACTTCTAATGTAGATACACATACAGACTGAAAGTTAAGGGATGGAATAATGTATTCCATGCAAATGAAAATCAAAAGAAAGCTGGAGTAGCAATATTCATATCACACAAAATAGACTTTAAAATGCAGACTGTTGCAAGAGACAAAGATGGATACTACATAATGATCAAGGGATCAACTCAAGAAGAAGATATAACAATTGTTAATATATATGCACCCAACATAGGAATACCTCAATATATAAGGCAAATATTAACAGACATAAAAGAAGAAATTGACAGTAACACAATAATAGTGGGAGACCTTGACACCCTGCTTACATCAATGGACAGATCATCTAGACAGAAATCAATAAGGAAACACAAGACAGAAATCAATAAGGAAACACAGGACTTTAATGACATATTAGACCGGAAGGATTTGATTGATGTTTATAGAGCATTCCATCCAAAAACAGCATACACACGTTCTTTTCAAGGGTACATGGATCATTCTTCAGGATAGATCACAGTCTGGGAGACAAAGCAAGCTTCAGTAAATTTAAGAAAATGTGAAATCATATCAGGCATGTTTTCCATCCACAACACTACGAGATTAAAAATCAAATAGAAGAAAAATACTGCAAAAAACACAAACACACGGAGGCCAAACAATATGCTACTAAATGACCAATGGATAACTGAAGTAATCACAGAGCAAATACAAAATATCTACAGACAAATGAAAACAAAAAACACGATGATCCTAAACCTATGGGAGACACAAAAGTAGTTCTATGAGGGAAGTTTATCATGATACAAGCTTACATCAGGAAACAAGAAAAATCTCAAGTAAACAACCTAAGTTTACACCTAAAGCAAGTAGAGAAAGAACAAACAAAACCAAACATTACTAGAAGGAAAGAAATCATAAAGATCAGAGCAGTAATAAATGAAATAGAGACTAAGAAAACAATAGAAAAGATAAATGAGGGCTTCCCTGGTGGCACAGTGGTTGAGAGTCCGCCTGCTGATACAGGGGACACGGGTTCATGCCCCGGTCCGGAAGGATCCCACAGGCCGTGGAGCAGCTGGGCCCATGAGCCATGGCCGCTGAGCCTGTGCGTCCGGAGCCTGTGCTCCGCAACGGGAGAGGCCACAACAGTGAGAGGCCTGTGTACCGCAAAAAAAAAAAAAAAAAAAAAAAAGATAAATGAAACTAAAATCTGGTTCTTTGAAACGATAAACAAAATTGATAAACCTTTAGCCATACGCATCAAGAAAACAATGGAAGGGGCCCCGATCTATAAAATTAGAATAAAAAATGAGTTACAATGAACACCACAGAAATAAAAAGGATCATAAGAGACTACTACAAGAAACTATATGCCAATAAAATGGACAACCTAGAAGAAATGGGTAAATTCTTAGAAAAGTGCAATCTTCCATGACAGAAGCAGGAAAAAAAGAAAATATAAACAGATCAATTAGAAGTACTGAAATTAAATCTGTGATTTAAAAAATGCCAGCAAACAAAAGTACAGGACTCGAAGACTTCATAGGCAAATTCTACCAAACCTTTAGAAAAGAGTTAACACCTATTCTTTTTTGTTTTTTACTCAATAAATGATTTTATTATTGTGCTGTATGTAAACTATAAGCTTGTGTCTTATTCACTCAGAACAGCTTTAGTACCTGGTTTGTGCAGAAAATGTAATATATGCTCAAAAAAACCCCACTTGCTGAATGAATGGATGGTTAGAAGAAATGTGTTATTCCACCACCTTTTCCCTCATTTTTAAAGGGGTTTAATTCTATTTCAAAACAGAATTGAGTCTTTCTTTGAACTAAGTTGTCTATCAAAAGCTTCATATATATCCACTCATTTAATTTTCATAACTACTCTAAGACGTGGTTGTCATTATTATTTTATAGGTAAGAAAATGATGTCATAGCCATAGCAATAATAAAGAGCAGAACTCTGACTCAAATTCAGGACTGGCTTACTCCAAAGGTGTTCAATATTTGTCACTAGAAAAATAAACCTTTCCTCAGGTTGTATCCTGAAGAGAAGGATGGATGCATATGTGGGTGGCAAATCATGCCTGTATGGGTGGCATTTTAAAGCTTCTCCTGGGTGTCTGTGTAGCTGAGGGTAGTTATGAAGTGGTCTGTGGCTCATTATTGGACTCATTTCCTCATGGATTTAGACTGTGAGTCTTTGAGATGATGTTTATTCACGGCATAGGTTTGGGTGTACATGTATATGTATATACCTGCTGGATACCTGGCTTGTAAGCAAGCCCATCTGTAGCTCACGTTGATGGAGCAGCTGCACACAGAACTTTTAGAGAAGGACTGGAAAAGCCTAAATGCACTTCTCAATAGGAGCTTGTTTGCAGGATCATCTATCTAATCATAGATTCCAGGAGTTCCAGGTCATGATGAAAAGCAGTGACCCTGTGGCCATGGCAGGCTGGGTGCAGTGCCAGGGCTGAGATTCAGAGAATAACTGGGTGTTGGTCAACCTAGGAGCAAATAAGACACGCTTTGCTCTAAACATACTGGGGATGTATATTAGGAGCATGCTAGAGGGTAAGGGGCTGATTAGTATTTTATTGACACTAAAAGTAATTTCAAACCTGTCTTTAGCATTCATACAGCTAGGATTGGAAAGACAAATTGTTACTGTTTGGGAATGACTGGGAGGCTCATCCCCCAGAATCCTTCGATTAATGAACCAAGACAATCATATACCAGCCGCCCTGCCTTCTTCCATCTTCCTGTGAGATCAACCCAGTCTATCCAGTGTTGTTTGGCTGGTGGATGGCTTTGTCTATGAGTAAGGACACTTTTATGAAAATCAGGTTAGAAAATGTTTTCAGTGATTATAATGAGCTAACTGGAGATAGAGCAAAAAGGGAGTTCAGAGAAAGAGGTGTGAGAAGACACCCAGACTGGGGGAAGACGGTAGGCAAGGTCCCTACTGTGAATACTGAGACCTACAGTGATTGGTGAGGAGAGCAGCTGGGTTAGGTCAGGGATAAATGAGTCTGCTAGTGGGATAATCCATAGCCTGGAACTTGAATGTAGGGATTGCTGAGGGCATGCTGGTATCAAATCCTCAACTCTAGCAACAATTACTGATTTCTTTATAAACTTCCTGCCCCCAAAACACACCCTGGTGCTGGGTGACAGCCAGGAGGGGACAAAGCCTATGGATGGAAGACGGATGCTCTAAATATAGCCAATATTGGCAACATCGTAAGGTAAAAAAATAACAAAAATAAACACCACCTCTCTCAAAGAAGACGGCCAGGGTTAAATAATAGCATACCTAATAGCTAACTGAATAAGGAAAAGTGTACTTCATCTTCCCAGTCCATATTTCAAAATGTTCTTTTGCAATTAGTATCTGTGAGAGATAAGTTATCTCAACCTTCTAAATAAACTATCAATTATTAACTGAAACATGGATCCCAGTACTTTATGAGTTACTGTAGTAGTGGTGTCTCTGCAGGTTGACTTTTCCTTCTGCTGACACAAATAACTCCCACATCTTTCTGTTGTCCAGGGAAATCTTACTTCTTCAAATTCTGCCCTACATAACTGGTGTACACATCATGTACCATACTTACCTGATTTTGTCAGATTTCAATATAAGATGTCAATGATTAGTGAGTCCTGTGGAAAAATGGGGTTGTTCCAAGCGTGGAGCCCACAGCACACAAACACTGTTCTTCACCTTGTAAAATGGTTGGCTATACTGGTTTCAGGTTTTGCTTCAATGATAGTTTACATTGCTGGACTTTTCCAACTTTAGAGGGGGGGAAATAGGGTGCATATGCAGAACCAGCATATCTACAGTCTTCACATAGACAAGGATCCAAAAGTGAGGGCCTTCGTGTGTAGGACAGGGTAACCTAAACAGAAACATGGAACCAGGATAGCCAAAAGTTTTGCAATGTGAAGAACAGTCCCATTTTTCCTCAGGATTCACCAATCACTGAAATGTGATAGAAACAGGTAAGTGTGGTTATACGAAAACTTTAATTGGCAATTATACTGTTTCAAGACAGCAACATAAACTGAAACTTAAATTACTGGTAGTTTACTGGATTTGTCAAATCAGTCATTTCCTTAAAAGTTGAAATGAAAAGGAGACTTCCTTTGCCTTGTCAATATAACTATGCTACACTGAGTGTAGTAAAAAGCGCAGAGAATGAAGCATAAACATGTTTATGCCAAAACTGAAGTCTGACATTCTCTTCATTAGAATTCATCTTTTCTTTGTTCTTCAGGATCAGTTAGGTAGGTTCATGGTTTGATTGTTAAGGTGAAGGGGGATTGAAAGAGATGTACTTTCTCAATCTTCACTTGAAAGTCAACTTAGTGTAATGATACTTGATAGATTTTGGTTTTGGTTCAGGGATTTTTGTTTCTCAAAACCAATCCATGGGGGAGAAAATGAAGTACAACTTTCTTTATGCAAGAACTTCTGATTGCACCATTCACTTTCAAAATTCCAGAGACTCAGGATCAAGAAGGAACAAGGTATATGACAGGTCAATTTTGCACTCTGAGAATTTGCTGTCCTCTTCGTCAGTGGAAATGTGACTTGAAAAAACTGTACAGTGCCCCACTTTCAAATTCCTTATCTTTTTTGAGCCACTTCTTTCTGTTTATATAACTTCAGGATTGGAATGCATTTGGCTAATTAAGGAAAGGGGAAAAGTGACTGATGGAAATATAGAGACTACCAGTATGGCTGGATTTAAAATTTTACTCTGTACTAATCCTTGACTCACCATTGTACTGCATCAGAGAGTTGACTGGAGTAATCCTTTGGTAGTTATTAGATGGCTGGAAAAGACCGACATCCTCTGGGCATGTTTAGTACTACAACTGCTTCTCCCCCAAGGTGCCCCAGTTTGTACACTTCCTAGGGACTACCCTGGATACAGGGTAAGGTGTGTATGCTATGTGTAGATTTTATTTTAGTTTTTGGAATATTTAAATTGCAGTATAGTTGATGTACAAATTTTCAGGTGTACATCAAGTGATTCAGCTATATATATATATATATATATATATATATATATATACTTTCTCCGATTCTTTTCCATTAAATGTTACAACAAGATATTGAATATAGTTCCCTGTGCTATACAGTAGGTCCTTGTTATTTCTTTTATATATAGTAGTCTGTATCTGCTAATCCCAAATTCCTATTTTATCCCCCCCATTTCTCCTTTGGTAAACATTGAGTGTTTTCTAAGTATGTGAGTTTGTGTTTTGTAAATAAGTTCATTTGTATCATCTTTTTAGATTCCACATATAAGTGATATCATATGATACTTGTCTTTCTCAGTTGACTTACTTAGTATGATGATCTATGGCAATCCATTTTACTGCAGATGGCATTATTTAATTTTTTTAAACATCTTTATTGGAGTATAATTGCTTTACAATGGTGTTTTAGTTTCTGCTTTATAACAAAGTGAATCAGCTATACATATACATATATTCCCATATATCCTCCCTCTTGCGTCTCCCTCCCACCTTCCATATCCCACCCTTCTAGGTGGGCACAAAGCACTAAGCTGATCTCCCTGTGCTATGCAGCTGCTTCCCACTAGCTACCTATTTTACATTTGGTAGTGTATATATGTCAATGCTACTCTCTCACTTCGCCCCAGCTTACCCTTCTCCTTCCCCGTGTTCTGAAGTCCATTCTCTATGTCTCAGTCTTTATTCCTGTCCTGCCCCTAAGTTCTTCAGAGCCATTTTTTTAAGGTTCCATATATATGTGTTAGCATACGGTATTTTTTTTCTCTTTCTGACTTACTTCATTCTGTATGACAGACTCTAGGTCCATCCACCTCACTACAAATAACTCAATTTCGTTTCTTTTTATGGCTGAGTAATATTCCATTGTATATATACCATGTCTTCTTTATCCATTCATCTGCTGATGGACATTTAGGTCTGGATTTTTAAAATTAATTTTTATTGGAGTATACATGCATTACAATATAAGTTGTGTTAGTTTCTGCTGTAGAGCAAAGTGAATCAGCTATATGTATACATAATCCCCCTTTTTTGGATTTCCTTCCAATTTAGGTCACTACAGAGCATTGAGTAGAGTTCCCTGTGCTATACAGTAGGTTCTCATTAGACATCTATTTTATACATAGTAGTGTATATGTGTGTTATCATAAGGTATTTGTTTTTCTCTTTCTGACTTCACTCTGTATTACAGATCTAGGTCCAACCACCTAACTACAAATAACTCAATTTTGTTTCTTTATATGGCTGAGTAATATTCCATTGTATATATGTGCCACATCTTCTTTATCCATTCATCTGTCAATGGACACTTAGGTTGCTTCCATGTCCTGGCTATTGGAAATAGAGCTGTAATGAACATTGTGGTACATGACTATTTTTGAATTATGGTTTTCTCAGTATATATGCCCAGTAGTGGGATTGCTGGGTCATATGGTAGTTCTATTTTTAGTTTTCTAAGGAACCTCCATAGTGTTCTCCATAGTGGCTGTATCAATTTAAATTCCCACCAACAGTGCAAGAGGGTTCCCTTTTCTCCACACCCTCTCCAGAATTTATCGTTTGTAGATTTTTTCATGATGACCATTCTGGCTGGTGTGAGGTGAGACTTCACTGTAGTTTTGATTAGAATTTCTCTAATGATTAATGATGTTGAGCATTCTTTCATGTGTTTGTTGGCAATTTGTATATCTTCTTTGGAAAAATGTCTATTTAGGTCTTCTGCCCATTTTTGGATTGGGTTGTTTGTTTGGTTTTGATACTGAGCTGCATGAGCTGCTTGTTAATTTTGGAGATTAATCCTTTGTCCTTTACTTAATGTGCAAATTTCTCCCATTCTGAGGGCTGTCTTTTCATCTTACTTATGGTTTCCTTTGCTGTGCAAAAGCTTTTAAGTTTCATTAGGTCCCATTTATTTATTTTTATTTATTTTTTCCATTTCTCTAGGAGATGGGTCAAAAAGGATCTTGCTGTGATTTATGTCATAGAGTGTTCTGCCTATGTTTTCCAGTAAGAGTTTTATAGTTTATATATGTCTGTCTGGCCTTACATTTAGGTCTTTAATCCATTTTGAGTTTATTTTTGTGTATGGTGTTAGGGAGTGTACTAATTTCATTCTTTTACACGTAGCTTTCCAGGTTTTCCAACACCACTTTTTGAAGAGGCTGTCTTCTGTCCATTGTATATTCTTGCCTCTTTTATCAAACATAAGATGACCATATGTGCGTAGGTTAATCTCTGGGACTTCTATCCTGTTCCATTGATGCATATTTCTGTTCTTGTGCCAGTACCATAATGTCTAGATTACTCTAGCTTTGTAGAATAGTTTAAAGTCAGGGAGTCTGATTCCTCCAACTCCGTTTTTCTTTCTCAAGAATGCTTTGGCTATTCGGGATCTTTTGTGTTTCCATAAAAATTGTGATATTTTTGGCTGTAGTTTTGTGAAAAATGCCATTGGTAGTTTGCAAAAAGGGACAGTTTTACTTCTTTTTTTCCGATTTGGATTCCTTTTATTTCTTTTTCTTCTCTCATGACTGTGGCTAAACCTTCCAGAACTATGTGGAATAGTACTGGTGAGAGTGGACAACCTTGTCTTGTTCCTGATCTTAGAGGAAATGGTTTCAGTTTTTCACCATTGAGAATGATGCTGGCTGTGTGTTTGTCACATAAAGCCTTTGTTATGTTGAGGTAAGTTCCCTCTATGCCTACTTTCTGGAGGGTTTTTTTCATAAGTGGGTGTTGAATTTTGTAAAAAGTTTTTTCTGCATCTATTGATATGATCATTTGTTTTTTATCCTTCAATTTGTTGATATGGTGTATCACATTGATTGATTTGCATATATTGAAGAATCCTTGCATTTCTGGGATAAACCCCACTTCATCATGGTATATGATTCTTTACATGTGCTGTTGGGTTCTGTTTGCTAGTATTTTGTTGAGGATTTTGGCATCTATGTTCATCACTGATATTGGCCTGTAGCCTTCTTTCTTTGTGACATCTTTGTCCAGTTTTGGCATCAGGGTGATGGTGGCCTTGTAGAATGAGCTTGGGTGTGTTCCTTCCTCTGCTATATTTTGGAAGAGTTTGAGAAGTATAAGTGTTAGCACTTTCTCTAAATGTTTGATAGAATTCGTCTGTGCAGGCATCTGGTCCCGGGTTTTTGTTTGTTTGGAGATTTTTAATCACATTCGTAATTTCAGTGCCTGTGATTGGTCTGTTTATATTTTCTATTTCCTCCTGGTTCAGTCTCGGAAGGTTGTGCTTTTCTAAGAATTTGTCCATTTCTTCTAGGTTGTCCATTTTATTGGCATACAGTTGCTTGTAGTAATCTCTCATGATCTTTTGTATTTCTGCACTGTCAGTTTTTAGTTCTCCTTTTTCATTTCTAATTCTGTTGATTTGAGTGTTCTCCCTTTTTTTCTTGAAGAGTCTGGCTAACGGTTTATCAATTTTGTTTATCTTCTCAAAGACCAGCTTTCAGTTTTATTGATCTTTCCTATTGTTTCCCTCAATTCTTTTTTGTATACTTCTGATCTGATCTTTATGATTTCTTTCATTCTGCAAACTTTGGGGTTTTTTTTATTCTTTCTCTAATTGCTTTAGGTGTTAGGTTAGGTTGCTAGTTTGAGATGCTTCTTGTTTCTTGAGGTAGGATTGTATTGCTATAAACTTCCATCTTAGAAATGGTTTTGCTGCATCCCATAGGTTTTGAGTCATCGTGTTTTCATTGTCATTTTTTCTAGGTATTGTTTGATTTCCTCTTTGATTTTTCAGTGATCTCTTCATTATTAAGTAGTGTATTGTTTAGTCTCCATGTGTTTATATTTTTTACAGATTTTTTCCTGTAATTGACATCTAGTCTCATAGCACTGTGTTCAGAAAAGATACTTGATACGATTTCATGGTTAAATGGTTAAATTTACCAAGGGTTTATTTGTGACCCAAGACGTGATGTATCTTGGAGAATGTTCCATGAGCACTTGGGAAGAAAGTGTATTCTGTTGTTTTTGGATGGAATGTCCTATAAATATGAATTAAGTCCATCTTGTTTCATGTATCATTTAAAGCTTGTATTTCCCTACTTATTTTCATTTTGGATGATGTGTCCATTGGTGAAAGCGGGGTGTTAAAGTCCCCTACTATGATTGTGTTACTGTCCATTACCCCTTTAATAACTGTTAGCACTTGCCTTATGTATTGAGGTGCTCCTATGTTGGGTGCATAAATATTTACAATTGTTATATCTTCTTCTTGGATTGATCCCTTGATGATTATGTAGTTTCCTCTTTTGTCTCTTATAAGAGTCTTTATTTTAAAGGGTATTTTCTCTGATATGAGAATTTCGACTCCAGCTTTCTTTTGATTTCCATTTGCATATAATATTTTTTGCTATCCCCTCACTTTCAGTCTGTATGTGTCCCTAGGTCTGAAGTGGGTCTCTTGTCGACAGCATACATACACGTCTTGTTTTTGTATCCATTCAGCCTGTCTATGTCTTTTGGTTGAAGCAGTTAATCCATTTACATTTAAGGTGATTATCGATATTTATGTTCCTATTACCATTTACTTACTTCTTTTGGGTTTGTTATTGCAGGTCTTTTCCTTCTCTTGTGTTTCCTGCCTAGAGAAGTTCTTTTAGCATTTGTTGTAAAGCTGGTTTGGTGGTGCTGAATTCTCTTAACTTATGCTTGTCTGTAAAGGTTTTAATTTCTATTTCAAATCTGAATGAGATCCTTGCTGCGTAGAGTAATTTTGGTTGGAGGTTTTTCCCCTTCTTCACCCTAAATATGTCCTGCCTGTCCGTTGTGTCTTGCAGAGTTTCTGCTGAAAGATCAGCTGTTAACCTTATGGGGATTCCTTTGTATATTATTTGTTGTTTATCCCTTGCTGCTTTTAATATATTTTCTTTGTATTTAATTTTGATAGTTTGATTAATATGTGTCTTAACATGTTTGTCCTTGGATTTATGCTGTATGGGACTCTCTGTGCTTCCTGGACTTAACTATTTCCTTTCCCATATTAGGGAAGTTTTCAACTATAATCTCTTCAAATATTTTCTCAGTCCCTTTCTTTTTCTCTTCTTCTTCTTGGACCCTTATAATTCGAATGTTGATGCATTTATTGTTGTCCCCGATGTCTCTGAGACTGTCCTCAATTCTTTTCATCCTTTTTTCTTTATTCTGCTCTACAGTAGTTATTTCCACTATTTTATCTTCCAGGTCACTTATCCGTTCTTCTGCCTCAGTTATTCTGTTATTGATTCCTTCTAGAGAATTTTTAATTTCATTTATTGTGTTGTTCGTCATTGTTTGTTTGCTCTTAAGTTCTTCTAGGTCCTTATTAAACGTTTCTTGTATTTTTTCCATTCTATTTCCACGATTTTGGATCATCTTTACTATCATTACTCTGAATTCTGTTTCAGGTAGGCTGCCTATTTACTCTTCATCTGTTTCATCTGGTGCCTTTTTACCTTTCTCCTTCATCTGCTGTGTGTTTCTCTGTCTTCTCATTTTTTTGACTAACTGTCTTTGGGGCCTCCTTTTTACAGGCTGCATATTCGTATTTCCCGTTGTTTTTGGTTAATGTCCACAGTGGCTAAGTTTGGTTCAGTGTTATGTAGCCTTCTTGGTCGAGGGGACTAGTGCCTATGTTATGGTGGATGAGGCTGGATCTTCTCTTTCTCATGGGCAGACCCATGTCTGGTGGTGTGTTTTGGGGTGTCTGTGACCTTATTATGATTTTAAGCATCCTCTCTACCAATGGTGGGTTGTGTTCCTGTCTTGCTAGTTGTTTGGCATAGGGTGTCCAGCACTGTAGCTTGCTGGTCATTGAGTGGAGCTGTGTTGAAACATTGAGATGGAGATCTCTGGGAGAGTTATTGCCATTTGATATTATCTGGAGCCGGGAGGTCCATGGTGGACCAGTGTCCTGAACTCGGCTCTCCCACATCTGAGGCACAGGCCTGACAGCTGGCAGGAGCAGCAAGACCCTGTCAGCCACATGGCTAAGAAGAAAAGGGATAAAAAAAGAGAGAAAAAATAAAATAAAGTTATTAAAATAAAAAGTAAAAAATACATATTAAAAATAAAAGATAAAAAGTAATAAGAAAGAAAAAAACACAAGAAAGAAAGCAAGAAGAGAGCAACAAAACCAAAAAAAAATCCAGCAATGATAACAAGTGTTAAAAACTATACTAGAAAAAATATAAAAAGAAAAATCGGACAGACAGAAACCTAGGATAAATTGTAAAAGCAAAGCTATAGAGACCAATCACACAAAGAAGCATATACATACACACTCACAAAAAGTGAAAAAGGAAAAAAATATATATAATTGGACTCCCAAAGTCCACTGCCTCAATTTTGTGATGATTTGTTGTCTATTCATGTATTCCACAGATGTAAGGCACATCAAGTTGGTCTTGGAGGTTTAATCCGCTGCTCCTGAAGCTGCTGGGACAGATTTCCCTTTCTCTTCTTTGTTAGCACAGCTCCTGGATTCAGCTTTGGATTTGGCCCCGTCTCTGGTGTTCGTCGCCTGAGGGTGTCTGTTCTTCGCTCAGACAGGACGGGGTTAAAGTAGCAGCTGATTAGGGAGCTGTGGTTCACTCAGGCTGGTGGGAGGGAGGGGTACGGAATGAAGGGCGAGCCTGTGGCAACAGAGGCCAGGTGACATTGCAACATGCTGAGGCACGCCATGTGTTCTCCCAGGGAAGTTGTCCCCGGCACTGGAACCTGGCAGTGGTGCGCTGCACAGGTTCCCGAAAGGGGAGGTGTGGATCGTGACCTAGGCTTGCACACAGGCTTCTTGGTGGCTGCAGCAGCAGCCTTAGCATTTCATTTCCGTCTCTGGTGTCCGTGCTGATAGCCGCAGCTTGTGCCCATTTCAGGAGCTCGTTTAGGCAGTGCTCTGAATCCCCTGTCTTCGTGCACCCTGAAACAGTGGTTTCTTGCCTCCTAGGCAGGTCAAGACCTTTTCCAAGACTCCTTCCCAGCTAGCTGTGGTGCACTAGCCCCCTTCAGGCTGTGTTCACGCAGCCAATCCCAGTCTTCTACCTGGGATCTGACCTCCGAAGCCGGAGCCTCAGCCCCCAGCCCCCACCCATCCCACCGAGTGAGCAGAGAAGCCTCTTGGGCTGGTGTGTTTTAGTCGGTACTGATCCTCTGTGTGGGAATCTCTCTGCTTTGCCCTCTGCAACCCTGTTGCTTTGCTCTCCTCCATGGATCCGAAGCTTCCCTCCGCCACCCCCCGTCTCCACCAGTGAAGGGGCTTCCTAGTGTGTGGAAACATTTTCTTCTTCACAGCTCCCTCCCAGAGGTGTAAGTCCCATCCCTATTCTTTTCTCTCTGCTTTTTTTTCTTTTTTTGTTTTGCCTTACCCAGGCACATGGAGATTTTTTTGCCTTTTGGGAAGTCTGAGGTCTTCTACCAGCATTCAGTAGGTGTTCTGTAGGAGTTGTTTCACATGTAAATGCATTTCTGATGTATTTGTGGGGAGCAAGTTGATCTCCACGTCTTCATCTTCTGCCATCTTGAAGGTCTCCCACTGGTACTACTCTAGAAAATAAAAGTTGCTCACCAACCACAGCATAAACCTCTGAATGTCCTTTCTATGATCACCCTGTCCAAAGAATGGGGACAGTAGACATCCCTCTCTCTTCAAAAAGAGGGCTTCTAATAACAGCTGTTGTCAAATTAAGGTCTGTATGTCTTCTTCAGGAAAATGTCTATCTAGGTCTTCTTTCTGCCCATTTCTTAATTGGGTTTCTTTTCTTTTCTTTTCTTTTTTTCTTTTTCTTTTTTTGTATTGATCTGCCTGAACTGTTTGTACATTTTGGAGATTAATCCTTTGTCAGTTGCTTCATTTGCAAATATTTTCTCCCATTCTGAGGGTTGTCTTTTCGTCTTGTTTAGGGTTTCCTTTGCTGTGCAAAAACTTTTAAGTTTCATTAGGCTCCATTTGTTTATTTTTGTTTTTATTTTCATTACTCTAGGAATTGGGTCAAAAATGATCCTGCTGCAATTTATGTCAAGAGTGTTCTGCCTATGTTTTCCTCTATGACTTTTATAGAGCCCAGCCTGACATTTCGTTCTTTAATCCATTTTGAGTTTACTTTTGTGTATGGTAAAAGGGAGGGTTTTAATTTTATTCTTTTACATGTAGCTGTCCAGTTTTCCCAATACAACTTATTGAAGAGACTGTCTTTTCTCAATTGTATATCCCTGCCTCCTTTTTCATACATTAGGTGATCATAGGTGTGTGGGTTTATCTCTGGGATATGTATCCTGTTCCATTGATCTATATTTCTGTTTTTGTGCCAGTACCATACTGTCTTGATTACTGTAGCTTTGTAGTACTGTCTGACGTCAGGGAAGCTGATTCCTCCAGCTCCCCTCTTCTTTCTGAAGATTGTTTTAGGATGTTTGGTGTTTTCATACAAATTGTAAAAGTTTTTGTTCTAATTCTCTGGAAAATGCCCTTGGTAATTTCAGAGGAATTGCATTAAATCCATGGATTTCTTTGGGTTGTATAGTAATTTGGACAATATTGATTCTTCCAATCCGAGAACATGGTATATGTCTCCATCTGTTTGTGTCATCTTTGATTTATTACATCATTATCTTCTAGCTTTCTGATTACAGGATTTTTGCCTCCTTATTTAGGTTTATTCCTAGGTATTTTATTGTTTTTATTGCAATGGTAAATAGGATTGCTTTCTTAATTTCCCTTTCTGATTTTTCATTGTTAGTGTATAGGAATGCAAGAGATTTCTGTGTATCAGTTTTGTATCCTGCAACTTTACCAAATTCATTGATTAGCTCTAGAAGGTTTCTGCTGGCATCTTTAGGATGTTCTATGTATAGTATCATGTCAACTGAAAACAATGACAGTTTTACTTCTTCTTTTCCAATTTGAATTACTTTTATTCCTTTTTCTTCCCTGATTTCCATGCTAGGACTTCCAAAACTATGTTGAATAAAAGTGGCGAGAGTGGATATCCTTGTCTTGTTCCTGATCTTAGAGGAAGTGCTTTCAGTTTTTCACCATTGTGAATGATGTTTGCTGTGGGTTTGTCATACATTACTTTTATTATGTTGATGTAGGTTCCCTCTATGCCCACTATCTTGAGAGATTTTATCATAAATCGGTGTTGAATTTTGTCAAAAGCTTTTTCTGCATCTATTGACATGACCATAATGTTTTTATTCTTCACTTTGTTAGTAAGGTGAATCACATTGATTTATTTGTGTATATTGAAGAATCCTTGCATACCTGGGATAAATCCCACTTAACCATGGGGTATGATCCTTTGAATGTGTTGTTGGATTCGGTTTACTAGTATTTTGCTGAGGATTTTTGAGTCTGTTTATCAGTGATATTGGCCTGTATTTGTGTGTGTGTGTGTGTGTGTGTGTGTGTGTGTGTGTATGTGATATATTTGTCTAGTTTTGGTATCATGATGATGGTGGCCTCATAGAATGAGCTTGGGAGTGTTCCTCCTCTGCAATTTTTTGGAATAGTTTGAGAAAGATAGGTGGTATCTGTTCTCTAAATGTTTGATAGAATTCTCCCATAAAACCATCTGGTCCTGGAATTTTCTTTGCTGTAAAAATTTTAATCACAGTTTCAATTTCATTACGTGTGTTTGGCCTGTTCATATTTTCTATTTCTTCCTGGTTCAGTCTTGGAAGCTTGTACTTTTCTAAGAATTTTCCATTTCTTCCAGTTTATCCATTTTATTGGTATATAGTTACCTGTAGTAGTCTCTTATGTTCCTTTGTATTTCTGCAGTGTCAGTTGTAACATCTCCTTTTTCGTTTCTAGTTTTACTGATTTGAGTCCTCTCCATTCTTTTCTTAATGTGTCTTGCTAAAGTTTTATCCATTTAGTTTATCTTCTCAAAGAACCAACTTTTAGTTTCATTGATATTTTCTATTGTTTTTTTCATCTCTATTTCAATTATTTCTGCCCTGATCTTTATGATTTCTTTCCTTCTGCTAACTTTGGGTTTTGTTTGTTTTTTCTCTAATCACTTTAGGTGTAACTTTAGGTTGTTATTTGAGACTTTTCTTGTTTGGTGAGGTGGGATTGTATTGCTATAAACTTTGCCCTTAGAACTGCTTTTGCTCAATCCCATAGGTTTTCTGTTTTTGTGTTTCTATTGTCATTTGTTTCCAGGTATTTTTTGCATTTCTCTTTGGTTTCTTCAGTGATCCATTTGTTATTTAGTAGCATATTATTTGGCCTCCATGTGTTTGTGTTTTTAAAGTTTGTTTTCCTGAAATTGATTTTAAATCTCATAGCATTGTGATCAGAAATGATGCTTGATATGATTTCAATTTTCTTAAATTTACTGAGTTTGGATTTGTAACACAAGATGTAATCTATCCTGGAGAATGTTCTATGTGTGCTTGAGAAGAAAGTGTATTCTGCTATTTTCAATAGAATGCCTATTTATATCAATTAATTCTATCTGTTCTAATGTGTCATTTAAGCCTTGTGTTTCCTTATTAATATTCTGTGTGGATGATTTGTCCATTGGGGCAAGTGGAGTATTAATGTCCCCCACTATTATTGTGCTACTGTCGATTTCTCCTTCTATGGCTGTTCACATTTGCCTTATGTATTGAGGTGCTCCTATGTTGAGTGCATAAATATTTACAATTGTTATAACCTCTTCTTGGATTGATCCCTTGATCATCATGTAGTGTCCTTCCTTGTCACTTGTAATAGTCTTTATTTTAAAGTCTATTTTGTCTGATATGAGAATTGCTACTCCAGCTTTCTTTTGATTTCCATGTGCATGGAATATCTTTTTCCATCCCCTCACTTTCAGTTTGCATCTGTCTCTAGCTCTGAAGTGGGTTTCTTGTAGACAGTGTATGTTCGGGTCTTCTTTTTGCATCCATTCAGCCAGTCTATGTCTTTTGTTTGGAGCGTTTAATCCAGTTTCATTTAAGGTCATTATCAATATGCATGTTCTTATTACCATTTTCTTAATTGTTTTGGGCTTGTTTTGGTAGGTCTGTTTCTTCTCTTGTGTTTCCTGCCTAGAGAAGTTCCTTTAGCATTTGCTTTAAAGCTGGTTTTGTGGTGCTGAATTCTCTTAGCTTTTGCTTGTCTGTAAAGCTTTTGATTTCTGCATTGAATCTGAATGATATCGTTTCTTGGTAGGTTCATCTTGGTTGTACGTTTTTCTGTTTCATCGCTTTAAATATATCTTGCCACTCCCTTCTGGCCTGCTGAATTTCTGCTGAAAAATCAGCAGATAATCTTATGGGGATTCCCTTGTATGTTATTTGTTGTCTTTCCCTTGCTGCTTTTTATATTTTTTCTTTGTATTTAATTTTTGTTAGTTTGATTAATATGTTTCTTGGCATGTTTCTCCTGGGATTTATCCTGTACGGGACTTTTTGTGCCTCCTGGACTTAGGTGACTATTGGCTTTCCCATGTTAGGGAAGTTTTTGACTACAATCCCTTCAAATATTTTTGTAGGCCCTGTCTCTTTCTCTTCTTCTTCTAGGACCTCTATTATTTGAATGTTGGTGCTTTTAATACTGTCTCATGGGTCTCTGAGACTGTCCTTATTTCTTTAGATTCTTTTTTCTTTATTCTCCTCCTTGGCAGTTATTTCCGCAATTCTGTCTTCCAGCTCACTTATCCATTCTTCTGCCTCAGTTATTCTGCTCTTGATTCCTTTGAGTGTATTTTTCATTCAGTTATTGTGTTGTTCATAACTGATTGCTTGTTCTTTAGTTCTTCTAGGTCCTTTCAAACATTTCTTGTATCTTCTCAATCCATACCTCCAGTCTATTTCTGTGATCTTGGGTCATCTTTACTACCATTACTCTGAATTATTTTTCACATAGATTCCATATTTACTCTTCATTTTTTTTGGTGTTGTAGAATTTTACTTGCCTCCTTTGTCTGGAATATATTTCTATGTCATCTCATTTGTCTAACTTTGCTTGTAGTCTCCTTTCCACAGGCTGCAGGGCCATAGTTCCTCTTGCTTCTGGTGTCAGCCCCTTTGTGGGTGAGTTTGGTCCAAGGGTTTGTTTAAGCTTCTTAGTGGGAAGGACAGGTGCATGTGCTCTGGTGGGTGGAGCAGAGTCTTGTCCCTCTGGGGAGCAGGGCTGCGTCAGGTGTTGTGTTTTGGGTTGTCTGTGAGCTTAGTACAACTTTAGGAAATGTGCCTGCCGATAGGTGGGGCTGTGTTCCTGTCTTGCTGGTTGTTTGGTCCAGCACTGATGCGTGCAGGCAGTTGAGTGGAGTCAGGTCTTTGTGTCAATGTGGAGACCTGCAGGAGAGCTGACACTGTTTAATATTCCCTGGGGCCAGGAATTTTCTGGGGGTCCAGCATCTTGGACTCATTGTTTTTACCGCAGAGGCTAAGTCCTGATCCCTGGCTGGGGAACCAAGATCACACAAGCAATGCAGAACAGCCAAAAAAAGAAAAAAAGAAAAGAAAACAAACAGAAAAACAAAACCCAAGACAAATGATAAAACCAAAACCAACCAAAAAGTAAAAAAAAAGAAAAAAGAAAAAGAAACAAAGAAAACAAGAGAACAGCCCAACAAACAAAGAACCTGAAAAGAAAATAAAAAAATAAAACCAAAACTTACAAAAACAAACACAAAACAGAAAGCAAACTAAAAGAAAACAAAGGAAACACAAGCCAAACACAAAAACAATAAAGAAAATCAAGAAAAACAGCACTTCCCTGGTGGCCCAGTGGTTAAGAATCTGCCTGCCAATGTAGAAGACATGGGTTTGAGCCCTCATCTAGGAAGGTCTCACATATCACGGAGCAACTGAGTCCGTGCACCACAACTACTGAGCCTGCACTCTAGAGCCTGTGAGCCTCAACTGCTGAAGTCCACACACCTAGAGCCTGTGCTCTGCAACAAAAGAAGCTACCATAATGAGAAGCCCATGCACTGCAATGAAGAGTAGACCCTGCTTGCCACAACCAGAGAAAAGTCTGAGCGCAGCAACAAAGACCCAATACAGCCAAAAATAAAATAAATAAAATACAATAAATAAATAAATAATTTTTAAAAATTAAAAAAAAGAAAATCAAGAGAAACAAAATGCAAAACAAAGAACAAAAACAAGAAAATACTGAAGACAACAAAAAAGTAAAGTAAAAATGGAAAAATAAAAATACGTTAAAAATTTTAAAAGAGGAAAGCAAAGAGAAAATAAAACATTGAAAATAAAAAAAAACCCAACAGAACAAAATGAAACAAAAAACAAAACAAAAATAATAGAAATAATAACATTTTCCTGAAGGCTCCACTCTAGTGTTCTTGCCCCCACAGTGAGCCACAGCCAACCCCCTGCTTCTCTACAAGGTCCTCCAATACCTCTAGGTAGGTCTCTGGACAAACTGAGGGCACTGTGGAGGGCAGCTTGGACTCTCACCTGACCCAACTCCCATGTGTAATTGCCCACAAAGTGTAGCTGCTAAAGCTAGACGAATCTCAGTTTTTGGACCACTTCTTGTCCATTCAGATATTCCACAGACTCAGGGTTTACCAAGCAGATCAGAGGGATTTAATCTGTGCCTTGTGCAGCTACAGGGAGAGATTTCTGTTCCTCTTCCTTAGTCACGTGGTTCTTGGGGCTCAGTTTTGGTTTTGGCCTCACCTCTATGTGTGTGTGACCCTCAGTTATCTGTTTCCTCCACAGGCAAGATGGGGCAAAAGCAGTGGTTGATTGGGGTACTTACTCACTCATAACAGGGATGGGTAAGATAGCCACAACTTCAGGTGTGCATGAAGCGCCTGTGCCAGGAGAGACAGGCACGAGTTTCAACAGACGGAGATGCCGCTCTGGTGGGAGTCCCTCCCAGTGCCCATGGAGATGGGCTGGTGTGTGGGGAACGGGGTTGCAATGGGGGCCCCGCCACTTGTGTGCCATTCAAAAATGGCACCTCATTTCCAAGGCAGACCACACTTCCTCTAGGAGTGTTCCTGGCCTTGGAGCCCCTCACTCCTGTCCCCTCAGGTTCTCTCTGCACAGCCAACAATGGTCCTCTCCCTGGATCCTCTCTCTTAACTCCACATTGTAACACTCATCCCCACCAACACTGGCAGCTTCGCATCTCAGGCTGGGAAACCCAGGGCTGATTCCAGAGGAGGCTTTGCCAGGGTTGACATGCACAGTCACACCAGCACCTGTGTGGTGAAAGAAGGTTTTGGTGGTGGTGCTTGTGACCCTGGAGCCTACAGAGTCGGAGGGGGCCTTGGTTTGAGGAGTGGACAAGGCTGCTCAGATGGGTGCCCTTCCCAGTGCCCATGGAGGCAGGGGCTGGCGGGTGGGGCAGGGAGTTGCAATGGTGGCCTCACCCCTTGCACAGAAATGGCACCTTGCTTCTATAGTGGCCTGGGCGTCTTCAGAAAAATATCCCTGTTGTGCAGCTCCTTAGTCCAATCCCTTCAAGCTGGTCTCTTCACAGTGAACAGCTGTCCCCTCCCTGGGTCTGCTATCCAAACACCACTTTCTAGCACCCAGCCCCCATCCACACCAAGAGACACACAACTCAGACTGGGGTGTGCGAGGCTGCAGGGCAGACCATGTGTGCAGTTCTTTGTCCTGCCTTCTAGAGACTCTTTGCTGCATTCTCCTCCAATCACCCAAAGTTTCCTTTCTGTCCCAGGTGATTTTCCTGCTGTGAGTGGGCTTTTCTGAGTGTGGGAATATTTCCTTACCTTCAGTTTCCCACCAGGGGTGCGGGTGCTTCCTGTTTCCTCTTTTCCTTATAATTTTCTTTCTTCCATCCTACCTGGTTGTATGTGGGATTCTTCTTGTCCTTTTAGGTGTCTGAGATCTTCTGCTACTGTTCAGTAGGTGCTCTGTGAGAACTGTTCCATTCATCTGTAGATGTATACTTCATGTACTTGTAGGAGATGAGAATTCCATGTCCTCCTATTCTGCCATCTTGACTCCTCCTCCAATACCTATTCTTCCGAAATTATTTCAAAAAATTGCAGAGCAGGGAGCGCTTCCAAATTCATTCTCTGAAGCCACCATCACCTTATACCAAAACCAGAAATAGATAATGCAAAAAAGAAAATTACAGGCCAGTATCACTGATGAACATAGACACAAAAATCATAAACAAATTACTAGCAAACCAAATCCAACAATCCATTAAAAGGATCATATAACATGATCACATGGGATTTATCCCTGGAATAAAAGGATTTTTCAATATCTACAAATCAACCAGTGTGGTACCTCACATTAACAAACTGAAGAATAAAAACCACATGATCATCTCAATAGATGCAGAAAAGCTTTTGATAAAATTCAATATCCATTTATGATAAAAACTCTCCAGAAACTGGGTATACAGGGAACCTACCTCAACATTATAAAGGCCATATATGACAAACCCACAGCAAACATCATTCTTAATGGTGAAGAACTGAGAACATTTCCTCTAAGATCAGGAGCAGTACAAGGTTGCTCACTCTTGCCACTTTTATTCAACATAGTTTTAGAGGTCCTACCCATGCCAATCAGAGAAGAAAAAGAAAGAAAAGGAATCCATATTGGAAAAGAAGAAGTAAAACTGTCACTGTTTGCAGATGACATGATACTATATACAGAAAATCCTAACGATGATACCAGAAAACTACTAGAGCTCATCAATGTTTTTTATAAAGTTGCAGGATTAATTTTGATTAATACACAGAAATCTGTTGCATTTCTATATACTAATAATGAAATGTCAGAAAAAGAAATTAAGAAAACAGTTCAATTTACCATCACATCAAAAAGAATAAAATACCTAGGAATAAACCTATCTAAGGAGGCAAAACCTGTACTCTGAAAACTATACATTGTTGATGAAAGAAATAGAAGATGACACAGATAGAGAGGTGTGTCATGACCTTGGATTAGAAAAAATAAATATTGTTAAAAAGACTATCCTACCCAATTCAATCTAAATATTCAATGGAATTCCTATCAAATTAACAATGCCATTTTTCACAGAACTAGAACAAAAAATCTTAAAATGTATATGAAAAATGCAGAAGACCCTGAATAGCCAAAGCAATAATGAGAAAGAACAGAGGTGGAGGAATCATGCTCTCTGACCCCAGACTGCACTACAAATCTAGCGTAATCAAAACAGTATGGTATTGGCACAAAAACAAGCACATAGACCAGTGGAACACGATAGAAACCCCAGAAATAAACACATGCACCTGTGGTCAATTAACCTATGGCATTAGAGACAAGAATATACAATGGAGAATTGAGAGTCACTTCAGTCATTGTTGCTGGGAAAACTGGACAGCTACATGTAAAAGAATCAAATAAGAGCATTCTCTAATACTATATATAAAAAAAACTCAAAATAGATTAAAGACCTAACTGTAAGACCAGATACTATAAAACTCTTAGAGGGAAACATAGGCAGAACACACGTTGACATAAACCACAACAATATCTTTTTGGATCCGTTTCCTTGAATAATGAAATAAAAACAAAAATAAACAAATGGGACCAATTAAACTTAAAAGGTTTTTCACGGAAAAGGAAGACACAAACACAAGTAAAATACAACCTACAATATGGGAGAAAATATTTGCAAATGAAGCAAACAGCAAGGGATTTATCTCCAATATATACAAACGGCACCTACAGCTCAATACCAAAATAATAAACAATGCAATAAAAAAATTGGCAGAGGGTCTAAATAGACATTTCTCCAAAGAAGAGATACAGATTGCCACAAAGCACATAGAAAGATACTCAACATCACTTATTTTTAAGAAAATCAAATCAAAATTACAATGAGGTATCACCTCACTCCAGTCAGAATGGCCATCATCAAAATGTTTGCAGGACTTCCCTGGTGGTGCAGTGCTTAAGATCCACCTGACAATGCAGGGGACACGGGTTTGAGCCCTGGTCCAGGAAGATCCCACATGCCATGGTGCAACTAGGCCTGTGCAACACAACTAATGAGCCTGCACTCTAGATCCCACAAGCCACAACTACTGAGCCCACGTGCCACAACTACTGATGCCCACATGCCTAGAGCTCACGCTCTGCAACAAGAGAATCCACCACCATGA